>NC_090882.1:19846497-19861497 GCF_036669935.1 Montipora foliosa | reverse complement strand
AAAAATTCCCTGGTGTAAAAACCTCTAATCGTATCGCTGTTCCTCCAAGGTTCCGCGCAACTTCGTCCCCAGGGTCCTCTCTCTTCTTCCCTCGAGAAAGTACCCTCGTTGCGGCTGGTCACGTGTCTGCTAGATTTTTTGCGTATTTCAGAAAAATTAATGAAGGGAGGGGCACGAAGGTTAAATATTTGTCTCCACTGAACTCATCTACTGAGCTTAGTAGGGAGTAGAAATTAAACATCGCGTCAGTGACTCGGGATGCTCTATGAATCTCAAACAAAGTTATTATAGACCTTATTCATAAATGGAAGTCACGTTTATAATTCTTTTGTCCAAATGCAAATTAGCCTACCGAGCCCCTATTTTTTTTCTTTTTTTTTTTTCTTGGCTAAAAAGTATTTATTTTTTTCTTTAATTAATTTTTTTTATTTGCAACACAACAATACAACAATATACATAAAGAATAAAATCAACTAATAACGAACAGCATACTATACAAGTCGCACGTACTAAAGTACATATATATATATATATATATATATATATAAACATAACAACAATTAAGACGGGGGGGGGGGGTTAGTATCAAACAGAAGAACAGTTTTCAAGTTTCCATTGCCATTCAATTTTCCTCTGTAGTTCTACAAAGTTGGGCGTCTTAGAAAGTGATTTACAAGTGTATAAATAATATTTGGTGTATAGAAGGAGAATATCTAGTCTGCGTTCTTGGGCGTTCGTCAGTTTGCAATTTTCCTCCTTTATATGGAATATAATCTGTTCATTCGGGAGAGTAAGTTTTAAGTTGCTTAGATAATTGAACCGGCCATTTCACAATATCGTTGTAAAATGAGGACGTAGTAGAACAGTCCAAAAATGTATGAAGTATAGAGTCTTGACTTGAGCATAGAGAGCATTGATCATCGACTGTAATTTTAAATCTTTTCAGTTCTCGCTTAGTAACAGTTATCCTATGCAGGAGCTTAAATAAGAATTGCCTTAGTTTATTATCTTTAGTTATTTTATATATCTTTTGAAAGTTAGCTTTCCAGGAAACAAACGAATCAGGGAAGAGTTGTTCCCAAGCTTTCACACCAGTAGGCACAATGATACAGTTTTCATTAAAAACTTTGTAATAATGTTTGCACCTCATTTTGGCCAAGGAGGGCGAAGGGTTTTTAGTTAACTGAAGTATATCCTCCATTTTGAAGAGATCATCAGGCGTAATTTGCGTTTTATATGCACTACATTTAATCTCGCTGGGAATAGCAGCAATCATTTGAAAATACCGAGCCTCATTTTAGAGCAAGAATTATTTTCTATTCACTGTATGGTATCGAGGCTTGGTAGGGCTAATTTGCACTTGGACAAAAGAATCAAATTGACCTCCATTTTTCCCGTATCCTGTTGGAAGTAGTTACTCGTGGGCACGTGACCAGCCGCTTCGAGAGGACCCTGGGAACGAGGTTGGGTATCGCGTGGTATTGACCAATCACATTACGTTAAAGTTGTGACGCAGTCGACCACATGTGGTGCGCGCTGTTGCGCGCCAAAGTCTTGGATGACCTTCTGTAACATCTCTGCCCTTTTAATTTTTTGTTTATTCACACCGGATACTTGAACTTATTAAAATGGAAGCCTACACAACAAAAAATTCCCTTTCTGGCAATAAAGGTTACAAGAGGCTAACTGTAACCAGTAAGAGAACCTTTTTTCATTCGGAGGACGGCAAAAAGCGAGTTTTACAATGGCGATACCGGTATCTTGTTACTCAAGGTTAGTTAATAAGCTACAATAGCTTACTTCGAAAAACCTTTTCTCTTTATGATGTAAAAAAGCTTTTGAACAAACTTGTTTTCCTTTTGGTTTGGTTCGTATTCAAGTCTTATACTTACACATAGTTAGTCAACCAACTGTGACTTTGAGCGTCTGTGGGTCTTTTAATATTAGAAGATGGCGGCCAGTTGCACGTTTATGGTTTGCCTATTTATAAGCTTAGTTTTTCGGTTTGGTCCAATGTTTTACTTTTATAGCAGAATTCCTCCTTTAATTAATATTCGGTTTGTGAAAGCTTCACGGGTTCATTTATTGTTAAGTCCCTGTAGTTTGCCATGAAACTCTTCCGACATCATATCAGAGATGTTGAACTGTACGAGTTCAAGGACTCTTTCCATTTGACAGAACTTACCGGCAAGAAACACACTTCGAGGGTGATATATACTCCTCCAGAAGAATGCAAGGGGTTATCATGCAATTGTTGCATTTTCTTTGCAAACTGATGGGTCTGGCCAGCCAGTTCTGACAAAAAGAAAGCACCCCTGACTCAGGAAGGGGTGGCTATCGTCGTCGGAAATTTTGAATTGAACCCCTAAAGGAGACCAATCTGGGCTTTTATGACCCCTAAAAGAGAGCATATTTAAAACTTATTTAACATATACGTTTATATTTCTTGGTTCCTCCGAGACCTTCACGGCTACATATGGGCTACACATGATGGCGTTTTGTCCAGAACACCTTAAGTGAGACCAAAATCCAAACTTTACACCCTAAGCAAGACGGTGAGGATCCCTGCCCCTTTCACATGTCAGTTTCCTGCTGATTTTCTCATTATCATCTTCACATAATGGTCCCTGCAAAAAGGCTCTTTGGAGAATAATGGGGGAAAATGTGGTTCCCTTCAAAGAGAAAAGGAACATAAAATTATAGACATTGAGTTTCAATGGGTCCTTACCGTAACAAAGAAAGGGGCTCCCAGGAGGGTCTTTGTTCGCCTTTAAAAGTTTGCTTGTGTTCCCTTCCCAACATTACTTCCAAACTTGTTCTTTTTGATCCCTAAATTGGTTTATGCTCCCTTGTTCTTTAAGATATTTTGTCTTTTTTCCCCTTTTCCCTGATTTAAATTAGCCATGTTTCCTTGTTCCCACAAACCCCTGGGAGACCTTCAAGAGACAACCACTTGTATAATATTTGCGACAAGATCATGGCATTTTCTAAAGCCCAACCATGGCTTAGCTGAAGGAGAAGTGTAACATAAGCAATGATATAATGATTTAAGTGAAAAGTGTATTTATGGATCCAAAACAAACATCTTGTAACTGTTATACCACAGGAGAGTACCTGTAAATCAGCACTTAAATACTGTACCAGTAACTAAATAATATGGCTCTTATTGTGGTTGATCTTTACATAATATTATTGTATACTAAGTCAGGACAGCTGAAACAAAATTAACTTACACTCAGGCAGTACCAAAACACTGCCATTGCCTCTTTCAAAAGCCCTACATCTGGTTCTTCTGAGAACAGAAATTCTGTAGACTCTGATTTTTATTGTTAACTGTTAAGATGGAATTCACAGCACCTATCCTCCACCTCCCAGAATTTCCACATGTAACAAAGTCTTGATTGTACATTATAATAAAACAGGAGGGCTATGGGATTCAACATTGTCTTCCATGCTGAATCTTGTGTCTCTTCTGTATAATTTGTGATCATTAAAATCTAAACTACGGATATCAGAAACCCAGCATTTTCATTGGCTCACTGGACAAAGGCTATCAGTTCATAAATAATTCTTCTTTTTCTTTGGATTTCAAAACTATGTTAACTTAACTTATGTGACCCAAGTTTTAAGTTCTGATTTTAAAAAGACACCTGTTTATTTTAACTGGAATTTTGTTACTCATTGGTCCGCCATTAATAACTTTAAAATCTTGAGAGAGCTGGGTCGCAGAGAAAATGATGTCAAAGACTCACTAGTTTAAGAATGCAATGCGTGTGTACACGGCTGAATTAATATGCAGCATGGGAGTTTTGGGCTTTCAGACTTTTAAACTTGTGTTTTGCATAGATAATAAGTTGCGTTTGCACACTGAAATTTTAAGGTAGTGAGTAAATGACTTCACTTTTCGCTAGATGCAACCCTCTGAGGTCCAATCGGTCAGTTTTGAACGTGAGTAATGGTGGACCGTGAAATCCAAACCTTACACTCAAAGTAAACAGCCTTTGGATAAAAATCAAAGCTCAAAATTTTACCAGTCAGGTGTTAAGTGAACAGGCTTTCAAACTCTGAAGAAAAAAAGAAAATGATTTTTTGATCATAGTAGCACTTTAAATATGTTGCATTTTTAAAATTTCGGACAGACTTTTCCCCTGGCATCTATCCCTTCCACCTTCATACACAATCCCTGATATCCTTCCAACTGATAAGAGGTAAAAGAGAGCCTTAAGGAGAACTATTGTGATACTTCAAAGGGACTTCTTTAGCAAGTATTCCCTGTTTGTTACAGTCAATGAAAGCAAACACTTGCTCTTGATAATTACTGATAGCATCAACTTTCTTGTAGCTACAACACTCTTTAATTTTTATTACCAAGTATTTAGTAGTATTTTTTGTATGATGAAATGAAACTGGAGAAATTTTTCTACTCTTTGTATCATCACATAAGTTCCACAATAGTGTAACTAGATTTATGTACAATAAACATTACATTTAAATTGGCCTGCAATAATATTTTATTATTATCAAAACTAATGCATTAAAAGTCTTAACTATTAAATTTATGTAGATGTAAATGTGTGCTAGACTACATGTATACCCTCAACATCAAAACCATGAAGATGTAAAATTTCACTTTCTCAGGAAATCAATGGTGATTCAAGGTAAACTCAAGTAAAGTGTATAGATTTCAATTTTAAACAAAGACAGAGAACGATACAAGAACAATAACAGAAATGGAAATCTCCCTACAATCTACACAATTTTAATGTGAAAAATGTAAATATTCAATTTACTACCCTTCTTACATGCAATTTGCTGTATTTTCAAATATTAAAAAGAGAGTACTGGGCAGACCACAAGGTGCACTCAAGTGTCTGTATGGAAATCACAGTACCACTTGAAAAACTTTTAGGTGATTGAGTAGGAAAAGACTTAGTGTCAGTAATGACTGAGGTGACAAAACCATCTGACCCATCCTCAGTCCCCAATGGTCTGTTAGAAAATTCTAGACTGTTCAAAAACTGTTTCATAGTGGAAAATTCCTCCTATACCCTTTTTGGCTTTGAGGGGCAAAGTATGCATAGAGAAAATATTCATCAGCAATAACAATAATAATAATAATAATGATGATGATGATGATGATGATGATGAGATGCCACTGAAACAGTATGACACAATGTCAGTGGATGCAAGAAGCTTTCCCAGAGAGAGTATAGGAAGTGCCACGACAAGGTGGTCCTGGGGGTACACTGGGAGATGTGCAGGAAGTATGGGATAGAGTTTACTGACAAGTGGTATGACCATCAACCCTTGCCAATTGAAGAAAATGGAGAAGTGAGGATTACCTGGGACATGACGATCTACACAGACAAAGTGCTGAAGCACAGAAATGGACACTTATTGACATAGTTGTGCCAGTGGACCAGAACATCACCAGAACTGAAGAGGAGAAGGTTGAAAAGTACCAGGAACTAGCATTTGAAATCAGAAGGATTCATAGAGCCTCAAGAGTCACAATAATACCTATCGTGATTGGTGCTCTTGGAAGCGTATCAAAAGGTGCAAAGACCTGGTTTGGCAAGCTAGATGTACCTGACTTCCTTGGAAGTGTACAATTATTGGCCATTCTTGGAACTGCTCACCTGTTGCGGAAAGTGTTGTGTCTTACACAATAAACATTACCCTGTAGAACACCTGACAACTGGAGAGAAGCGAATAATAATAATAATAATAATAATAATAATAATAATAATAGCATTAAAAACAGGATTGATAAAGAGGATGTGTCTCCGATGTGTCGGTTATGTGGAGAACGAGAAGAGACCGTAAGTCATATCGTAGCGGAATGTAAGAAATTGGCGCAAAGAGAGTATAAAATGTGGCGACGTGATAAGGTAGGCCAAGTTATCCATTGGAAACTCTGTCAGAAATTCAACATCCCATGCGAAGACAAGTGGTATGATCATGATCCTGAAGGAGTTATAGAAAATGATCAAGTAAAGGTGTTATGGGACTTCCGAATTCAAACAGACCATCAAATTGAGCATAATAGAATAATTGTTCTTGATAAGATAGAAAGATCATGTTATGTGATAGATATTGCGTGCCCTTTTGATACAAGAGTGCTGGAAAAAGAACAAGAGAAAAATTATGGAAAAATACCAAGAATTAAAAAGAGAGATTGGGAAAATCTGGAGCTGCCGAAAAGTAATTGTTGTACCAATTGTCATTGGTGCACTAGCGACGTTCAGCAAAAATTTGAAACATTGTTGAAGAAAATTGGACTAGATTGCACGGTATTACTACAAAAAGCCTCCTTGTTGGAATCGGCAAGAATCTTGAGAAGAACACTAGACACCTAAGGCCACAGGTCATGGCTTGATGCCTAGTTTACAAACCACGTTAACAACATATCATGTGAATGAACAAAATAATATTATTATTATCACAATTATTATTATAATAATCCCTATATCCTGCAAAACCTGAACCTTGAAGTTGAAGTTGAACCTTAAAGTTGGCCAGTGTTCATTCACACACCAAGTTGACAACTTATAGTGATGGTCATTGTTTTGTCACCTTTGCAAACGGCCTAATCACCAAAATGGACATTACTGAGTTGCTGTTTTTCTGGGTTTTGAATGGTTTTGGTGCTGAACTATTGGAAGGGAAATGAGTTTGATTTGCATAAGAATATGCAACTCATTTTAGGCTTTTAACCCCAGCCAAGCTTTACCCAAAATACATCGCATGTGCAAAGTTCAGTGGATCCACCAGAGTTTGACAGTAAAAATTTAAACTCAAAGGTTTTTTTAATTTGATGCCACACACAGGCTATTCAATCCCCTTTCCACTTCAGAAGTTTTACAGTTTTTGCCCTTTTCCTTTGATGAGCGACCTTGTGCCACCACCTGCTTCGCTGATTTGGCTACATGGAAATGCAACTTTGCTGACTCCAATTAGAGTGGTAGGATTCAGGTCCAGGCATCTTGTAGAAGTTCGATTTTTTTTCAGCGACAGTTACTCCGAACTTTTTTCCCCAATTTTTAACAACACTGCATGATGGCAAACTTTTTGATTCCAACACCAGTGAGATTTTTCCCTTTGTTCCTTATTGATCATAATGTATGACAAAAAAACACTTAATTTAAAACTTACACATGTAGTTTTCAGTCATGTGAAAGCAGCAAAAGAACTTGACCTGTTCATCATTTTTTGAAAACCATATAAAACACCTAAACTCCTTTTTAAGGGTATTTCACAAGCCTGCAGAACAGCTATATTTTAGAAATACTACTTTATAAAATTCCCAGCTGCTGTATTGATTTTTGAAGCTGTGGAAGGTAAGCTCAAATCCAACATGGCAGTTCATGTGCACTAAGCTGTTTTAATTTGTATTCTCATGTTGCACTGGAACTGAGCATAAAGGAGAGACTCATGTGGGGAATCTTTTCATATGCAAATTATTTCCACCACAAGAGCCTTCATCGCATGATCCTTCCAGACTGATTCCAACCATAGACCTTATTCATAAATGGCCGACAATTTATTATTCCTTTGTCCAAGTGCAAATTAGCCTACCGGGCCTCATTTTAGAGCAAGAATTCTTTTTAATTCACTGTATGGTATCGAGACTTGGTAGGCTAATTTGCACTTGGACAAAAGAATTTTAAATTGACTGCCATTTATGAATAAGGCCTATGAAAATTATACAAATAAGGTCTATTGAACAAACTTTTTCTCCTAAGGAGAGGCCTGCATTGCAGGGATCTAGTATTTTCATGAAAAAGACAAAAACACAAAGCATTTTAGAGCAAGATAACGAAGGATCCCTTGCTTCAAGCAAGGGAAGCAAAAGTCCAGTGTAGACATATCAAGCATCAATGGCGCTTAGAATGATCTTCAATGGTTTAGGGTGGATCCATCTGTTCACTATTTCACTCCATTCTCTTTTCCATTGCCATAGATGTCATCTTCATCGTCTCTCAGTTTTGTGGCATCCCAACTTCTTAGTGTGTGATCATGGCTTCCTGTGTACAATTTCCCAGAAGACACCTAAAAAGTTATCCTTCACTGTTTAGTGAAAATTTCAAACAAGATATTCTGTTCCATTTATCTTTGAATATGTGCATGTAATTAACACCTGAAACAAGTTGCAAGTGACAAATATCATGTTTTCTATTATCAAACAGATGTCATGATCTGTTTTTTTTTTTTGACAAAATGAAGAAACTTGCATTATAAGCATTTACAAGCATACAAAGACAGAAATTGTACTTTTCAAGTTGTACCCAAACAGGATCTTTTTCTATCCATTGCCTTTGAATTTAATTTTTGATGCTTTCAGAATTGTCTAGATCTCTAAAATGTGTGGAGGACCACCACACTTAACCACAAAATAAAAAGATCTTTGTCACTCTTGTGGATGCAATGTGCCACTTAAGTTAACATTAATTTTGAAAGTTAAAAAATGGAAACATGGATGATGAAGTGATAACTAAAAAGCTATCTCTGTATAAAAAATAAGGTCAATAAAACAGATTTCATTTAAATGATTACAGTATTGGTACTGTCTTCTCTACAATGTGGAAAAAATCCTGCTTTTTTTCTTAAACTCCCTGTTTCCAGAATTTTCTCTTACAATGTGCATCTTAAAAAACTGCACAATAATTGTTTTCAAGTCCTGGATTAAACGAAGTGGATGTACTTTTGCATGACTTAAGACTTACCAAGAGACAACACACAGCAGATGTGTGGCCAGAAAATGTCCTCTTGCATGTACCAGTTTTTGCATCAAATGCTTTTGCTGTGTGATCTCCACTGGTAGTAAACACTAAAGGATTGATAGTGATAAATGTTATATGTGTTTAAAACGGTTTTAAAGTCTTCACTCTCAATAGCTGGAACTGTGGCTGACCTTAAAGGTGAAGACGTGTGTCAGGAAGATGATGGAGAGCTTGGGGAAGGCCTTGAATTGTCTCATAAAAGATCTTTGGGACCAAATCCTTATCCAGCCTCCTGACATACATATTTACATAAGTTGCTCTCGTAGTTAACATGTTCTTTAACAATTATTCGCCTCAGGCTTAGTGATTATCGGTGAATATTCACCTCGACTTTGTCTCAGTGAATATTCACCAATAATCACTTGCGAATAATTGTTTTAGTATAGATACGCAGGTGATTATTTCAAAAAAAGAGAAGAAAAGAACATTTCAACGCGAAATCATCTTCACTTACAGTGGCAAAACGAATACTGGCAGCCATTTTGTCCGATAAGGTGATTATCGGCTGATAATCCGAGTTAGCAAGCCAATGAGAGCGTGCAATTTTGTATAATCACCTGTGTATTTATACTAAAGGGTGTTATGCAGAATTGAACCCCTGTACTTACTAAACATTGAAATTGGTTTACTCACAGATACCATCCTGGAAATGCATCTGCGTGATTGGGAACTTGTGTCCTTTGTATGTGCGTGTGCAGTCACCAAATTCAACTACCCAAGACTTTGCCAAGTGATCAGTGGAACAGGAGTACAACAGCTTATTAACAACCTGGTGAGTGAAATACATGAGAATTTCTAAAATCTCTCATTGTTTTGTAAAAGTAACAGAATGTTCGTTGTTGATCAAAATGATAATGATGCTTCTGTAATAAAAATGGATGGGATGCACAGTACTTCTACCTCAAGGGAGTTGTTAGCTCACCATACTTCAGGTCCTGTATGGAAGCCTGATTAGCCTTACTGAAAATCTCATAAGCTAGGGAGACTCTATGTCCATTTGTTTGAGATGGGGATAATATAAGGAGTCTCCTTTGGCTTGCAACATTTCTCGGTGAGTATGCATCAGTATTGCAAAGCGGCCAAAGACACTTGCATGTTATCATAAGATTTATGAGGCCGCTGTAAAAAGAAACTTGCACAATTTCAATTCAGAAATGAACTCCCATACTCCAGGTTTTGTGTAAAATACCAAAACATTGCAAGAGAAGTTGTTGAATCAAAGAGCAATGTGAGATGGAAGCTTGCTTCCCTTTTGTAAAAAAGCTTTCTTCCCTGAACAATAATTAATCATGGGATTAAATGGGGTTCTAGAAAGCAGATTTATTCCTCAATTGAACATTAATCCCTGACTTCTCAAAACTGATATAACCTCTGCCAAACCAAAGTGATTCTGACAACCATAGTATAAGGTTTAATGTCAAGCTTCTAGTTATGAGTTTCATAGCCAAAAAAATACTTTTGTTAGTACTTTTCATGCAACAGACATTAACAGAGATGTAGAAAAAGCACTGTCACTTTTCTATCAATTATGAAGAAACTCTTTTGGCTTTCGACTTTCAAGTTTAACTCTTACCACAAGCAAGAGCTGTAGGCAGGTATACAAAAAACCACAAACATGAATTAATATGAGTGAATGGTTTTTGTTCAAGTTTCCATGGAAACCTTCTTTCGCAAAAAAAATTAATTAGGCAAAACTATAAAGAAATTTTTCATTAAATTTTATTCAGTGGAACGAACCAAAAGATGGCATGAGTCTGGACCATGTCAAAATAAACGGTGTAATAAACAGCTTTGGAAGTCTCAAACAATTCAGGGTATTGAACAATTGTCAAAATTGACTAAATTGGAAAAATAAGATGGACATAATTTGGGAAAACATATGTGCCATAATGCAAAATTTAAATGGCCCTGAACAAATGATAGAAAGTGCTGTCTCTGCCAAAGGTTTAAAAGTTGAAATACCAAAATAAAAAACAACTATCTTTGTTACATTTCCTATAAAACTGGAACTGGAACTTCAAAGATCGAGGACAGATGTTGCAAGCTTTATCAATGTTGCTTGCCTTTAACATGAATGTGTTAACTACGACACTGTATTTCATGGAGGAAATTCACTCTTTTTTGCAGTTTAAGCAAAGAATCTGGAGCTAATAAGAGACGACAAATCGGTTTTAATTACAGAATAACCGAATCATCAAGTAAAAAATGTGAAATAATATGCTATTATTTGAATATATATTCGTGTTGTGAAAATTATAGAATCACCAGTCTTCACTGGCCTTCGCGGTGGAAATTTGGATAATGCCGTGCTATTTTGAGGGGCTCATTAAACGTTGTAGGCCGAAAACGTTTTTTATTCCTAAAGGATCTTTCATTGTTATAATAACTCCTAAGTTAAGATTTCATTCTTAAAAAAAAAACTTTGGCAGGTTTCGTTCGAGTGACAAGTGGCACCCGTCCTGCAATTTTCTTCGAGAGGCCAAGGAATTCCCGGGAAACCAGTCATGGTGAAATGAAAGAAAACTGCGGTTTATTTTGTTAAATTACCGTACAAACCTGGATTTGTACAATGGAGCCTTGGTGTCCTTTGAAGGATCTTATAGGAGCTCCCGTAAGAATATCCCATGAGCGTATTGTGTGGTCGGCTGAACCTGTGAACAAACTCTTGCCTTTCCCGTCTACTGCAAGGCACATAACAGCACCGGTGTGTCCTTTGTATGTCACCGTGCTATCATTTGAGTTCATAGCCCAACTTTTTGCTGTATTGTCTGCAGAGCCTGTGATGAGAGTGTCATCGTTACTTTCAATATCGACGGCTGCGAATGCCCCTCCACCATAGCTAGATTCCGAAACGACAAGCAACGAAATCACAGAGCTCTTGTGTCCCTCGAACCTTTTAAGGTGGTCACATGTCTCGGCGCTCCAGCATATTGCAGTCCTATCGTACGAACTCGAAAAGATAAAATTTCCTGAGCAGATTACTCGGTTAACAGCCTGACTATGCCCTTTCATTGTCTTGATACAAGAGCCGTTTTCCAGGTTCCACTTTCTGATAGTGGCATCTGCAGAGCTGGTGAACACGTACCTTCCCCAAACACAAACGCTAGTTATGTATTTCGCGTGTCCTTCTAACTCTCCGACCTTTTCCTCAGTTTTGGTATCCCACAGCCGACCGGTTTTATCGTCGGAAACAGTGATTATGGTGTTTCCATCTGGACTCATACAAATTGCGTTTATACAGTCTTCATGTTCCTTCAGGCATTTTAACTGAAATGTCTTTTTCTTCTTCTTTGGAGGTCCCTCCACCGACTTTTCGCTTTGTTTCTTTGAAATTCCACTTCCCATTGTTGTTTCGGAGCGGAGAAGTTATTATTTCCCTTGTTCATACGAAACAGTGGAGAATAATCCATTCTTGGCCGCCATCACGTTCTCTGTTGAACCCTCGATCACAAAACCCCTTCGGCGCTTCAAGCTGGCGACGCACTGGGGAGATGCTGACAATTCAAGTGATTTAAATTTTCAAACGACCTAACATCGAAGAATGATACGGGGAACGAACATTAAAATTGGCAAATACTGCAAAATCGTCGTTTTCCTTAGGTCGCCCGAGTTACCGGATTTTGTAATGAGTTCTACACAATGCACTTTAATTACCCTAGCTGACATAGTATACGTAAGACGCGCTCTCATTGGTCGGAAGCGCCCTTCAAATGGAATTTTCCTGTTGAGGTGTCTAATAGGACAAGTCTTCGAATTTCACGACCGAAAATACCTCGTTTTTGTAGCACGATTTGCCTCTACAAGGGACTAAAAAAGATTGCAAGTTCCTTACAGAGAAGGCATACGAAGCCTGGTGTTTGTAAAGTTGAATAAACAAAAACAACGGTATAGGAAAAGAAAAACAAAAACAATCATGCAAACTAATTCTTGTTCATGATTTTCCTGAGATAATCACTCTCAGCGTGTTGCTTATTATCAAGCTGAGATCAAAGCTGGAACTCCTGAGCGCCTTTTCTAATGCGATTCCGTAATGTCTCCCTCAGGAAACTTTGAAAGTCAATTTGTTGACTTCTTGTGTGAAGATGAATTTTAATATTCAGTCTTTCTTGTCCATAAAGGATTGTTTTTTGAAAATATGCGGGTGGCTAAAATCACGCTAAGAATCACGAATTTTAAAAGGTCTTTAAGTTGAAAGAAAAAAGAAATGGTACTTACTCGTTACTCCTCTTTTAAATTATTGTTACGGGTCATAATTCTATATCCTAGTAATATGCCTCCCTTACTCTTTTTTCCACAATTTTGCGTTAAAAACGACTTACCATAAACTTTAGCTTTGTTGTCTGCCTTCCATAGTAGTTATTTTACGGTAGTTAAGTGAAATGGAGGTGCTTTTCTTTTGCGTCAAATGAGTTAACTATTACGACTTCCTGTGATTCGTGTGTTTGAGTGATTTCCTAAATAACAAATTGCTTTTTGTATAGACTACCTCTACAACTATATCATTTGAATTTTTTCTAATCCGATTTGTGTATTTATAATCTTTTCGTCATGGATTGTTGACACTCTTCTACAGACGTTTGTGTGGGTGGAAAGCATCTTGCAAGGCGGATCAGTTGTATGGAAAATTACTAAGTGTTGCTCCCAAGATTTTCTTTGTTGAGAGCAGAATTTCACTTCGCAACGAGCTCAGGCACGTCCTTGAGGGATTCAAATAGAATTGCAAAATTGCAGGTTTATCATGCAAGGAAAGCTTGTAATGTAAGCAGCGGCAATTGCGTTTAACAATCAACAATCGATACTGACGTAGCATGAGGCGTTGTTCCAGTATTATTGCTCAATTTTTGTGCCAGAAACCCAAAACACAGAGGCCACTGAAACACCACAAAACGACAGGTGAAACTATTTGCGGCCTTGCGAATTTTTCCTCTGTTTCGGGAGTCAGCAAAGAAGGGCGAGGTGTGGGCCACCTACTTCAAAAATTTAAAACCGAGATATGATTTCTTTAAACGAGCGTATGGAGCCGGCATCAACCAGTGGCTTATCGCTAAGATTTGGGGCTTCAGATAGCGTGCAGTACAAGCTAAAGCTTTTGTCCGTATTGATCAAAGGTGATGTGACATGTGACAAGTCGTAGCACCGTCACCCATCTGGTCATGATAAGCCTGCGAACTAGGGAGGGGTTGCTCGCAGCCTGGTTAGCCGGCCTAACCGTTGCGTAAGAGGTATCAAAACCTATAGGTTTCCGTGATATTAAACGTTGGTTGGCGATAACCAGGCATCGAGCAACTCGGGCCTAGCTGTTTATGAGTTTTTCGGTGATTTTTGTATAAAATATATCCCAGTTTCGCACGCGGTCAAAGGCAACGGGGTTCCGCATTGACACCCAACCGCTTTCCTGAGTGGATGTTTTTTTTGCAAAAACCCTTCTACCTTACACTACTTCCTTAAACTCATAACTCAAACCTACTTAAACTCAGAGGGATGTTTACATCAACTGTCGTTCACTTACGCACGATCGAAGAGTATTCAAATTTCCATTCCAGACACGTATCTTGTAAAATTCACCTAAAAGGTTTTTTTTACGCTGATCTCAACAACTTCAATTTACGAATTTTGTGACAGGTCATGATATAAAGAAGGTAATTGTTCTTTTGATGAAGACCTCTAAAGATGACCAAGCATGTTTTTAAAATAACAACTCACCCATTTTATATAACGTGCACGCGTGATATGCTGAAAACAAACTTCTTTTGCATTTGGGAAGCATTGCCTCTGCACTTTTCCTACTTATGATTTTACCAATTGATGCTAAAGTTTATAGGCGATTTCTGCCATTTCTCTCAAGTAACTGAGGCATTTTATTTATTTCGTTTCTCAACTCAATTCACAAACACCTGTCAAATCCATGTTTCGTGTCGCCATACTTTTCTTGGAGCGCCATCAATCAATTCTCAGAAACACGACATTCTTTTCAGTAAACTAGATAGTCACGGAGGGTTGTGGGTTGTGGTTTCGAATCCCATCTGGGGCTCGGATTTTTTCCGAGATCACAGTTGGTTCTACCATCATTTCATTTCTCATAAAGAAATCAAAAGAGAAAATAGTGCTTTGTAAAAAAAGTTGCGCTTAAAAAGTCTTGCCATCCGCGCGGCAGTCTCAGCGAATCCTGAATTCGCTTGCGTGGGTCGCTGGTTGCTGAAATATTGGGTTTTAAAAT
>NC_090882.1:19828997-19838997 GCF_036669935.1 Montipora foliosa | reverse complement strand
TTTTCAACCAATCAGAAGTGAAACCAAAACCAATGGTAGCTCGCGCGTGCACATTTTCCCGCGCTTTGTGTCGGCTACGTGTAATTACTTCGAGTTTTGATTGGTTTACTGGATTGTCTCCGTCCTTTTTGATTGGCCAAAGTAATTACTTTAGTTTTGGTCTTACGACACTCGACTGAAACTCGCTCTACACCTACCTGTGTGTTTTTACGTTCGTTGCCCACGTTCTAACTCTCTGTTGCTCCAATTACTCCTGTTAAAGCTAATCCTAGATCACTACGGGAAACTTAAATTGCAGGCTACTAGTTTTCTGATAAGAAAAGGTTTTCAGAAGATAGTTAGCCTCCAAACTTCTTGACAAGGCTCTTGCTTTCCTTCAGCATAATACTTTTTGACGTGTCAACCCTTTCATTCCCACGATCAAAACGTTAATTCTCCCAACTAGTAAAAATGAGTTCTTTGTTGGGTAGTCATGAGAAGTTGGTGTTATATCAAGATCACACCCTGAGCTGATGATAATCTTTATTCTCAATACCTGTCTGACTTACTTTTTTTTTGAAATTGTGAAGATAATTTACACACAGATCACTGCTAGAAGTCGAAGGGAATTAATTAATCGCCTTATAAACAGCTGAACCCAGTTCTTCTTGTTTATTACTTTTGGTAGTGTGACCGTGACACAAGTTTATTTATTGTGTTAAGGCAAACTTTTTCTATATGCATTGTTCCAATAGAAATACTGCTTAGGTGCTTAAGTCGTGTTTCCCGCATGAAGCTGGATGGCCAGTCTGTGGACGGTTGCACGAGAATGGTTCCACACTGAGAATCGTCGCCGCAGAGCTACCCAGCCTAAGATCGCCACAGTGTTGGAAATTCTACAGACTCAAGAGGCTGCTAAAGATCATGTGTACTACGATGCTTTGAAGCGAATTTCTGCTTCCAAGGTTAGATGGTCAACGTTTGCTTTTATAGCATTTCCATATATCTATTCCATTTGAGATTAGCGGGCTTCTTCTTCTTCTTCTCGGCCAATCAGCTTTAGAAACTCCGGGTTTCCCTCGCAGAAGCAGACTTGTAAGGTGAAGGTTGCGTCCCGAATTCGTCGATGTGTTAATTTTACATATTTTTGACGAGTCACTAATCGTTGACTTTATAGGTTTAAGTTAATTTTTTTATACCCCAGGTGTCAAAGAAAGCAAGGAAAGTCATAGAAACTTAAGACTATTGTAGCTGAAGATTTACAAAAGTGTACACAAAACCATTCGTTACTCGTATTTTAAACAGGACAAAGTGTTCGGGTCGTCTTGTTATCTGTCATGAAACGTCATTATTCTCTCTTAGCCAAAATAAAATTTAAATCTCATTGTTGCTTCCCCAAATGTTGTCTTAAAACATGTTTTATTTTGGCTCATTAAGTGGGTCTTCGATATTCCAAGTTTGCAAATAGTTTCTGCAGTTTTAATCAATCGAATATGGGCCAAATGTTTTTCGTCCGAACTGAATATTCACCGGCCTTGCTCTATATCGGTACACGGCACTTGCGTGCGTTAATTTTGAATAACAATGTCAGGTCTGCTATTGATGCAGAATAAATTTCGTTCATATCTGAGTAATAATTAAACCAAATTGCTTCAGGGAAAATGGTGTATTATGGGCGAATGGGTCTTTGCCAGTTTTCTCTCGTAGCCTTATAGTTAACCAGGCATATCCGGTATCTCAATTAAGTTATTTAATGAGTAGATCCATGTGTAAATGGCGAAGCTTACCTACATACTTCGTCGAGTTTATTTCTTCTCCCTAGGGCTCAATTCTCACCCGGCTTGGTTTGTTCATCGCCTTGTCAGAGAGCGATTTAACTTTTTAAAATATGCGCAATTAATATTTTATTATGACAGTTTTCAAATTAACAGCATTTTGTGCGTGTATCTTGTTTACTTAAATCTCTCGTTAAATTGGATTTCCGAGACAAGAGTTTTAGTCTTGGTTCGCCTTCTGTGGTGTTAAATTATTACGTGAATACCTCGGTTATATCACTCGTTCGTTTCAGCAAGTGTTAACGAGCTTCTGTTGCTAGTTCCTTCTGAAATGTTTTCTCAGCAGCCGTTGCACGTGTTTAGAACCTCCGACTGGTATCCTTGTACCTTTAACATCATGCCGGTCGGCTTTTCAGAGACATACTAAAGATTTTAAGATACCCCGAAATCGGTGTAAGGGGAACGGGTAGCGCCCAAGGTAGCGCCATGTTTTTTTTTATTTTGCGATGACGTCATCTATCTTATCCGGTAGACCCACTCGTTTTTTTCCGGGGTAGACATCAGAGAAGACATTGTGGATTGGCGGAAAAACGATTAAGTTTTTATGATGTTTTAATTTCAAACATTCATAAGGAAGGATTTTGGATATATTTGATAGACTTTAGAGCGAGTTTCAATCGAGTGTCGTAAAACCAAAACCAAAACCAAAGTAATTACTTTGGCCAATCAAAAAGGACGGAGACAATCCAGTAAACCAATCGAAACTCGAATTAATTACACGTAGCCGACACAAAGCGCGGGAAAATGTGCACGCGCAAGCCGCGATTGGTTTTGGTTTCACTTCTGATTGGTTGAAAAAATGGCGCGAACACTTTGAACCAATCACTGAGTGAAGTAATGCAAAACCAAAGCAATTCGCTAATTACTTTCGACACTCAATTGAAAACCGCTCTATGAGGGGCAAACCTTGCTGCCACGGGCGCCATCTTTGCAAACAATCGTTACCAATCCCAGTGCGTTAACTCTACTGGTATCTTGGCCACGTGCATGAACATTTTACGTGTACCCGTATCCGTACCCGTACCCGCACCCGTACCCGTACCCGCACCCGCACCCGCACCCGTACCCGTACACCGGTGTACGTGTATCTAAAGGTCTCTACTGTCAGGGTGAAGTTGGTCGCAAACCGTTGTAAAGCAATGGCATTGCCGAGTTATTTAGTGTTTTACATTTGACCATTTTTTAGTTCCAAGTGTCACGTAACCCAACTGTAAAACAACTAATTTTCTGAAACGGTAGCCTTGTTTTCAACTAACATTGTAGGGTTTTGACCCAAGGGCTGTTGAAGCAATCTGAAAAAGACTTAAATAAAAGCGGGTCAAAAATAAAATAATTATATTTCCTTGTATGCCCAATAATGTTTAAAATTATCGCGTTGCTTCATTAAGACGGGACAAGAAAGGGTTTGGAAATCTAATTCGCTTCTACAATTTGGTGGTGGATCCCATAACACATGACAAATTTGACAATCAGCAATTTTACAGTGCCTGCAAAATTCTCGCGCCCTCATTGGCTAATTTTTGTTGTCAATAAGCGGACAGACACAAATTTATAAATTATGCGATACTCCTCGCGTCAGATTGAAGTTTCTCGCATTTTTGTCTCGTGAGCAACGTGCCAATAGACCATTTTACAGTTGTGGCTAAGTTACCAGGCCTAACAATGGAAGCGAGGCTGCCGGTGACCCTGTTTTGATACAAACCTTCATGCTTTTGTAATGTTAATATGGACTAATTAGCGTTACAACAACACAATTTACATGATAAAAGCAGTGAGGTCTGTATCAATGCAAGGTCACCGGCAGCCTCGCAGCCATTCATAGGCTTGGTCGCTGAGCAAACAACTGTAAAATGGCCTATTCTTTCAGAACTTAAATACCCAAGGGGAGCAAGATATCTAACCTGTATGGCCCGGGAACCAATCCTGGACCACGTGATAACTCGTGATAAGTTTGTTCGTTCTTTCCATTGCTGTTTTAGGCATTTTTTCGGGTGCCAGCAGCGGCTTGATTTAATTTAATAGTATTTGTTTGGAGGGTTGTGCACAAGTGTATCAGTGCCAAACGGTTTGGTGTTGCACTTCCAGTAAAACATCGGTCGTATTGCGTCATGGAAACGTTTTTGAACCTTGGGCGTAAACCGGAGTAACCATTTCGTATGCTAGGACGGTAGTCTGTCAAGGATTTTTACACAAATCGTCTCTAACAGAGAAAACATATTTAGCTATATAATGTGGCAGTGTTACCACTTTCGTAACGTTCGGCTTTGCTAACACTCCCCAACGATGTTCATTACCGGAACAGCGGGACAGTGGTCTGCGTCCATAGGTCACTTCGGAAAATACCATAATACTCTTTGCTTGTCCCCCCAAATTTTGCATAAGCATTGTTTCCTGTTTCTCTTGGGACTTACAGTGGTCCCAAGAGAAAACAAAAACAATGCTTATGCAAAATTTGGAGGGACAAACAAGGAGTATTATGGTATTTTCCGAAGTCGCGCACTAATGCGGGTCAGGACGCAGCTATTACAACTGCTCACGTGATTGGTTCGGAAAACAAGATGCACAAAAAAAATATGAAGAGGGAACAATGGAGCCTAAAGCAGCGATGACACAAACGCGACTCACATCAACGCGGTTTTTAAACGCACTTGACCATTGCTTCGTCCCACCAACGTGGCAGGGAGGGATAGCGTAACGCGAAAGCTACTCAAAGTGTACCCGTCTTGTGAAATTAATCTGATGTTGCTGTATTTGTATCGTGCATCCCAATTACTGAATGTTCCCCTCCCTTTTGATTGATTTGTCGTTTCCTACTTATCTCCTAATTGTTCTTCCTTCTTTCTCTTTTTTTGTTTCTTTTTGTGTGGCTCCCAGGATGAAAAAAGCACGTAAGTAAAGCTTATTCTGCAGGTTTAGATTTTTTCATCAATGGTGTTACGTCTCTAAACAAAGTAACTTCTAATTTTAGTTAAGAATAAAATACAAACAGCGGAGATAAATAAATTTCAAAATGCATTTTATATTATCTTGACGTTTCTTTTCTTATTTTACAGGACTATTGCTCCACGATAAACAGTTATAAAGCTGAATATTTTTGTTATTTTTTTGTGAAATTAGGAATGGAACTTGTACCCAGGAGAGAACAGCGCATAGTGTCGGAGAAGAACCCGAGGATGCTTCCTCACCTTCAAGTCGAGGATCAGTAACAATATTCATCCTTTCGATTGGAGAGGCTATTCGGAAGGTTTGGAATTACAGTCCTTGACAAATTATCTAGGACACTTCAACCTTTTTTAGTCAAATTTGCTACGCAAATAATTATTTCACGGCAAAAGTTACCTTCCCATACTTCCCTTGCCGTCACTGTTGAACGTGCTCAGTGCGCTCAATTGCTTCTTCTTATGACGTGACCTCGTTTGGGGCCAACATTGACTGGGGGAGGAGGGGGGGGGGGGGTGGAAAGAGTCAGATGGTAAAGAGAGAGAATGGTGCGCGTTGTAATGTTCCAGTGTAATTTGTCTTGGATTGTAACCGTTCAGACGAATTTCACAAATTTGAATCAATCACACTCTCTTTAGAAATTTCGAGGTCTTTTTAGTGAACCGAATTTGTATATTGTTCTCGCACTGGTATTCAATTTTTTCGGTGCTTCAGAGCTCTACGTGATAAATGGGTACACAAATCGAAAAACTACCTCGCGGCTCGTTTAGGAAAGAAACTAAACCAGGGTCTGACGTTTCGATGGTACTCCCTCTATTTCCCTTTTTATTAAACAACAAAAATCTGTCAGTACTAGTTTGAACTCTCAAGATATTTTTCTAATTAAATCTCCTGGCTCCGGTTGTTAAGCTGCATGACTTTAGCCAGCGCAGAAGTCACTATCCGACAGTTTCGTTCTGTGCAAAGATTTCGGTTGTGTTCTATTGGGATCAACCGTTTTCAGTTGGTTGGGTTGGTTGGGTTTCTTCGTGTTCTATTGGGAAAAAACACCGTTTTCAGTTGGTTTGGTTAATCAACTTTTTTTCAACCGGCATCAAACTAGGTTGAAACAGTTGAAAGTGCATTGGCAGCAACCGCTGTCGTTTACGCGGGCCATTTATGTTGGTTTCGGTCCTCAACTTGTCAACGCTGAGAAGTCTGGTAATAACTATTCCCAGGAGTTACCGCGTTTCAACCGAAAACGGTTGGAAAAGTGTTCTATTGGGAAACCTCAACCGCTTCAACCGAAATCGGTTGCGGTTGAAACGGTTGATGCCAATAGAACAC
The DNA here is from genome assembly GCF_036669935.1 of Montipora foliosa. Taxonomy (NCBI): domain Eukaryota; kingdom Metazoa; phylum Cnidaria; class Anthozoa; order Scleractinia; family Acroporidae; genus Montipora; species Montipora foliosa. The sequence continues at coordinate 19,832,917 of NC_090882.1, read as the reverse complement.
GACCTTAAGTACTTGGTCACCTAGCCGTGAATATGCACACTCTGAACACATCAAAGTAAGTCCATTTCGTGCTCTGGAGAGAGACTTTTTCCGAGTAAAAAGTTTTCCGACCTCTGCGCAACTAGGGCCTGGGGCCCGTTTCTCAAAAGTCCCGAAAACTTTTCGGGCCCGAAAAGCCTTTTATGAAACTGTCAACCTCTTGTTCTGGAAAGCCGATGTTTTAACTTAATTTCAAAGTAACAAAAAGCAAAATGGCTGTGAAGTTTGACGACTTAAATTCTCTCCGTTCTTGAGATACAAAGGGAATTGTGACACCCGAAAACGGCCCGTAAAGTTTCGGGACTTTCGAGAAACGGGCCTCAGATCTCTTCATGAATCCTTGCGCGTTCAAAGGACGGCAACCGGAAGAGAACATTTCGCGTGCCAGGACAGTGATGTCTCTCAGATTTTTATACTAATCATCTCTAATGGAGTAAAGATACTTGGTAATGTAAATGTGGTTGTGTGAAGAGAAGTTTAAAGGGAAAACAGGTCACTTCCGGTTGCCGTCCGCGTCTCGAAAACGCGCGTGCTTAAGCTCTCTGCTGTGTCGTCGTCACCTGCTAATCGCGCGCGCGAGCAGACTTGTAACATCATTGGCTGTTTGGAGCGCGCGCCCCTTTTTTCTTTGTTTCGTCATTCATTGATACTATTTTTAGCAGCAAAATGAGAGCTCTTCGCTTCAGACGTGTTAAGCCAGAGAACGGAAGGGCTTTGAACTGCTATGACGGGGAGAGGAAAGGACTATAGACCGAGAAAGTGACTAGCTTTTGATGTTAAGAGATCGTCTACTTCTTTGCTCTCGTTATACGGTCAATTTTTCACCGCACTATAGTTGTTTTGAAGAATACACGAGCTGCGGAAAGTATAAAACCAAATTTTGGAGTTTTGTACTTTGCGTGAAGTTTCATGAACAAAACTTTGCGATGAGAATTCTGCTACATTTGGAAGTGTGACTAAGAAAGGTGGAAACAATTGTCAAAACGGAAATTGAGGCTGAGGGCTCTTGATTTAACTGTAGTAGCGAGCGATGCAGCAATCTGGAAGTGCGTTTGGGAAAATAGAGAATTATTTCTCACAAAAACATTTCTTAAAGTGTTTTTTTTTTTACTTACTTGTCTTTTATCCCTTTTCAGCTCTTGCGATCGGAGAGATTCGTTTTCGATCCAGAAGATGACAACTATTTCTTATGGATGGTACGTCAAGTTCATTGCTCAACAATTTAAGGCTAATCTTGATTTGTCTTCACCGGGACGCAGTGGTTTACGGAAAAGAGTTCTTTTTTTTTGTTTCTTTCTGCGAACAGAAGACATGAATACACCTTATTCCAAAATGGCCGCCATGTAAATATTCTTTTGTTTTTATTCAAAGTAGCCCTTGATGCCTCGTTCTTAAGCTTAAAATTCAAAAGAATATTTTATCTTGAACGAGGCAACAAGGGCCAATTTGTATCCGCATAAATCAGCGGCCATTTTGGAATAAGGTGTATAGATATGCAACAAAGACCGTGGACTCAAGTTTGACCTTCTTAGGGTTGCATCCGATATAATTAAAGGTTTTAAAGAGCTGCTTGCTGCCCGCTGCTTAGTTAAAATTGTGTTTGTTACTATTGATTTTTTCAAAGGGACTAGTGGCAGCCATTGTCATCTATAACTTCTGGACTGTCATCCTCAGAATCGCGTTTATAGAAATGTGTGATGAGGTAAGAGCATTTGATATGGACGTTCAAATACTCATTAATAATTCATGCCTCGTAGCAGCTTATCAAAACATATGCTTATTAATACATGGATATTCTTGCGCAGTTCAAAACTATGAGGGAAAAACAGACCTTAGCAAGTGCTCTTGGTATCCAAAAAGAAAATTGGGGGTAACCACGCATTTTTCAGAGATAATTAAGCTTCAATTTGGAAAAGAACGCCATACATTGCTTTGTATTTTAAAGCTTTTTACAAATATTGTTGATTAATTACCTTCAAAAAAATGCGTGGTTCCCCTTAATTTTCTTTTTGGATTTCAATAACACGTGTTAAGATCTGCTATTCCCGCCTATTCAATAAACCGCGCAAAAATACCTTTGAATTGGTAGGCACCGTCCTTAAATTAAACAATACGTAACAAATTTCTGATACTTCGAAATACCGATGGCAGTATGAACTGAGTTCGTATCCATTGTCAACCTATAAAAACAGTGATATTTTTTCGAAATTGACGCTTTCTGGGCCCTTTTTGGTCATTTAATTTGGAAGACGCCTAAGTTCAACGTGGACAATTTCTTGTCATCCTGAATGCTGTCTTACGGTTTGTGAAATGTGGGGTCTTTTGTTTGACCACGAAACAGGTGCTCCAGAAAAGAATAGAAACTTCAACTTATAAGAATGTTTAACATGTTGTTATCCGGGATCTTACCTGATATTTATGCAAGAACGTTTCTCTGTTGAGTCAGACAAGTGTCTCTTGTAGATACCTAAAAAGGAGACCATTTCCTAGTTCATGTCTTCCTACTCTTCAAAGCGCGTCTAAGTGTGAAGTTTTTCTTACGAAAATTAGTTTTCATTCATATGTAAAGTAGAACGAATTACCATCGCAAAAACTTCGCACTTAGACTCGCTTTGAAGAGGAGGCAGACATGGACTCGGAAATGGACTATTCAGAACCCATGACATCTGTGATGCGAGTGCAATGTCCAACGAACAGAGCTGTGTGAAGCCACACAGATGGGAGCAGGTCAATTTGTTGGGCTTATTTGTTCCCGTGAAAGGTCTCGTGAACGAAAGAAATGTTTATTTAAACATTTCTTTCCTTGAGAAAAAAATTCCTACTTCTGTTTGTCGTGTGACAGTTGTCTTTTCCTTCCAAGTCTTTGTCTAGATTTCTGTTTTGGTGGGGTGACTTGGTTGCCGATTGTTTGTATGCCTGTGACATATGCGTTCAACTTCGGACCGCTTACCGCGATGACCACGGTATTATGGTACGTATGGGCCGCATGGCGCTGGTCGCTTTCTTGATCTCCATTGGTTGGAAAACGGAACTTTATTGGCTTGATAAAATCGCGCGGCATTTATTTTGTTCTTTCTTGAGGTGCATTTGCGGCACTGGTTACAAACGACAATATTTAACTAAAACCTTCCGAACAAGGTGAGCACTCCTGTTGTAAATGTTTAGCGCATTGAAGGAAGTTAAACTCCCAAGAAATTGAGTTAAGGCGCACTAATGTTTGTGATGACTATCATGTTGAACACACTTTGATTCTGCCTCGGATTTTTGAAAATAAGCGAGGCGTTTATACCAGGGCAGTGCTTAATTTTCGCGCGGTCTCATAGTCAAGGATTTGTGATTACAGTAATCGTGGATGTAGTTTCATTATTATCGCTAAACTGATGGAATTCTGCTATATCCAACCACAACGTAAGAACTGATTGGATGAATATTGTTGTTCTTTCATTTAAGATTAAGGATCCTGTGCGACTGAAGGAGAAGTACACCAGAAGCAGAAGGTGTAAAGTTGACATGGTTTGCCTTCTGCCTTGGGAATCAATGTCTTATCTGATTTGTTGTAAGTTTAGTTTATTCCACGATCCACTTAACCACCTTTTGTTACCTATACTTAAGTTAAATTTCCTCGAATGAAAAAAGAGGATTAACACAACTTTTATCACGAAACTCCTGATCAGTTATTGGTAGATGGTATCACAAAACCTCTAAAGTTGAAAAGATTTATTTTTTCGATGTTTACTCGGCGATATCGGGGAAAAATGCCGAGCGTTCCAAACAGGCGTCGAACGAACCTAATGACGTCACGATTGCTAGTTCGGACTCTCTCACCACCCTACACGGTAACACCGTTAAAGCTCTTCTTGAAGGCGAGAATGCGTAAGAGA
>NC_090882.1:19786497-19826497 GCF_036669935.1 Montipora foliosa | reverse complement strand
TGGCTTCTGTTTTTCTTCTTCTTCAGTTCCCTGTCACGTGAAACTGTTACGTCTTGTCAGGCTGCTGAAGTTTCACTCTGTGGACATGTTTTTTGTGATGAGTGACTACCGCACAAGTAAACCTTACCGTTTGCGAGCTTCGAAGTTAATTCTTTATTTGAGTGTCGCGATGCACTGGGTGGCATGCCTATACTACACCATCTCGGAATACGAAGGGCTTGGGTCAAATGATTGGGTTTATACAGAAACCAACCAAGGTGGAGATCGCTTTACAAGGTATGATAGAATATTTAACAATTAGACCCTTCGCCCGCAAGGGCTCCGGGTCAATGGCCCATGAGGCGAAGCCGTGGCCCTTGAGGGCGAAGGGTCTAATTGTTTTAGTATCACCCAACTAGTCGGACAGAAAAAGCAATAATAAAGTTAGCAAATGCAAGTTGACGAAAGATTTATTTGGGAATAAAACGAAATAAAGCGTCACGCTTTTCGCTACTCGAGGACTATTACTAATAGTCAGAATAAAAAGCAGTTGAATGTAACTTGCAAAGAGCATGCGAAAATGATCTTGTGCATGTCACAATATTTTTGGTTTGTGCGTGTCATTAGTTTCACAAAAAAGGCGCGTGATCTTGCAGCTTATCGTGGAGCCTAACTTGAAAACTATACCAAGATCTCGTTTTTTTGTCCCCCCCTCCCCCCCCCCCCCCAGCGAAATGATGTTGACTCACTGACGACCGAGAACATAATACTATAACCAATCAACCGACCAGCTGGACTAACTTAAGAACCGATCGGTTTTTTTGTCTTTCAGGAAGTATATCAAATCCTTTTATTGGTCAGTGTTAACTCTTATGACAATTGGTGAAACTCCAAGTCCCCAGACAAACATAGTAAGTTAGTTTAGGTGTGGCTGCGTGAAGTTGTAAATTCTACGTTTCTTTGATTTTAAGTTCAAAATCACTTTTTCTTTTTCAACATCAGGAGTACATCTTTACGGGGTGCATGTTTCTCCTTGGAATCTTTGTATTTGCGACTGTTGTGGGAAATGTGGGTGATGTCATCAGTAACATGAATGCTGCCAGGACTAATTTTCAAGCCAGGTTTGATTGCCACTTGATCTCGCATTTCCGTCTTTATCCTTGGTTTGCATCCACGTAATGAGACAGCTATGTTGGTGTACAAAACAATAGAAAATGACCCCACAAGTTTTGTATAATAATAGAGTCAAATTCCCAAAAGACCTTTTACAGCATTGTTCTGTATACCAACATGGCCGCCGTGACGTCAGATGAAAACCTCCAATAGAAAATCGTTTGATTGCACGTGACGTCACGGCGGCCATCTTGTTGGAAAGAACAATAGCGAAAAGGTCTTTTGGGAACTTCCCAACTTTTGCATAATAATAGAGTCAAATTCCCAAAAGACCTTTTACAGCATTGTTCTTTGCACCAACATGGCCGCCGTGACGTCAGATGAAAACCTCCAATTGTGGGATTTCTATTTATTCTGACCTTGATCATTCTAGCAGTCTCTTAAACTGGACAGTCTGTTCTCTTAAATTTCGACGAGTATGACTCCGAAAAAGCGCCGTTGGCGAGGGTAATGTGGAACGAAGTGTCAATCTTCTCTTCTCTCTCCTTCGCAGAGGTTTGCTACTCGCGATTCCGCTTTGCAAAATGTGTGCAGGCAGTTACCGAGGATCGAATCAGAAACTGCAAGCCCAGAAAGCGGCAAAAGGAATTTTATTTAAGTGTCTAATCTTCTAGCGCCGTAGGGCACTAATCGGGGACACTGTAAATTGAAATTAACAAGTTAACGCAAATCAAATCAAATGTTGGTTTTTGAGGAGAGGGGAAAACCGGAGTACCCGGAGAAAAACCTCTTGGTGCAGAGTAGAGAACCAAAAAACTCAACCCACATATGACGCCGAGTCTGGGAATCGAACCCGGCCCACATTGGTGGGAGGCGAGTGCTCTCACCACTGCGCCATCCCTGCACCCCACTGCGTTCCCCTCAGTATACTCATCCTCGTGCTGAAACTCGCCTGCAGATGTTTAACATCGCAGCATCGGACCTCAATTGACTTAAATCGTTTTGTCGTAGAATGGATTCTATCAAGCAATACATGGAACACCACAAAGTGCCGGACACACTTCAAACTCGCGTGAAAAGATGGGCCCACTACGCCTGGAGCAGGTATGCGCATGATAGCAACACAAACAACATTACAGAGAGGGAGAGTTCCAGCTCACCCCCCCCCCCCCCCCTCACCCCCCAATCCTGGGATTCGTGAATTTAATTTAACCTTCGTCCCGCTCAGCTGAGAGTGAGACTTGCAGATTTTACTCTGTCTATAACACCAGAGTATTTTACTCGTCAGTTGGAGCGCGTCAGGTGTGAATGGGTTAAACCCATAATTTCTAGATTAAATATAATAGACCATTTTACAGTTCCGTGCTCAGTTACCAGGCCTTTGAATAAAAGCGAGGCTGAAGTTGACCTCGCTTTGACACAAACCTCACTGCTTTTCTTATGTAAATAGAAACTCTTTAGCGTTACAACAACATGATTTGCGTGAGAAAAGCAATGAGGTTTGTATCAAAGCAAGTGAGCACAGAACTGTAAAATGGTCTATTGAAAGGGTGTATCGGGTGCGTGTTTAGTGCAAGGCTAAAAAATTGCTTTTTTTGTTTCAATACGCGGTTTTACTGGTTGCACCAAAGTATTTTCTAGCTGTGTACTGTGCATGGTAAAACTGCCTTTAAAAATCTCATTACTAATTCATGAGCCTAACAGCCTATCAAAATACCGATAAAACAACGGCCTTAAAATCATTAATAATTCATGAGCTTAACAGCCTATCAAAGTACGGATAAAACGTCACGTGCTTGTGCTCCCTATCCTGATAAAACCATCCTCGTTAGTATTCTTTATTTAAATACTATAGACCATTTTCGAATTCTCACGGCTGGACTGGATCTAGCATGAAATGGAGGCTAATGCGGGCAAATCTTTTCACATGCAAATTAATTTGCCCGCATTAGCCTGGCCTATTAGGCACACCCTTGTGATTAGTCAATTAACCTTGCAGGTGTACATTGCTCTGTGATAACTTGAGCTATGAAAAATCCTCTTACAGCGATATGTCCGTAATATATCATTAGACGTTGTCTGTTGTACTTGTTTAAAACCCCCCAGTTCTGGGCCTGAAAATATCTTTTAAGAGATTGGCTTGAATTATCAGTCTTGCTTGAATGGATTCGAACAAAAGTAGAGCGTGGAGGGACCCCTTTTATACTGCGTCTTGGTGTTAAAAATGATCGACCGACTTTTTTGACCCACTTCATTTATCGTTTTTCTGGATTTAATTTTCTAGAACGCAAGCCCTCGACGAAGGAGCTTCTTTGGAAATGTTACCGGAGAGACTGAGGGCTGAAATTGCCATTCATGTTCATCTGGACACACTACGAAAGGTAAATGACCCGTGAACTGTCACCGTCACAATAATGATGAATACAACAAACCTAGCAATGCTACCATTCTGAAAAAATCAACTTTTCGAAAGGCATTGACTGATTACATCAAAGTGTACCATTAGAGCGGTTTTCAATTGAGTGTCGAAAGTAATTAGCGAATTGCTTTGGTTTATGATTACTTCACTCAGCGATTGGTTCGAAGTTCTCACGCCACGTTTTCAACCAATCAGAAGTGAAACCAAAACCAATCGCGGCTCGTGTATGCACATTTTCCCGCGCTTTGTGTCGGCTCCGTGAAATTACTTCGAGTTTTGATTGGTTTACCGGATTGTGTCCGTCCTTTTTGATTGGCCAAAGTAATTACTCTGGTTTTCGTTTTACGACACTCGGTTGAAACTCGCTCTAATATTGCTGTTCGTGATTGATTTTACCTCCGAGCACGAAAAGTAACAGACCGTATTCATAAATGGCGGCCAAAAAAATATTCTTTTGTCTTTGTGCTAATCATCCTCACTAGCCTCACTCTAGAGCAACAATCGTTTTGAATTTTGTTCGTGCAAACGAGGCTAGTGAAGATGATTAGCATAAAGACAAAAGAATAGTTTCTCTGGACGCCATTTATGAATACGGTCTATCCTGCTTTGAAAGCCATCGTGATCGTTATGATCTAAGGCCAAATACTAAAATTTCATTTTTGCAGACAGCAGTTTTGGAAAATAATGTCACAATAGCTTTGGGTTTGAATTTCTCCGCTTTGTGGTTGGCTAAATATGTCGTGTCGCTTCTTTTCGCCTCGTAGCCCCGACAACAACAACTTTCAGCCCTCAATAGGCCACTTCGGGAAATACCATAATACTCTTTGTTTGTCCCCCCACATTTTGCACGAGCATTGTTTTTGTTTTCTCTTGGGACCATTGTAAGTCCCAAGAGAAACTGGAAACAATGCTTATGCAAAATTAGTGGGGACAAAAAATTCCGGCATGGCTACGAGGCTTTATGGTCAAATTTCACGGCTCAGTTCTGTTTTTGCCTCACAAGTCTCAAGGGAGATTTCTAAGCAAAATAATATTCAAATTTCACCATAAAGCCTCGTAGTCGTGTGTGAATACTGATATATAGAACGTGACCCAGTTAAAACTGTTTAATCTAAAATACGACGCAAACAGCAGTGATAAACATATTGAACTTTTTTCATTTTGATAATGACTTGACGTTTCGTATGTGCTCTACATACATTTTCAAAAGTAACCGTTGAAATCTACCGAAAGAAAACTTTCACAGGTCTCTACATGAAATGGGATTCCTTCACTCCACGAAAGTACAAAATAAACCTCATCCGCTCCCTCACTTATCGCTACTACCGTCTTTGTTCATCTGGTTCCTTGCTACAATCTGCCCTCATTGATCTCCGAAAACTCCTTCTTCAGAACGGCTACCCACAAGGCATAATCAACTATCATATCAACGATGTTTTGAACAAAAACAGACAACATCAGCATAGCGATCCAGTGTCTACAGTTCCTAAGAAAGATATTGTTATCCTACTTCCCTACTTAGGTTTGCAAAGCAACCAAGTCGCTAAACGCCTGAAATCTTGTGTGTACAAATTCTACTCTTGTGTTAACCTTAAGATTGTTTTTCAGAGCACTCGTTGTATAAAATCTTTCTTTCCTTACAAGGACCGTATTAATCGTTCACAACAATCCAGAGTTATTTACAGAGCAAATTGTTGGGATTGTAGTGGTTTTTACATCGGTAAAACTAAACGGCGGCTTCACGATAGAAAAACCGAACATTTTAAGGCCCTAGCTAAAAATGACAATACTTCAGCCATTGCTGACCACGTCAAGGCCACTGGACATAACATCAAGTGGGATCATTTTGATATTTTAGCGAAGGGCAAAACTGACTATCATCGTAAAATAAAAGAGACCTTCTTTATTCAAGAACTTGAGCCAGCTTTCAACGTCAACGTCGGAAGTGAAAAGCTGATGCTTTATTAATCTTTTCTGTTTTTATTATTATTATAATTATTATTATTATTATTATTATATATTTTACTGTTAAGTATTCGCTTAATCTAGGTTCCAGTCCCCTCATCCGATTTGTTATATATAAATAGCTGTTTTAAATTTCAACGGTTACTTTTGAAAATGTATGTAGAGCACATACGAAACGTCAAGTCATTATCAAAATGAAAAAGTTCAATATGTTTATCACTGCTGTTTGTGTCTTAGTTTTGATCAAACTACGATGGCCCAAGAACAAAAGTATTTATAAAACTGTTTGACATTGGGCCGTTTATTTCATAGTCATCTCACCCCTTCTTCTCTGGCATCCTTCTGGAAGTGATTTTCGCAAACTGACTTTTTCGGAAACTATCCCTACAGATTCAGGGATCAGGGAGCTGCTGTACATGTGCTTAACCGATTTATGTGAAAGAGAGGGTTGTAACCACTTGGGGGGGAGGGGTGGGTTTAGGGCCAAAGGATGGATGAAGATGATAATGTAGTCATTTAGAGAAGTTACTCATATTTACAGGCTGCTGTTTACATCGTTTTTTTTTTCTTTACAGGTAAAGATCTTTAAGGACTGTGAACAAGGGTTGCTCTGTGAGTTGGTTCTCAAGCTCCGACCGCAGATATTCTCCCCTGGGGACTACATTTGCCGATCTGGTGAAATAGGTAGGTTAAAAGGTTATTGCATTTACCGAAAATAGTAGCTACTTAATAGATCTCGAAACAAATGTTAACGGTTTCTTTGGCTCGTAAGAAATTTACCGTCTGTTTGTCTCAGAATAAATAGGAGTGCAGAACTGACTGTTTGAATCATGACTTCAGATTTCTTGTTATAAGAAAATTTAACGTAAGACATACCGTTGAGAGACTGATCAATGCATTTCATTGTACTCTTCGCCGTCTCGTATCATTTGTGGACAAGCTTATTTTTCATGCTGTTTAATGTAAGATATATTAAATAAATTTAGGAAAATGGAAACTGAAGCACAGCTTATTTTCGCGTTTTTTGTATTCTTGCATGATCATTGGGCATATCAAGCTATAGTAATATTGGGTTAGAAGTAATTCACTTCCGTGATGTTTTTTACCCCTAGGAAGAGACATGTACATTATCAATAATGGGAAAGTGGAGGTAAGATGCACCATCTTTTACGTAACAGTCATTAAAAGGGCACTGTCATGAGCTGCGCATGCTCGAGTTTGTTTGCTCTCGAGTCCACGGAAAATTCTAGCCGCCATCATGGATTCACGCGTGAGTCACATACATTCGCCGGAGTTTCTCCTTTGTCCACCATGGCCCTCCCCAGTGGACACCATTTTGAATTTGTCGATTCAACTTGAAAAAAGTTAACCTAACGCTTTTCAAGTTTTCACAAGACGCTAGCGCATGTGCTTCTCGTGACAGTTTCCCTTTAAATCTTCTTGGACGAACCAAACCTGTTTGGTTTGCTCTACTGAGCATGACGATCTACCATCTTTGCTTTCATGCGAGAGTTGATTCCAATAATTGATTAGTTTTATGTTTAGAAACGTAGAAACCGTTTTCTGAAAGCAAAGAAGATCTTCCCCATAAAGGAAATGTGGATAATGGGATAATATTTCTGTGGTAAATTTCCCGCTTCCTCATCGTCAAGGTGCCAACATTGCATACAATATATGGCGTGAGGTAAAGTCAGAATCTGCTTTTCACATTCGGCGGTCAATAGCCCTTATGCGTGATGACGTCTGACTAGCTGATTTCACCACCAAGCCTCGAATTCGAAAATCAAATTTGTAAATTTTAGCTTGAGCTGAATCCCAAAGGAGAAAACTTGACAAGAAAAGCCACGTGCGAACAGTATTGATTGTTCAGATGATGTAAATAAAGGCTTGGTGGTAAATTTTTAGCATATTCTCTACTTTCTCAAATCCCATAATACGCCCCTTTTACCCACCCCCCCCCCCCCCCCCCCAAAAAAAAAAAAAAAAAAAGAATTGCATATGCATTGTTTTCGATTTCTCATGGGACATCTAAATGAGTGAGTTAGAGGATAGCGATATTTCTCGTTACGGCACCCATTGTTATTAATATACCAACCAGAAGCTAATTGGCTGTTGAAACGACAACTTCTTTTGTTCCATGGTTGGCAAATTTCATTATCAAAAGAACACTTTTACATTCTGTTTTCTTTATGATAATTAGAGCTACTGTCCTCATTTTGACACAAAACGTCTTTTGAAACTTGCTCGTCGTAGCAAGGCTTGAAAGGCATATTAGCGTTAAAACAAAAGAATATTTTATCCCATTGACTCCCCGGGGTTTCCCCTTGACGAGTGAAATCGTCTGGCGTTAGACAGAGTAAAATACTAAGTCTGGCCGGTTTAGGCCGGTTTGGGCGTCACAGGGATAAAATTATTTGGCCGCCATTATAAAAGAGGTAGGGGAGGCAGTGCGGTCCAGAAGACCTTAGAAAGCAATGACCAGAACCAGGTTGATTGGTGACCAGCGGTTTTCTTTGAAACAATGGTTTGCTGGGGGTCATCAGTCTTGCGGGCTCAGAAAGCCTGGTTGTAGTCATTGTTATTTAAGGTTTTCCGTGCGGTGCAGTGGTTAGGAGCAGAGGCAGTGCGGCTTAAAGGGACACTTCGCGTCGGATGTCAAAATTGGACGTGCATCTCATTAGGTTCATTTCTGGACATAAGTGATTGGTTTGGACGCTTGCGTTGAGATCCGGAGTTCCCGGGTTCAAGACTCGTTCTGACCACTCGTTTTATTTTGATCCTGGTACTCCCTGGTTCAACTTCTCGGACGAACTTGTAATTAGCCAACCGGTTTGCCTCCGGCTAGTTGGGATTCTTAACAGTTGTTGTTGTTGTGTTTTGTCGTTTCGTTGATTGTGTTTCATTGGCCCTGAAAAGCCCTATGGGGAGTTGTCATTTGAGTATCAGTATGTATTATTGTATTGTATAGGTCTATGCCGTCATCATGCATTTTGCATATTAGCAGTCTAAACCAATGCCTCTTCCACCCTTTTTAGCGTTACTTTGAAAACTGTTGTCGTTTTAGGTGGTAATTCTAGACGCCTCAACGAATGAGAAAGTTGTGGTTGCTTCTCTGTCAGAGGGAAACTATTTTGGAGAGATCAGCCTACTGAGACTCGATGGAGGAAAAAACAGGTTTAGTTCTTTTACATCGTTTTTTCTTTTAGAATATCAAAAAATGTTGTCTCGAGTTAGTTATCAAAGGCGGTTTAGGTTCTTTTCACTGGTGGAAGAAAGTTTGTACCAAGTTTACGAGAAACTCATGGCCGTGATATTGGCCGTTGGCCACAAATCTGTGAAATTTAAAACCGGGCTTGCATCTAACAATTTGCATCTCTGGGCCCGGTTGTTCGAAAGCCGATTAACTTAATCCAGAATTAGCGTTAACTTTTGTTTCATGTTTTCAACTTTTTGGTGAAAGTTTCTTTTGCTTACTTTTGTTTTTCAAGATTGACTTTTTCTAATGTAAAGTTTTGCCGAATATCACCGTTGAACAGAGTTCGGGAGTAGGGAAATAACCTCCTTGGTTAATTTTTAATCTGCGATTAGCTTTAATCGGTTTTGAACAACCGGGCCCTGGACATAAATGCAGACAGGTGTCTTGGGTCGGTTTTTATAAACAGTCTAACTTCGGCCTCAGTTTTGAACAATCAATTTACCTACAGAAATTTCTAGAAGTACGTCGCTTCAATTAGAGAGGTTTTTCTCCTTTGTTCATTTCTTCTCGACACAGAGCAATTTCCACAATGAACACTACGCAAAAATGAAAATTACGTGAACTTGGTTTTGTGAAGCCTTAGGCGAAGTTTCTATGAATAGTCATACCATTTGGTTTTTTAACCTTATCCGTGCCTTTTTGATACAGTTGTGGAGCAAGCGTAAAAGAATAAATAAATAGGCTAGAATAAGGGAATTTTAATCAGTACCAGGAAGCATCCTGCCGTTTGATTCGTAAAGGTGGATTTACATCTCGTGCCAAGTCACTGTTAAAATGATCGTAGATTCCACGGTATTTATTTCATTAGTTCCTTAAACGATTCGTTATCCACGGCATGTAATTCATTTACCTTGATGGAAAAGGTTTGCAAAAAAAAGAACATGTTGGTGAATTGCTCTCAGTCGAGTACATTAAATTTCCTTTCCTTAGACGTTCTGCTGATGTGCGCTCCGTGGGATACTCAGAATTGTTGTGTCTATCTCAAAAGGACTTAATGGAAGTAAGTTTTTCGTAACCCTTCGTTTCCAGTTTCGAAGTCGTTTATGAGGTTCTTCGCGGTAAGCCGTAAGGCATCCTAGAAATCAACTGAACAACAGGCCATTCTTGATATATCAATATTCAGTTTCATAGCGAGGCAGTGAGGACAAAAATCGTAAATAGAAACAAGCTGCTATGAATGTGAGGAATATTAGCATATCATCTACTTTCCTTTGTCTTTGCCCTTTAAATCTCTCTTTCAAGCTGTATTTTAATATATCGAAAGTGGCATATTGTTCAAAACAGACTTTCTTATGCACGGCAGTGAACAAACCCTGCATGAAACAATGTCACGAAGTGTCCCCTAACCCATCTCTTGACTTCACCGGCAGAGCTTTACCTCATTGTAACGTTAACTCCATGTGGAAAGTTTAAGTTGTCTTTCATGTAGCGCGTTCATCTCTAGAACAAAGGCAGCACAGGAAAATAGCGTTCATCCATAGCTGGGACCCTACTCGGGGACGTATTCTCTTGGAATCGCATTACGTGTATTTAAAGCGGCCATTTAAAATTCCATCCGCGACGGACTAGTCTTGATAGTACAGTAACGTCCGGTGTGCTTTGTAACCAATCGGTTATGATTTTGTATTTTTCTTAGGCCTTAGAAGAGTATCCCGATGCAAAGAAGGTCCTTGAAAGTCAAGGGCGAGACAGGTAATCTAATGTTGACAGTTTTCTTAGCAATGTAGCCCATATCAACGCACTACTCTCATCTAGCTTTGTCCAATACGTGTGCTTTTATTTTGCGAATCTACAATCGTAGACAAAATTCTTTGTGACAGTCATGCAACACTCTTCATTATCGATGATTACACAATTACTTCCAAAAGCAGTACCACATTAAAAACTCGATTGCAGTTCCTCCAACCCCCCCTCCGCCCCTTCCTGAGCGTTCTCTCCGACGTTGAAAAAAATCTTCTTGCACCCAGGGGTAGCGGCTTCTAGTCTAAGTGCTCCGAATGCTGCAACTTTAGTTTAACTTTCACAAGGTCAAAGATAATCCTTATTTATCGACAGTTATCCTATAAAGAACTATTTGCTTTTAGATTGCAGAGAACAAGGCTCGAGAGCAATCTGTTAGTCCCTCTACCTTCTGAAACGAACCAAGAAAAGCTTCATGAACTAGAATTTAATTTTGGTAAGTATCCGAATTTGCTTTTGCTGTGACTCCACCCCCAATGATTTCAACAACCCTTGAAAAACAAAGTCGCATGGGCAGAAAATCTATCAAGTCACGCTTTAGTTGAAAGGGTTGACTTTCTCTGTTTATGAGTTTTACTTTTTCAAAAGGGTTGTATGCAAATAAACCACAACTGGAGGGAATGAAAAATAAATAGACAAAGTTAACCGGCGACATCTGATTCAATTGCTTTATTTGCTTTTTCCCTAATAATCTCGCGTACATTTTAAATTTCACTAGCGAGAGAAGTGACAGTCATGAGGAAACTGCTAGAAGAAATAAAAGAAAGCAGACAAGAGGTAACCGTTCGCATTTCATTTTGTCTTCATAGGGAATGAGGATTTGGATTGGAATAAGTCTATATTTCTCACTTCATGAATTGCAAAGGGTTCGCCCGAGTATCACTCAAATTCAGAAATCCCGACCTCGGGACAACTCTCATCATCTATCGAAATCTGCGCAAGAGACGGCAAATGATGGGTTCATTAATCTTCTAAGTCACTATGACGACAAAATAAAACGATATACCAAGGGAGAGTGGGGTGAGGAGCAACTGCGGTAGCTATTTTTTGCGGGCGGTAAGGTAAATTGAGGGAAATCTGGGATTGTCGCGCGCGGGCGGTCTCGTGTGCTGTTTAGCTAAACACACCTGCATTCCAGCATCCACTAGGAGAAACTCTCGCTTAGGCCTTTTTTCTAAACTTGATACAGTCAAATTCGGGAGGCACTTGGTTCCGTTTATTTATTTGGCTGCAATTGTTATTATTAGTATCATTATTTCTTCTTTGCTTTCAATCTTGCTGCACTCGCCATATCTAAATGTTAGACGTGGAAATTTGGCAAGTAGTCAAGGGATGCACCTCAAGCACCCCCCCTGGCTACTTGCCTGTGGGTGCCGGACCATCCCTTTAACTCGAGAACAATTGAAAAACTTGTTGATTTATAAGGAAAGGTTACGTTTATACAAACGTTGGCCGTGTAGCACTTATATTTTAAACAGAATTAACTGAAGAGAGTGTAGTGTAACGTGAAGTGCTAGATTTCTATCCCATATGAACCATGTGAGCGTTAGCCTTACTGATGGAACTGGGCCCACACAAGGACAGAGAAAAACTCTGACCAGGGTTAGATCTACCGACTGAGCTACAAGGTCAGACGGGAGCTCAGTCGGTAGAGCGGCGGAGATCTAACCCGAAGGTCGTGGGTTCAATTCCCACCCTGGTCAGAGTTTTTCTCTGTCCTTGTGTGGGCCCAGTTCCATCAGTAGGGCTAACGCTCACATGGTTCATATGGGATAGAAATCTAGCACTTCACGTTACACTACACTCTCTTCAGTTAATTTTGTTGATTTATGGTTTATCTAAAAGTCATATGTTTATTTTATGCGTGCACACACTCTGATTGCAAGTAACTTATGGGTGAACAGGTCAAGTGTAAAGAAACGAACGAGTGAGCACATGGAACCATAACGTGTCTTTTTCTTTTTTATTTCTAGTTTTGTGATAAACAGGACACATTTAAGAATCTCCGAGGAGAGGTAAGTGTAAGCATCTTTGTATGATAAGTTTTGATGACGATTGTGGTCTACTTAATTGTTAATAGGGCTGTTTGCCCACTCACTTTGCCAACTTCTGGCTTATCCTTCCAGTGTTTTTACTTGAGGAAACAAGTTGAAAAACAAATGGAGGAACTCGACAGAATTAAGCAACACGTGCAACATCACGCACATCTTCAGCGAAACTCGCCTGTTGATTCGAAAGGAAGAACTGACGGATCAAATGCGGAAGCTCAGTCAGGAAAAAGATTAATACAACGAGTTCTTTTAGCCGCCAAAAGTGCGTCTGAAAGTTCCGAAAGATGCCAAGGTAGACACGCAAAACATCCGATTTGCGAACAAAGAAAATCATTCCTGAAACCCGAATGTACAGGAAAGTTGGTCCAGGATGATGTTCCTGAGGTTTATGTCGATAGTGATGTTGATGGAGTTTGTTACATCTGTGGGCCTCGTCAAAACGCCTTGAATGATGGCAGTTATAACGCTGAAAGATGCAATACCACCCTGTGAGCAGACAGACGGATTTTGGGTTTATGGTAAATGCTTGAAACTGGTGAATGTGTGCACCTAGAATAAGGCAGAGTGCACCATTTGTATTATGGGTGTAAGCTGCTCTTAATGTTCACAGTAGAGCGCATGCCTATTAGCAGCTTTGAGTGGGAAAATCATGGCAAAGATGAACTGGGATTTAAAGGATTGTTGTTCACTGACCGCCTGAATGACTTAAGCATGCAAGGCAAAACAAAAACTTTGATAGTAATAGGTAGAATTTTTGTTCACATGACATAAAAGTCCAAGCAACTTTAATATTTAGGTTATATAATGGGAAAGGGGAGGAATAGAGTTGGGGATGAAAAGGAAATTTTTACGATATCAGTCAATAACTCCGCCGTATTGCTATGGGCAGAAACTCGTTCATGCGGGAAGGGTGTACGTTGGTGGTTGTAATAAGGCGGAAACTATTTTCATAAAACCCAAAAATTTGTTGGTATGAATGTGCCTATTTTTGCGGGCGCAAAAAAAAATTGCGATTTAAAAAAAAACAAAAGGTTAAACGCGATGCGTAGATGCTGGTTGCAACTGGGTTACTTCAGCGACTGGGTCGTCATAGCGAGATACATTTTCAGTCATCGTGTGGCCTCAACTGATCGCTAAGGGGCAACGAAGGCTTACTTAATAATGCAAAATATATTAGAAACTTTCGTGTGACTCAAAATCACGTCCGCATTACTGCAAGCCCTGTCGTTCAAATGCGAGCTCTGGTATTTTCGTAACGAGTTCTTTCGACATCGATGTCTTCTTAGTCTATTCAATATCGCCTTTTTTCAGCTCGTCCCCGCAAATATCGAAGCTTATCGCGTATGTTAGTGTGCTTTAGGTTGGGCCTACCACCGTTCGCTTCGATGCCGGACACCACGATTATCCCAACCTCCAATGAAGGGGGCCTTGTGATGAGCACCGACTGACTGATGTGACTTCGTTTCGACCGAGTCCGCAATACGTTTGAGTACATATTCGAGATCTGTTTGGAGCGAGTTTTTGCGGCAAAGGCGAATGTAGTCGTGACATCTTTCTAAGAATGCCAGCGGTTTTCCTATCCCATATCCATTGAATGTCCGAAAAGTTGGACATGAAAAATTCAAGATTCCGACTTAAAACGGAGTAGGATGCATTTGCGAGAAGATCAGAAGTGACTCCTCTGTCCGGGGTACAATAATTTATGTCGTCTCGTTTTCGAAGGGAAAAAACGCGAGAGCTTACAGAGAAACAACCTCTTAACAAGTTTGACAATTGAAAATTTTGGAGTGGGAAGGTTTGGAACAAAGATGCGAGAATCTGCTGCGAAGAAAGTGAATGATTGTTGTAAGGCACCCGACACAAAGGGTTAAAAACTGTGCGGGGAGAGAGGAGTGGACCACCCGTACGGTCGAATAACATTGTTACATCCTTGCGTTTGCAACTGAGAATGTGTGAATTGTTCCTTGTCGTTCGATGATTACTTGATAAGAGGAACGTCTTTTATGGAATTATCCGTGTCGCTTGACGCGTATCTGAGAGGTGACCATTGTCAGGTCAATTGCTATTCGACCCTTTCATTGGAAATTAATTTCTCTCTGAAGTTGTTTACTCAAACTTGGCGTTCAATAGACTGAACATAAACACCAGGTTGAACTTGTGAATTCTAGACACTCTGTACTCTCGTTGAACTTCGTAGGAATCAACACTCCCCTGACATATATCGATCGTGATCCGTGGAATACCCACTGGCTGTCAAGAGTTATTAATTAAGATAAAATCTTGGACTGCAATGCCCAACTGCGATGACAGCTTAATGGAAACGTCCGAAACCAATCAAGCTTTTGCAAACAACTCGCGTTGGAGCTCTCACGGACCGAATTTGACAGAACAAAAGAAACCTTTTTGGCAAGCTATTTATGTATTGTGAACGACAGACAGAAACATTAACTTCAGCAAACGAAAGGCTCTTTCGATTTTTGAACAAAGATTCATAAGAAAACAATGCGACAAACCTACTGTTGTTTTGGACTCAGACACTTATAAATTGCATAGATTTTGAAAATAGCTCAAAGTGAGAGCAATTGAACCCCTCAGTTGATGCCCTAATGGATATATGTAAATGTAGGTAACGCTAAAAAGGAAAATTGAGCCCTTATCTGAAAGAAAACCGATTAATCAAACACAGATGGTAAAGGCAAACTTGGTATAGGACACTAACCGTTTTTCTGACGGGAAAAATTTGTTTGGGAAGATTGAGAATAGCGATATTGCCTTGTTCAAAGCCACTCAACCAAAATATGGTGAAGAGGCTTTGTTTTCCGGCCATCAGAGCGAATTAGAATCAGCTTATGTAATCCATGTACTCATCTGTTGCTAATAAAAGTTGACAAGAGTATGTATAATGTGTAAATACACTTCAACTGAATAAAATTCTCTGATCACAAATCAATTAACCGAGAGCTATCCGCATATGATAAACAAGAACTGCAATAACTGGTATACAGTTATTGTTGGCAATGGCTAAACAAGTGACTGACCTGGGTGTCGAGGAATCGCAGAGCTTAAGCTCGCAACGCAAACCTTATTTAGCATTTTCAATCGATAGTATTTTGGGGAAAGATCGCGATGAAAACGTCCTTGAACAAAGGCCCTCTCAGCGTGAAGAGAAAATGGACACACGAGAATCCATTGAGGAGAAAGCTTCCATGGAAGCGACCCTGAAGAACTTTGTCGATTTACCATGGCTGTCTTATACACGCTACTCTCCACCTAAACTCCCAAGTAAGTATTCTTAAAGACGATGTAAACTTTGTTAGTCCAGCATCTAATTTTAAGTTTGCTCTGGTTCCTGCTTTATTTGAGATATGATCTGAGCAGGCCGTAACTGTATTGCTTAAATCATCGAGCTAAACTGTATTGCCTTTCTTAAAATAATCGATTTAAAGTACTTCAGAGTTTTGCACGCGAGGGATCATTCAATTTTGTTTTTAAGTTAAACAGCATCTATAACAAAAGCTTTCCTTGTATACAATGGCACACATGTCTACCAAAATGCGACATTTAGAAGTAGAGGAACTTCCTTTTGTGCTTCTTAAGATGGTTTGGAGTATTAAGTCAATCACAGGTCTCTTAAATCAGTTTATGTTTCTTAGATAGCGTCTACTTTTAGCAAACGTTAGATTAAGTAAAGATGACTGTTTCAACTTTATTTTCAGGATCAAGAAAAAAAGTGAAAAACTGTAAACGTCGATTAAGTGGTAGTCCAAGAGTTCCGTTTTCCTCAACGCAGCTGCAAGCCTTAGAGGAAGCTTACATGGTAAGCCGCTACCTTTCCGTACGGCAGGTTGAGGAGCTTTCCACAAGTCTACAGCTACCTCATCACCGTATCAAGATATGGTTCCAAAATCGACGCGCAAGGGAAAAACGAATCCAGGATGAGCCTCCCATTAAAGGAAAGCGTGTGCTATTACCGCAGCCGCGGAAGCGAGATGGATACGATTATGACACGCCTTGTTTTGTACCCTTCGTTTTGAAAGGAAGATTTCATTTGAACAGTCATTCTTCAGAGACCCCCATCTCGCACCCTGGCAGCCTTAAAAGATCCGTTTACACAGGCCTTTATCTTTGTGAAAGAGTGTTTTTTTAGTGGCTGCACAATCCATTATGACTTGGGGGAGGGTTTGTGTAGAAAGAGATTAGTTTTTTCTTAGTTGCCACGTTGCTATTATGTCAATCCTAAAAAAGCGATAGTCTAGCTGTCACTGTTGTGAACTAGCATACGTGCAGCTTGACTGACTGAATTACTGCGCTAAAACCAGAAACGTCTTTTCGGCTAATTAGCTGAGGAGGACGTACCAGTAATCGCGCATCAAAATTGCTATGGAAGTAATGGGGATTGAAATAGATGCCGACGTGTTTTGGGGACTGAAGTAGGCGCTACCAATTTTAAACGACTCCCGTCTACAGAGCTCTGATCGCTCCTTCCTTCCTTTCTTTCTTTTAATAACTAGAGTGTTAAACAAGTTTGTCTTGAGCAGGCCATGCGCGTTCTCGTTCTCAAGGTAGATCTTCATTCATTGAAGGCAAGCACTACTGGGTGTCAAACAGGGCCGGACAAAATCGAGGAGTAATGGCTGAACACTCCAAGTAAACAATAAGAAAGCTTGATCTTTAATTAATCGAAACAGAACTACAAATGTTTTGTTTTCTCCTCACGTGGCCCACAAGATAAAGCTCGCTAATACCGAATAGTCGGATTGTTTCTTTTTAGCAAACATCGTTGGAAACTCGTTTTGCGCAGCTAAATCCGAAGGGTTCTAATGGAGTAGGTGCACTCAAGTTTCTACATAAGATTAAGATTCTCAATTTAGTCAGTGAGCAAACCAAATTAGCGATTTCCCTAACACTTGAAAATGTCAAATGAATTAATGCGGGTGGTCATTGGTCACTTCTTTTGTTTTTTTTCTTCATCCTTTCTTAAAGAGGTAAATAACTCGGGGTATTCACTGTGAAGAAAAGTACAGTTTTCTGGCCGTCTGTTCGCAATGTCAAAATAACATGTTATGTGATAAAATGGAAAAAAAACCGTTTTCTTTGTTTTGATACTGAACCCGGAGTTACTTCAAGCCCAAGCTCACGTGTTCCGTGCTCGGGTACTCGTTGTATGTTTTGAGATTTTCTTTAACATGTGCGTCGTTTGGGATTATGTTGTTGAAATGTACCTGTCAGCGATTGTAGTCTCCGAGGGAAGTCTTTCGCATGAATGTCTTTAAAGACTCCTACTGGCAGATGGTTACTCCTTTTGTGAACATGATTTTCTTCGTTTAGACATTTCACTTTTATACGAACATAATTAGGTATATGCAGCAGAAGGACAGAGAGAAAGATAAGCGGGCTCCGGGCAACAAGCCCAAATATATTTTAAACGCTTTTATCTATACTTGAAGATTTATCGGGAAATTTCCTACTGACGTTTGTCATAATTTTACATCTCACGGGTCAACTTATACAGGCTCCGGGCATACAATGTTTGTTCTTTTACAGAACCTATCAATATTTCAAAGGTTACTGCAACTTTTTGTCTCATCAACCCTAAATTCCTTAGTCCAACGATGGGATCAGTATGTGCTGAACTACCAAAGGCACCCCACGAGCAAATTAAGCCAAAAGCCTTTGAGAGAGACTTCTAGGCTCCTTGTAATGTGTAAAGACTGTTCGGATATTTTAGCTGAAAATTGAAGTATCCTAAACTTTCAGGGAATATCTTCATTTCAGAAATTGCTAGCTGAACGTTCCCTTCTAAGAACTACTGAAAACGTAGCAAATTACTTCTTTCTAGACTCATTTCCTTGTGCTTTCCAAGTTAGTTATATATGCTAGTAGAAAGGATAAGAAAAATGTTTTAGGTCAAAGTTTATACAGTAAAACCGAAGAGCTTGACCTTTGATCATGTTATTAATAAGTCAAATGAACTTCCAAGCCTCCGGGAGGTAGTTAATAATCGGATAGGTTCAGAAACAGTTGTCTGTCATAGCCGAGCAAAGTGACAAACTATTTTCATTTCGGCACTTGGCCATTGCTTGTAAAATAGTATTACTACGATGAGCTTACATTAATTGAGTTAATTACAGTTTGAATGAAGAGGTAACACTGTTTGTTCAAGTGCTGTGCGGTCCTCCTTTGATTTTTGTTTTGTTCTTTTGTTTTCCAAGGCTATTGTTTCATGGAATAGCCGGCATTTTAGATTATGGAGTCGCATGCCATGCCTTAGCTTTAGTGACGATCTGTTCCCTGCCTTTTGCTACTTAATTGACGATGAAAGTTACCGCTATTAAATTCAAAGAGTACTTTACGTAGTGAACAAAGTTAAACTGCCTAGAAAGCTTTTGACCTTACCTTGCGTTGAAGTTGTAAAAAACTGATCCTGTTACTGCTGCTCATAGTTAACTATGTACTGCTATAACGTCGTCTTCAGCGATGGGTCTTGGCGAATGCTCCAGTACTTTTCGGAAACGTGCTGTTACTGTAAATGACGTCGAAAATGTTATAAAAGGCTTCTCCTCGAAGAATGCAGAATGCGCCTGGTCATGATGTGATTAAGGCCGCGTCAGTCCTTAACGAAGAACTATCTGCCTCTCCTAGTCTGTTACAAGCAGTACGTAAAATTTAGTATACTTCTAACAGTTACGCAAAAGCATGAAAATGGCTGAGGTGGATGTGGATGTGTAACAGTCGTTCCGTCACATTATCTATATATTATCTAACTTGTCCGAGAGATTTTAGATTGACATCGGTTTGTTGACTACGAAAACCACAAACAACAATTTTAGAGACGTAAGGGAAAATCAGTACCATTCAATGGAAACTGTTCCTTACTCTGTGCTTAATGGTATGTTTTGATTTGAATGTTTTTCGAGGAACTTATTCGCTTTGCTTTTGCCTTTTGTTTTTTGCTAGCCAAAACAACAGATCCGGAACTTGAAGTCTTGAATTAAACCGGGCCAAGGCCTTGCGATTCCCGTGGTCCCAATGCTACAGTACCGGATCTACTAGCCAATGAACACCCTTTCATTTAACAGAGAAGCGATTCTTTTTAGTTTTATTTACTGCAGTTATATTGTAAAACAGCTTTTAAATGAAGAATAGTTTTCAGTTCCTCTATACGTACACAAAGCGCACACACAAAGCATGCCGCTTATCGGCCAGACGGTCCATACGAAGAAAAAAAAAACCTTCGATCTCGAGAACGGCCCTCGGCCGCATACCTGAGACCTCGGACACAGCTTTCCCGATACATAGCTTCCGGACGTTTAGTGACATGTATATTACGATGAGAAGATGTATGAAAGCTCTCCCTTTGCAAACATATTGTGACGCATATCTTAATGACGGACACTTTATGAAAACTGAATCTTTTACCTACATTAGTCCCTTGAAATCAAACACGAAGTGGTGGCTTAGCTAATCCAGGAATCTGAACTGCAACCGGGTCTCATCGCAGAATGTGCAGCCCAGTGGTTTGGTCGCTTGCCTTGAGATCCGGGGACCCCCCCGCCTCAAGACACGTGCTGATCACTTGTTGAATTTGCCATGGTAGTCCCAGGTTCAACTTCTCAGTTGCACTTGTAAATAGCCAACTGGTTTGCCTCCAGTTGGAATTCTTAACAGTTGTTGTTAAGTGTTCTGTTCCGTCGTGGTTGTCACGTTTCGTTGGTCCTGAAAAGCCCCTGTGGGGAGTGGTCAATTAAGGACGGTGCCTACTAATTCAAAGGTATTTGTGCCCCGGTTTATGATTATGTAGGAAATGTAGATCTTAACAAGTGTTATTGAAATCCAAAAAGGAAATTGGGGGTATCCACGCATTTTTCAAAGATAATTGATGAATAATATTTGTAAAAAATTTTAAAATACAAAGCAATGTATGGCGCTTTTTCTCAAATTGAAGCTTAATTATCCCTCAAAAATGCAAGATTGCTCCCACAATTTTCTTTTTGGATACCAAGAGTACTTACTGAGATCTACTTTCTCCGGATAGTTTTAAACCGCGCAAAGATATCACTGTATTAGTAAGCACTACTGATAGGAAACCCGAGTATCTCGAGATGCGCAGAATGTATTCGCAATAACAATAGTAGGCACCGTCCTTAAGTATGTATGAACTAAATCAAAACAAAATTCTCAATTGCGAAAACTTCGTTAAAACATCAAGCGGGGAGCAGAGGTATTGAACAATCGCTCCTAATTGCACCGTTGACAGTCTTGGTTAACGTTTCCCCGTCGTGATTGAGGTTGATCCTCTTGGTAGGTTATGACGTAAACAAACATTGCTGAAGCCAATAAACTTGAGACGGCAAATCCGTTAAGATCTTTCGGTTTGTTTTAAGTCCTTGGAAAAGCAATCGAACAAAATGAGATTTATCGCGTTCGAAGGTGGGCCTCGCGTATTCACAATGACACGCAGAGTATGTTAACGTTTCTTAATTACCTGTTTAATTTATGATTAACTCTTGTCTGAAATGATGGAAGTTTGTACCCAGATTGTGAACCCCATTACAGTCACGCTAACAAGCCGCAAATAAGCTGTTTGTTTTTCAAGCACTTATTCAAAAAATCACTTGTACAAAGCAAGCGAAGGTATAATGAGTCTGAGAATAAGCTTAGGATAATCGGAAACACCACTTATAAGTTCAACTTTGGAATACCACGTTGATGTAAACCAGGTTTCTTCGCCTTCTTCTCTAGTCATCCAACATGTTCTCATAGGATTACTCAAGAGGGTGCATTTCTAGAATCAGGGAAATAGACCCTCTTACTGTTGACAAAAGGAAATTAAAATCCCTGCTAATTATCTTAATGGGAATAAGACTAAAAATGAAATTGCCATCCGTAATCTGCAGTTGGTTTGTTTATCCAAGAAATTGTCGGTAAGGAACTGAAGGACTATAATGTCTTTTCAATATTCATTGCTGATTGTTTGTCCATTTGTGGTGATTAGTCTTTCCCTGTCGGCCAAACTGAAATGCAAAAGTTGGTTCTTATTCTTTCTTTTACTGCTGTGATAGTTGTCTTTTGGAAATGTTTCTGAGCAACACTTTAAAGGTGCTGGTAACCTACGACACGTGGCGTTTTTTGCCATTTGCTGTCATTTAATCAAATGTTGTTTCATACAGACTAGACATGAAACCGATGCAAGGATACCTCAGAAACTAGATAAGTTGTAAGGGAGCGCTTATTAAGTGTTTACAAAGGCAATGTGTTCCTGTAAACCAGACATGTTTCTATTTTTTCTTTGCCGGGATTTCGGCGCTCACGATAGAAGGCAATTCACGAACTGACAGCTTTTAAATCTCTATTAAATTCAGCCAACAGCGGATTTCATCGTGGCTTCACTGACTCAGCAGCGCAAATGCATGATTAGAAACCTAATCCTCGTTCACCCGAGTGTTTGCCATTTGGGTATTTTTTAAAGTTGAACGAAAATTCATTGTTTGCTTAGCCCAAAGACACTGGCCAGATTTTGATTTGTTTGGACAGAAGTTTCACGAATGAAATTATTATCTTTTTAAGGATAAAATCAAATTACCTACCATAGTAATGAGATTTCACTGAGAGAATTTCCCTTCATTATTTTAATTTATTATCCCGGAGTTGTTGTGACCAATTAAGTCTTTAGAGTGGAACTTAATGGTTTGCTTTGCTTTGCTATTGGCGCCTCTTGAGGAACATTGTCCTTAAAATTTTATCTTATCTGAAATTCACATGTTCTGTTCACACTTATTCGCTTGTTCTCGTTTCTTTAATTTGCACCTATTGTGGAAGTGCAAAGTGAATTAACCTTTCCCAACTTCAATATAAAGGCGTTTCGTTCTCCTTGAAGAGGAAATAGTAGATGATTCCCATCGGTCACTTGCACTCGTTTTGGGTGATGATTAGGTATTGACAAGCTTTTGTGTCACACACAATACCGCATACAAGTAATAAATTGCGAGATTTATATTCGACGCGCCATCGACAAACAAAGGGTATAGCTGTAGACATCATGAACGGACTTAGATGCAGAGTAATTTGATTTTGTCAAAAGAGCTGATTTGACGAATGCACAAAAAAAAAGGCAAGGCTTATACAATAGTGAGATGGTTTTCGGATTGAAGAGTTGACAATTTTATTTCGTTAATCCAGGATTAAAGAGATATATTTAGGAGTGTTTGACAAATAGACTGTTCGGTAAGATAGGGATTTGTTAAGAGCACGTATTAGCCTGACATCACACGTCATTGAAGTGATCAACGACTTTAATAAAACTTGAATTTATAAAAACGCCTTTGAAGTGAATGCATTTGTAAACAAGGTGAAACACTACACAGCTTTGTCTCAGTTGCGGTGGTCATTGCCTCTCTTTCACTCACCTTGTTCAGCTGTAAGGGGTTCAGTCGTCTTAAAACCTCATGGCCGCAGACCAAATCAGAGACTCTGTTGATAGCAGGGCTTCGCTACCATCTTTGGCATCCAAGCCTTACTTGTCGTTCTCGATAGAGAATATTCTGAGCGCGGGAATATTTGGGCCCCGAAAACAAAGATGGAAAGAGAATCCCGGAAAAGGAGAGCTCTCCAATAAGAACGTTGAAGGAGATCCTCGCGTGGAAACCTTGATGTTACGGTTGCCTTGGCTCGCCTATACACGGTACTGCCCACCTAAAATTCCCAGTAAGTAATCGGTGATTTCCACCTCATCTGTAAAATGGAGTTCTTCCCTTTCATTTATCAGTTTTACTCTCAGGGCGCTTTCCTTTGTCAGAACTGGCCGGCCAGACCCGTCATTTTGCCAGGAAAATGAACGATTTGAAGGGACACTTGCATGATAATCCCTCGTGTTCTTCTGGAGGAGTATATATCATCTTCGAAGTGTGTTAATTTGAAAGTGTTGTAGAGTTAGTCCTTCCATATGCCCGGTCTGGCCGGTTAGTTCTGTCAAATGGAAAGCGTCCTTACATACCCTTCGTTTGTCATGGTAACCATCTTTTTTGCCACCCACTTTAAGCAAGAACCCACCTCAAATTTTTGTCCTCTTGTTTAGTGTCCAGGGGGCCTTTTCTCGAAAGTCCCGAAACTTCACGGGCCATTTTCGGGTGTCACAATTCCTTTTGTAACTCAAGAACGGAGAGCATTTAATTCGTCAAACTTCACAGTTAATTTTCTTTTTGGTACCTTGAAAGCATGTTAAAAGATCGGCTTTCCAAAACAAGCGGTTGGCAATTTCACAGATGGCTTTTCGGGACTTTCAAGAAACGGGCCCCAGCAGCCCGTTTTTCGAAAGTCCCGAAACTTTACGGGGCATTTTCGGGTGTCGCAATTCCTTTTGTATCTCAAGAACGGAGAGGATTTAAGTCGTCAAGGTTCACAGTCATTTTTCTTTTGTTACCTTGAAAACATGTTAAAAGATCGGCTTTTCAAAACAAGGGGTTGGCAGTTTGACAAGTGGCTTTTCGGGACTTTTTAGAAACGGGCCCCTGTGGGGACCCCCCATGACCGTTAGTCATTTGTTCGTTTCTCCATCGCGTTTGTGGAAAACGTTCAGGTACACGTGGACGTAACAGCTGGTCTGGTTCTTCAAGGCTCGCTCCGGCGCTGCTCTTCTTAAGTTATCTTTCAGGGCACTTTTAAGCAAATATTCCTACAAGAGGAGGCTTTTACTACGAAAAATTGACACCCTAATTGGTTAATTTTGGGTTGCAATTGTTCCAATACTCGTTTCTGGCGATCGTATTACGAAGGATAAGCCGCATGAGGTTATTGCGGAGCTTTGACTGAAACGTCGGTTACTAGGTCACAAACGTGCCGTTAAAATAGCCATATCCTAGAGTAGCAACAAGCTTTTTCAGTTCGTGCTATTCTGGCGTCTTTGACTTGGTTTATGAAATTCATTGTCTTTCTTCCTGTTCTTAGGCTTTTTGGAGGATTCATTTGTCATTACGAACTTTGACATTTTAAAGTCATGTTCGTCGTTTTTGCTGAAAGCTTTAGTAATAAAAATACAGATTAAACTGTCATGAAGCTTCCGAGTAAAGAAACCCTGTATATATTGTTTCTTCCCCTGAAAAACAGCTTTAAGTTTCACGTGGGTATTGTTTCAATGCGTTTGATCTCTTTTGGAGTAGCCGATGAATAATATTATTTGGACTTCATCTCTTTGGAATTTAGAAAAAGATTCAACGAACAGCAACAAGGAAATAAACCAACCTATTTGCAAAGCTTAGTTCATTTAGAAACCTTAATTGGCTATTATAATGACGTCAAATTTCTTTCAAAAGTGTATTGTTCATGGTGGAATTAGCCGCAAATTATAATTGCTTTTCAAATCCCGGTTTTCTTTAAATAATACCAAAAATACAAAATAAGATTAAAGTTAAGCCCTCGAAGCTTTTTACATCAGTTACTGTTGACTTGTTCGTGTTTTTTTGCTTTGCACTATCAGTGTAAGTTAATGGTTTCTATCAGCTGTTTTTGTACCGATTTAAATGGCTTTCATTCCCATAATCTGTGTTATTCCTTTTTATTATCACCCACTTGTCGCGAAGAAGAAAGTTTCATTTAGATCAATTTCAGTTGTTTGTGTGGTTAAAGAACTGTACAAAAAGCCAGTTGACTTCTGTTACTAATTGTATGCGTTTACGCAGCCTTCTTTTAGCAAGAATTATATAGACCCTTTGTTTCTTCAAACTTGTTCATTCTATTGAACCTATAAGGCTGATTTTAACTTTTGACTTTTAAATATTTAAACTCCTTTTCTTCGGTTCTCTTTTTCAACTGAATGTTGCTCATCTGACTTTTTACTCTTAGCACGAATGATATTCTTGATTCGTGAGTCTTATTGTCGTGTAATGTCTTTTGTTTTTTACTTCCATGTAAACTGAATAGTGGTGTTTTAACTTGCGTGAATTTGACAACATTTTGAAAGTCGCTACACTGTGGATGGCCTGTAACCTCCTAAAGCCAATTTCCGTCCTTTGCCATTAGAAAGAAGACTCGAGTCCCAAACACCAACGTGGCATCTTTTGTGTTCTGTGTCCTTATTGTTCATCGTGAGTTCTGAAACACGTGTTTTGTTAACAATGTTGTCACTTCCAAGGTGAACGGACTATAAAGCTGTGAGGCTACTTTGGAAGTGGCTTTTTTGTGTATCGCTTCGCTTTTCTTGCCAAAGCCTTCGCATTGACAGCTGTTCCATCGACCGAATCACGATTGACAAGAAAAGATTGTACTTTCGTACCTTTTTTTACCTTTGCAGTAAATGTGTTCTTGCGTGGATTACTAAGTTGAGTATAGAACAAATTAGATAGTCATGTCGCAGTTTGGTGGACATTTTCACTTTTACTCTCGTTTTGCTGCTCTTTGGATCCATAGCTTGTTGACAGAGGTGTTGATAATAGTGTCTTTGTTAATTGTGGTTTGTGACGGATGATATTTGATGGTTCAGTGGCCGTGTGTGGTGCGTCAGCATGGTAAAAACAATCGAGCAGACTCACTCGACACATCGACATTTTCATTGAGGGAGTTTTTTCTTTTGTTTGGATTATCATTCGAGAAAAAATTCTAAATATATATCTCTAGAAACGAGTACCTTGGAAATGTTGTCGTGGGCACGTTATCTTGCTACTCCTTTAAGGGAGAGTGTCACGGTATTGCGCAGGTTCTAGCCTAAACGAATGTCACCCGTTTAGAAGCCAATCGGAAGCGACGTTATAGTTCGTGCGGGAAATTTACATGTACACGTACCCGTGACAATTTCTCGCTGAGTCATCTGCGAAATCGACTGAGGTCATTAGTGATTGTTTAATAATCGAGAAATGTCTACGCGTGCGTGATAATTTCCCGCGCAAATTATAACTTCGCTTCCGATTGGCTCATGAATGATAACATTCGTTACGACGAGAACGTGCGCAATACCGTGATATCTCCCTTGAAGTACGCTTTCATGCTTTTTGGGCAGTGGGCTGACTAGGCTAAACAGCCAATTTGCCAACTGGAGGCATACTTTATGTTTTGAAGAAAGGGACTAGCATTAGTATCGTAACCGATTAAAGAAGCAGCAGATCCTTCTTCAATGCTTTGCTTTCGTTTTTATCTTACGGTTTAGGAATTTCTTATTTTTCTTCTTTTGATGAACTTGTTCCAGGTCGTAAGAAAAACAAAACTGATCACACTGTTTGGGCGTCTCCTAAAGTTGATCACCTTGTTTCATCTCTTTAGGATCGAAATCTCGGAAGGGATGTCGCAGACATAAACTTGACAGAAGCCCCAGAATTCCATTCTCTTCCTCGCAGTTGGAATCCCTGGAAGCTAAGTTTCTTCAGACCCAATACCTCTCGGGATCAGAAGTCCGTGACTTGTCGTCTAGCCTAAGTGTCACGGAACACAGAGTGAAGATATGGTTCCAAAACCGGAGAGCAAGGGAAAAGAAAACAAAGGCAGAGGCTATTGTTAGTTCTAGGCCATCTCAGATTGAGCGACATTAAGCCGGTTGAATGGTTACCAACTATATCAATACCAGAAAATAATTTGACACTTTGGGAAACTCTGCTTGAAATACCTTGAAGCGTCTACCCAGAGAATGAACCCTAACTGCTTTTTTGCTCTCTCCTTAATACTCGTGGCACCTTCTCTGTTTTCAGTGTACGGCTTTTTTATCATCAGTACGGTTATTTTTACAGTAACTATCTCAACCGAAAAAGACTAGCTCAACAAAAAAGCAGGATAACATGCACGTGGCTGAAAATCTCACCTCTTCTTTATTCCCTACACCACATGAGTTCATGCATTGTTTGTCTGGTCTTGCCTCTTCGGTCTGGTCATCCAGGCTTTTCTTCTGCGCTCAAATCGCAAGAATTTCGTTTTAAATCTGAAAGCGGAAATGAGGTCGTATTTTCCTTGCTCACGGAAACATCAAGAGGAAGTGAGAAATGATGTCATCGCTGAAGTCCATAGTATTCAGTTTTTCTGATAATTAGTGAAATGATACAGATTTTAAGAGGGGTGTCACTCTGAAATATTGAAATATTCTATGAAGTGGAAATGTACCGTCTCTTCAAGGGGAAGTTGCCGATTATCACCAAAAACTTTTCTCACCCAGCAGTAGTAATTGTGCCTTATCTCATTTTCTAATATTGAGTAGACAAAGAGAGATGCTTGTCTGAGTGTGACGATAAATATGTTAGCTACAGAGCGATTACTTTAAAGTGGTGTCCATTTATCACCTTTAACAAGGTGTGCCTACCTTTTTGTCTTGAGTTGAAATTATAAGGTTTAACCATTCAAATAGAAGCTATACTCATTAGTGTGTTATTACGAAACTGGTAGCATGTCTCATCTTTTGACAGTAACTAAATTGTTTGCCAATTTTGAACTTGGAATCTGCTAGACTTGACCTAGTTAATCTCGGTACTGGGGGTCCGCGACGAGTTTTAGTTTGTGTAGAAGCTACACAATAAACTTGTCAAAACGACTGAGTAAAAGCATTCAGTGACATAAATCAATTCCTCAAGTGGTCGTTTCAAACCATAGCATGATTTATCTTGTTGAACTTGCATCTTTTTGACGGGATTGGAACGGTTTAACTGCGCGCTGCGTGTTTTACTTTTTTGGTACTCCAAAACACAAGGGGCGTTCTTATTATTGGTGTTGATGTATTGCAAAGTGCTTGGTATATCGTTATGGAAAGGGTCTTAGCTTGTGCTCTATTTAATCTCGGGACTTAACAACTTAGGAGTTGAAGGTTACTTTATTATTAGCCCTAAAACGTCCTCTATCAACTGACCCTAATTTGCACAACAATTGGACTGAATCTATCAGAGAATGATAAATCAAAGATCATCACAAGTGTAAGACATACACACACAGCGCATTTATTTCAATAAAACGAGCAATCAGACATTTCCGGTCCTTCAGTAGTTTCTTCTCAACGCGTATTAGCTTGTAACATTGTTAGTGATCTTGTAATAAGTCCTAAAAATTTTGCTTAGTTTGTTTGTCTTGCGTTATGGACTTGGAAACAAGCCCTCGTGTAATAATGCAATTTTCTCGTGGATTAGGAGACGGTCTGTCAGTTTATGCATACCTCTTGGTTTAAGGGAGACGCGACAGCGGTTAGAAACTAACAAATGAAAATAACTTTCATTGCAAACTAAGCCATCTTCGCGCACGACGGCATTGCAAGGAGCTTAGCTTTTTATTGAAATGCCATTTAAGTTGATAAATAAAGTGATTAGCGTTTACCGGCACAATTAATTTCTGGAGCAGCTGCGTCAAACTGCTTCAGTACTCACATTTTTGTGTGTGAAAATGAGCGGCCAATATACGCTTTATGTTACGCCTCCAACGAACTGAGTAAGATTTCTTGCACAAAAGAACGATTTCGTTTCTTTCTTCTCACACAAATGGACGTTGACGTGCTTTGGACGAAAAGCTTAAAATCAAAGCAAAAAACGGCACGACATGCCTCATTGAAGAGAACCGAGTGCTAACAGGGTTTTCTTTGGTGTGCAGTCCGTAATTAGTTTTGCTCGTAGTCCGGCCCTAGAAAGAAAATAACTGTTCTCTTAACTTGACAGTTCGTTTACGCGAACGCTATTAAAACTTAGAGGTAGGGTGTCCCTAGGCGAAGTTAGACCTAAAATACACTCTCTTTTAAGTTAAGCAACGATATATCTTTAATATAACAAAACGAACTAAAGGAGTTTGTGGAAGGATTGGCTACAGGTAAAATCGTAGTTTATTGCATACAGTGTAGTCGAAGTGATAGGTTTGATGGAAAGCTAGAAACGTAGCATCGCATTCATGATTGTACAAGTAATTACTGCTGTTACTATGCCTAGGAGCAAAGTAGGGTGGCGACTGAGTGCTGTTATCTCCAATAAAACTCTTTGGGCACCAACCGAATTTTCCAAGTTCACGATGCTCGCTATGATCCTCTACCTTTTCAGATGTCTGCGATTTCGTCTGAAAGGAGGATGGCTTTCTTGATTTCTTTTTCTCTCTTGAACGACGGTTTTGAAACCAAATCTTGATACGGCTTTCAGGAAGTTTCAATGTGCTGGAAAGTTCTGTTACTTTTGTAGAAGTAACGTAATGGGCTTCCTCGTAACTTTTTTCCAGTTTCTTCAGTTGCTCCGTGGTGAATGGTACTCTGGGACTGCTACTCACTTTGCGTTTGTTAGCAGATCTACGATTCCTTGTCCCTGGGATTCGATTGTAAACAGTTAAACCATTTGGTTCAGAAACGTGATTATCGTGGGAAAACAAAGAAGAATAAGGATAATATTAACAAAAAAAAAACCATTATATTAGACTTGTATTGTGAAAAGGGCTGTCAAAGGTATCCTCGAAGAAAAATCCATCGCGCATGGTTCTAGGCGTGTCATGGGCATTAATTATAACCTTTCTCTCTTTGTTCGCGTGGTTTCAACGTACGGCTGCTTCTTGTGGTTTTTCTAAATTGTGTTGGCCGAACGTGGTGTTCTTGGAGTCTATTTAGTTGGAGTGATTCGATTCACTAAGAATAAATACTCCGCATAAAGGCCTTTGTAGAAGTCAACTCTCTTATTTATCTCCAAAGGTTAAGGTTGGTTGCCTTTCCCGATATCCTTTCTGCGAGGTAAACTATTTAGCGGGCAACATGTTACACTTTAAAATGACATTTCTTCTTCCACCCAAAAGGGGTCGCTACAACGATTATACTTTTGAATAACTATTAAAAAGATGTTCACTTACTTGGTATTCTGGGTGGGCAATACCGTGTATACGCTAGCCACGGTAGAGTGCTTATTGTTGGACTCTTGAGATGACTGTTTCGTATGCTACCAGCCTCTTTGTTTTCACAAGGAGTATCTTTGGAAAGATGACAAAATCTATTCACACCTTGTTCGGACTCGAGTATATTTTCGATCGAGAAACTCAGGGCAGGTTTAACCTCTCCCTTGTCATGCATGGTGCAGATCCTTTCTGTCGTTATAATATCAGCGTGTGATAGCTGAACGTTTTAACACAGAAATCTTTATTTACTATATTATGGGCACAGGGGATCTTTTGTTTAGCAGTTTGAAAAGCCCAAAGAATGTTATTCACTTAATGTCTATTTACACACACTACTTTTGACAAGCTTTCATTACATGCATAGAACGTGGATTTGAGCATAATGTATTTTTAATCCGTTGTGGCGCAGTCTTTTTTTATCCCGTAGACGTGTCGCATTTGAATTTCAAGCATAGCTGAATATCTCGATGTTTCCGTCCGTTGGCAAGCTTCTGTTGCTGCCCCTGAAAAGCTATCTTTATTGTTATGTTGTGACTTTATTGCTATGTCATGTTTGCAAAGTTGGTGTTAACAAAAGTTCATTGTTGCTTTCAAAAACAATCCAACAAGGACGTATCCATTAGTAGACATTAGAGTTGAAGAAACAACTGCCGATGTAAACACACGGTTAATAGGTGTTCGTTTGATTGAGCCCAATCCAAAAGCGGCCGACCTAACCCTTCGGTTTTTCCTGTTAATCCCACCGATAAAGATATCAATTTGGCGATGGCCTTCCTGTATCGCCTGTTTGTATTACCTGCGATCTTTTTCAAGACATCATCTAATACTTGTTTAAATCAAGGACACGCCATTGGCTTATCGTTTAGTGCAAACATATGAACTCTTATTCTTTGATTTCGCTCACGTGATAAAACGGCCATGTTGGTGCGAAAACAGTAGAAAAATGTAGCTCAAGTTTTGCCTAATAATGGAGTAAAATTCCCAAAAGACATTTTACTGCAAAGGATATGTATTAAACATGTCTGAGCTCGCGAACTCAGTCGCGCAGATAGTAGTCATTTGTTATTCCTAATTAACCGTGCATTTCCAATATAACTGCGTAATGAGTTCGTAATGAGATTAATGCCACTTTGCATACATCCCAAAATGTGACAAAAGGTGTCTCAAGGGCCCACAGACGGATTTTTCGCACGTTGCTAAGGAAGTGAAATGTTACTTCCGGTGACTGAGGTCATGTCGCGAGCTGGCCAAAAAAACCCACTGACAGGCACAAATCACCGCACAAACTATTGTTTGCATCAAAGGTTTTTCCTCGCCCTTCCTCGCGCTCGTTTTCAGATCAACTGCGCATGCGTAAACGAACTGTTTCCGGTTTGAGAAAAAGCTAAAATTTCGGCAGGCTTTAAATGGAACTATTTTTTTAATATGGTACGTTTCACCCGCAAATACAGAATATAGCTAAGCACTGATTTTTTTCAAATCATCTTTTTTCAAAATGTTACGGTTATTTGAGTATCGTTTGTCTCTTTGAAACTGGGAACATTTTTCAAGAAGAAAACCATGCTTGCCTGGGTGCAAAAACAAATACAAATTATCAAACCATTGATTAAATACCGTAATTGTGTAGCAAGTAGACAAATTTAGAGTTTTGTTTTATCGATCACGTGACCATGGGCCTGGTATGATGACGTCATATTTAGGGTCATTGGTTTACAAAAGTTGGAAACTGACCAAAATAATACCAAATTCTCTTAAATTATTTACCATTACATCCGTAGCAACGCAAAAAACATGTCAGTAGGCCCTTAAGCCGAGGAACTTCATTTGTTACTCTTGAGTTAGGGTTCTTAGTGTTTAAAGGGGCACTGTCATGCTAAATTTGCTGTTTTTAGGTCAAAACTGTGTAAAAAAAATCTAATTTAGTGGTTCAGCTCGCCGTACAACATTTCTGACTTGCCACTGACGTGATATAGAATATATTTATGGCACAAAAAGCTATTCGTATGAAAAGTGGATCTCGTTTACCTGTATTCTCTGATTGCACTCTCGTGATAAGATGGCCATGTTGGTACCAAAACAGTAAATAGATAGATAGCTATAGTTTCCCATAATAGAGCGGCTTTCAATTGAGTGTCGAAAGCAATTTGCGAATTACTTTGGTTTTGCATCTACTTCACTCAGTGATTGGTTCAAAGTTTTTGCGCCACTTTTTCAACCAATCAGAAGTGAAACCAAAACCAATTGTGGCTCGCGCGTGCACATTTTCCCGCCTTTTGTGTCGGCTACGTGTAATTACTTCGAGTTTTGATTGGTTTACTGGATTGTCTCCGTCCTTTTTGATTGGTTAAAGTAATTACTATGTATGAAAAACTAATTCGGTGACCTACCGTTTTTGTTTCTTTGTTGGAAATCTCCCGAAGTTCTTTAACTTCTTAGAGAGTATGACAAAAATTATCTTGTAGAATTTAAGATACATCGAAAAAGGCGTTATATAGTTTACTGAAAATTGTACTAGATAACTTTCCCCAAAACTTTATTTGAAGTGCCATCGTGACTGATACGTCCATGCAAAAAATCAAGATAGGTCACCGGTTCGCGCCATTTTACGCCGTATTTTTACTTCTGGTGTGTTGGGCGCTAGATTCATTCAGATGACGCGCGTTTCTTAATTATGGCGTTTATAGGTTACGCGCGGGCGCTTGCTTAGCTAAAACCCTTTCGAGCCTCCTTAAAGCCCCGGCGACTTGTTCAAAGATGGGACGACGACTGCGAGTACGAGCTTTCCGTTCTGAGTATGCGCACTTCCAAAAATGTCGGCCTCTAAACCTTATGCGCATGCTCAGTACGGAGAAGTCGCACTCGTCGTCGTCCTTGTCCTCCGATCTAAAGGTCCCGTCCACACTCCGTTCTCAAAAACGCCCAGCTCCGAATAAAAGATCTGCGTCCACATTAGCGATTTCACATCGTATTCGGCCGTCTACACTAGAGACATAAAACGGAGATCTAAAGAAGCGTTTCTGTTAGCAGGCTTTGTTTACGTCTTGGCGCGCGGGAAACTGTGAGGCGTCCGTAAGATTATGATGTCACACGTATTAAAAAACCTCCGTTTTCAACAGTCTCCACTTTCAAAAGCGTTTTCGAACACCTCCGTTTTGGCGGACCTCCGTTTTCGATCGTTTCAGTGTGGACGATTATAAACCGGCGGACGGTTTTCGAAAACACATTAGTGTGGACGGGGGCTTAGAGCTGGATTGTTGTAATAAGGTGTTACGATTTTTAGCCAAAGCTGTAACTTCTTGATGCTTTTCAGCGACAGCTCGATTATGTAATTCAGTTCTCAAGAGAGTTTTCCCCAGACACTGTTATAGTTTGATTATTAAAAAAAGGATAAATGAATATTCCCGGAATCACGCTATTTTTTGGTTTTTAATTTCTAAGCGGAATTTTATCAGTTGTGATGAAACCTTAAAAAAAACGCCGTTCAAGGTGTATTTTTATTTATTTATTTATTTATTTTTCACGCATGTTTTAAGTTGCCGCTTCTTAAGGTTTTTTAAAATTAACTGCAATTATTTTAAGACGCAGAAAATCCTTCATAGTCGCAGTTCAAATACTTTCACATCTTTACAATAGAACTGCTTCTTTGACTTAAAAATTGAACTGTTTTTAACTTCCCTCTCTTAAAATCAATTTATTTAACGATTCAGCGATATTCACCGAGCCTCAGGTGAATAATTGTTTTTGAATATGCACGCCCACCGTGTCCTTGTTAAATTCAAAAGCAAGGTATCTTAAATACCACAAGAACACTTGTCAATATTATTACATAATTTGTGGTGTAAGTTCCGAGACTTCTGTTTCCGTCCGAAGCAACTTTTTGCTCTGCAAAGAGAAGGTTCAACAAACACGTTATTAAGGGATTAAATAGAAGGATTTTTATGAGTTTATTCCCCAGAGCCTCGAGATTATACCTTAGGCCTGAATTTATAGCGGAATTGGGCTGTGATAAGTCGTCATTTCTTGATCCATTGGCACCGAGTGTCCGTGCGGCCCTCATTTTTTTCCAAAAGAGAGACAAGGTCACAGTAAAATGCTGCAGATAATTTTGAGAAAATAATTGCGTGCTTTCATCTGTGTGATTCAACAAAAATATTCGTCTCAAAACCAAAGAAGATACATGCATTGATTGAAATAAAACTGATTTCCCAAAAAAACTAGGCACGGTATTGCTCTGAAAACCAAACATACCCAGTTGTCCTGACGGCAGGTGAACACCAATATTTGTAGCATTACAAGAGCGAGTTTCAATCGAGTGTCGAAAAACCAAAACCAAAGTAATTACTTCGGCCAATCAAAAAGGACGGAGACAATCCAGTAAACCGATCAAAACTCAAAGTAATTGCACGTAGCCGACACAAAGCGCGGGAAAATTTAATATTAGACCAAAGGTTACTTACCTTGAAGTGGAATTATAATTCTCTTCCGATATGCTCCGGATTATGGGCTTAATTTGCGACGTTAGAGCACCGTAGTTAATGGACACGAAAACACAGTGAGTCCAAGAGACATAAAAGAGTGACATTCAAAAGAAAAGTTGAATCACTCACTGAAAAACTGAGACCTTAAACGAGATCAACAACATTAACAGCTGAGTGTGGCGTACCTGGCTCAGCAGAATTTAAGTAGAATCTACGAAACGTACTCTCATTAGACCAATTGGCCAGCTTAAGGATATGCTCCACGGGCACACCCTTGTTATAAGCTGCTGACGTAGTAGCCCCCCTAACGCTATGAGCTGTGAAAACTGAAGTGTCTCTGCCCGCATCAGACAAGACTGTACAAGACTGTTTTAATCCATCCGGAAATTGCAGCAAGAGAAACTGCTCCATGAGGCTCGACGAAGGATTTAAACAGTCTGAAATCTGGCGAGTTTCTAATATTACAAGTACGTGTAATGTACGCAGAAACTGTATTCATAGGACAGACATGTGGCTTTGATGGCACGGAGGGAAAATTAATTATAACTGATGGTTTGCCAGGTCTCGATGTCTTTAAATGTTCTGTAACAATAAATTGAAGTGAATCTTTATTCTAAATTAAATTACTGATAGTAAGGGCACCAAGAGTCTGAAACCTTCCAGCTGAGCATAAAGCACGTAGCGAACTGTTTTTAGTGTCAGCTGCTTTAGGCTAAGACTGTTTAAGGGAAATAAAGTTCCTAGATAGTGTGTCAAGACAGACACAATCCAAGTTGAAGAATAACGTGGTAGGGGAGGTCTGAATACCCTGTGGAAGTCTAGACACTAAATACTAGTGCCATCACGTGGGTACAGTGTCGATGATAAGGCTGATCTTTAAAGAGTTCAATGTACTGTAGCTCAATTCTTCTCCAAAGCAATATGCCAGAAAATTTAACACTTCTGAAACATGTGCCTGAAGGGAATCGACATTCCTTTCACGGCACCAGCCTCTCCACTTTTTTCCAAACTGCTTGGCACTGTTTTCTCTACCTCTTGTCCAGCTCGCACCGATAAAGTTGGTAGCTTAAGAAGAAATTCCCTTGTCTGAGAGGGATTTCCGTACACAACCCAATCAGCTAGCCTCATCTTGAACCTCAGAGGATGGAGTTCCTCCCACTGTGGGAGACACTAGAGAATGTAGAAGCACTGGGTACCAAACCTGCGTGGGCCAGACAGCAGCTATTAGTATTGCCACAGCTTTGTTCCTGCGCACTTTTGCCAATATGCGAGAGATAAGACTGAAAGGTGGAAATATGTAACAACCTAAATTTGACCAGGACAGGGAAAAAGCATCAGCCGCATATGACCTTGGGTCAGGATGCCAAGAAACATATTACCCAACCTTAAAGTTCAGCCTAGATGCAAAAAAATCTATATCAGGGCTCCAAATGGTTGACTGGAGTTCACTGAAGATGGTTGGATGTAGGGACCACTCGAGGTCCTCAGCAATAAGCCTTGAGGCAGAATCAGCCTCAACATGTAAATCTCCAGGGACATATTGAGCAGACAGCCAAATTTCTCTTGACATGCACCATTGCCAAATCTCCTTGGCAAGTGTGTGGAGGCTCAGATCTTATTCCACCCGTGTTATTGGTATAAGATACTGCGGTGGTATTGTCCAATTGACGTCTTACATGTATGATGCTCTGACTAATAAACGATTGAAGAACAAGACAGGCAGCTAACAACTTCAAACATTTGATAGGGTTGTTAGCCTCAGAAAGAGACCAACGTTCCCTGTGCTTTGTCCATTACAGGAGGCACCCCAGCTAGTTAGACTT
This sequence comes from Montipora foliosa, assembly GCF_036669935.1. NCBI lineage: Eukaryota > Metazoa > Cnidaria > Anthozoa > Scleractinia > Acroporidae > Montipora > Montipora foliosa. The sequence goes on along the minus strand of NC_090882.1, from coordinate 19,789,868 downwards.
GTATCAGAGTTCATGAAAAGATTAATTTCAGGCTCCTGAAAATCTTACCCATTAAAGTAAGTCAGACCGAGAATTAATATCTAAGCAAGAGTGGGCGTCATAATCTCTCGCAGCGACGAGAGCTTGAGACTTGCAAGATTCAATAGCACGATAGTGAAGTTGTAAGTACCTCACTGCTTGGAGTGCAGAAACAATAAGCCCCGCAACATGGGCAATCTCTTGGATGGTTGGATTGCTGTTGTCAAGCAAATTCTTACAAGACAATGAATTTTGGATATCTTGAAGATGAGAAGAAAAAGTTTCATTGCCACAGAGTCAATTTCAAACCCCAAGTATGTAATTCTTGTAGTGGGAGTTACATGAGATTTATTAATGTTAACCAGAAACCCTAGAGATTCTAAGGATATTTCTGATAATGGCAAGGAGTGTGGCTGCCTATTAGGTAGAACTGGCAATGATCAAAATGTCATCAATGTAGATTCAGAAACCCATAAGGGTTGAAACGTGTAACGGCCCCTTGTGTGCTGGGAAACAAGCTTCTGAATATTCAATTTGCTAAGTACCATATTTGGAACAACAAGAGCGAGGGGTTTCCAAATATGGTACTTAGCAATGAAACATTCAACCAATCAGTTCGCACTGAATATTCGGAAGCTGTGAACGCGCGTTACACGTTTCAACCCTTATGGGTTTCTGGTAGATTGTAATTCTAATCCCTTTCGAGCGCCATGTAAGCAGCAAAAGGCTTTAGAATCTCAGAAAAGACCCAAGGTGCTAGAGAGTACCCAAAAGGGAGGTATGTGAACTCAAATTTTTGGCTTTTCCAATAAAAGCGTAATAATTTCCTATCTAGAGGATGAATTGGGACACTGAAATAAGCATCCTTCAAGTCTAGGGAAACCATGTTATCCCCTGGAGAAACTGTATTAATGGCTGAATCAATATTTTCCATTTTGAAATGGATCGTTTCTACAAAAAAAAAAAGAATGGCTTGAGATTGATTACAGGCCAAACATCATCACTTTTATAAGGAACTAGGAAAAGAGTAGAGATGAATTCTCCTTGGGTGTATTCGACATGCTCAATAGCACCCTTATCCAGTAAAATCTGAATTTCAGAGGAAAATTAATAGGATTAATTTTGGGGTAAAATGCTGATAGGGCTGAGAGGCCTCCTAATCTGTACCCCGAGACAGCCTTCAAGGTTCAGTGGTCATTTCACGCCAGTTCTCTATGTGATTGCCCAAGTTGCCAGCACAGGTTAATACCTCATTCAGGCCTTGTCCTTGTTTCTCCTGCTGGTTGATGGGCTGCTGGTACTGGGACTTGAGTAGGGTATACGGCCTCCTCCGGATGAACCTCGGTGGAATCCTAAAAAAGGACCCTTCTTTCCTCGTGTACTGAAAGCAATAGTTTTCCCATCTGTGCGAGAGCCACTTGAACGTGAATCACGACTTGTGCAGGAGACTTTCCTTGAAATTTAATTGACTTCACTAATATCCTTCATCTGTTTGGCAAGGTCATCGCCAAAAAGAAGTGTTGTAATCTTTGTAGATTTTCAACACACTGACTGAAAGCTTTTATTAATATGAGGCCTTAGTTCATCCTTCCTCTTTAATGAGGTCAGAAAAATAGCATTCCCCAAAACATTCAACATATCTGAAAGCTGGGGGAAGATACTAGAACGATCAATTTTCTCTTTTTTTATCCTCTGCCTTGGTGACACGCTCGAGTGTCACCACAAGAGCTTGATTGGCTTTGACGATATTGTTTTGACTATCTTGCAAGGCTAGGTCTTTCATACGAACCGGTTTAGACAAGTCAAACCAGAGTTTTTGTTAACCTTACGGACTCCAAGGAATTGACAGTTTCTGGGATTCTGGTACCTGCTCTGGATCTCGTTGACCTTGTCTTCCAGAGGTTTTGTCATGCAATTTGCGTTGACTATGTTAGCAATCATGTCACTAACCGGAGGGACGAAAGATTCGGTTTCCTCACAAATAGACGGCAAGATGTACCCTTGCTCCGTCGTTTCAGTGTCCGTAGTAAAAGATTTTGCTACGGCACTTGTAGTCGGCTCCGACCCTTCGGGTGGGCTCGAATTAGAGTTTGAACTACCGGCCACGAGTTTAGTCCGTTTGAGGCCTACGTCACAATGTCGTCGATACCCAGTTGACTTTTCATTTCATCCACGTCAAACTCGTAAGTCCCCTCGCTGCGACCTTCGTCATTGGACTCCTCGCAGAGCTGCAAAATCTCACCAGCGTCTTGTGCATAAGGCTTACTAACGTCCTCCTTCGCTGCCATATTGCTAGGAAAGGTAAATGCAAGTGAAAGAACTAGCTTAATAAGCAGTTATGAGAAGAAAGAACAACGAATTACTGACCTGTGAACACACAAAGGGAAGAACTGATTATTATGCAGCACGGCTGGGGTTATGTACCGTCCTCATTTACATTACAATTACTTTGGAAAGTGACCGCTGACTTGTTAGTACCGAAGGAAGTATACAAATTAAGCCCATAAGCGGGAACATATCGGAAGAGAATGTGCACGGGCGAGCCATTATTGGTTTTGGTTTCACCTCTAATTGGTTGAAAAAATGGCGCGAGAACTTTGAACCAATCACTCACTGAGTGAAGTAATGCAAAACCGAAGCAATTCGCCTATTACTTTCGACACTCAATTGAAAACCGCTCTAAGAAAACCAGCCATAACCTGTTTCTAGGTAAAATTCTTCAGTTGCATTCATGCCATGATGATTTGTTCCAATACACTCGTACCGTCCCTTATCACTCTTGGTCACGTTGTTAATTTCCAAGTGAAACATTATTCCATGCGCACCAATATTGCGTCTCCACGCATGTCGTCCGCTATTTATCAGTTGACCGTCTTTCTTCCACAAAGCGTATTCAACGTTAAACATAATGCATGTTAAATTGACGCTCCCTTGAAGAAAAGCTCTCTTGCGTCCTCCATCTATTTCCACTTTCTCAATGTGAACTTGAATGTTTTTTCCTGCTCGAGAAAAAAAATATATATGGCTGAGTTATTAAGAATTTATTACAAGTGACATTTAACATCAATTTCATTATTACGCGTTTTGTTTTTGTCAACTGCAGTTATCCATGTTGCCTACCGAGTCTTCTTAATGCTAAAATTTTGTCTTCCTTTTCATTAAGAGATCACCAACTGTTTTATATTGCTTAGCGTGCGTCTATATGTATCGAGTTATGAATGCACGCGGAAAGTCAGTTTGGCGTGCGCAAGAACTGCTGCTTGTGGACGATTGCAGAGAGCAACTCTTGCTTGTAGACAGCTTAAAAAAACATTCGCAATTGTATGGTTAACCTCGTAGATGCAAAGCCAAAA
>NC_090882.1:19778997-19781497 GCF_036669935.1 Montipora foliosa | reverse complement strand
CCTGCGCACTTTTGCCAATATGCGAGAGAGAAGACTGAAAGGTGGAAAAATGTAACAACCTAAATTTGACCAGGACAGGGAAAAAGCATCAGCTGCATATGACCTTGGGTCAGGATGCCAAGAAACATATTACCCAACCTTAAAGTTCAGCCTAGATGCAAATAAATCTATATCAGGGCTCCAAATGGTTGACTGGAGTTCACTGAAGATGGTTGGATGTAGGGACCACTCGAGGTCCTCAGCAATAAGCCTTGAGGCAGAATCAGCCTCAACATGTAAATCTCCAGGGACATATTGAGCAGACAGCCAAATTTCTCTTGACATGTACCATTGCCAAATCTCCTTGGCAAGTGTGTGGAGGCTCAGATCTTATTCCACCCATGTTATTGATATAAGATACTGCGGTGGTATTGTCCAATTTAAGTCTTACATGTATGATGCTCTGACTAATAAACGATTGAAGAACAAGAAAGGCAGCTAACAACTTCAAACATTTGATAGGGTTGTTAGCCTCAGAAAGAGACCAACGTTCCCTGTGCTTTGTCCATTACAGGAGGCACCCCAGCTAGTTAGACTTGTATCAGAGTTCATGAAAAAATTAATTTCAGGCTCCTGAAAACCCATTAAAGGTAGCGATATTTTGAATTATCCAAAGTAAGTCAGACCGAGAATTAATATCTAAGCAAGAGTGGGCGTCATAATCTCTCGCAGCGAGGAGAGAGCTTGAGACTTGCAAGATTCAATAGAAACCATGTTATCCCCTGGAGAAACTGTATTAATGGCTGAATCAATATTTTCCATTTTGAAATGGATCTTTCCTACAAAAAAAAAAGAATGGCTTGAGATTGACTACAGGCCAAAGATCACCACTTTTATAAGGAACTAGGAAAAGAGTAGAGATGAATTCTCCTTGGGTGTATTCGAGATGCTCAACAGCACCCTTATCCAGTAAAATCTGAATTTCAGAGGAAAATTAATAGGATTAATTTTGGAGTAAAATGCTGATAGGGCTGAGAGGCCTCCTAATCTGTACCCCGAGACAGCCTTCAAGGTTCAGTGGTCATTTCACGCCAGTTCTCTATGTGATTGCCCAAGTTGCCAGCACAGGTTAATACCTCATTCAGGCCTTGTCCTTGTTTGTCCTGCTTGTTGATGGGCTGCTGGTACTGGGACTTGAGTAGGGTATACGGCCTCCTCCGGATGAACCTCGGTGGAATCCTAAAAAAGGACCCTTCTTTCCTCGTGTACTGAAAGCAATAGTTTTCCCATCTGTGCGAGAGCCACTTGAACGTGAATCACGACTTGTGCAGGAGACTTTCCTTGAAATTTAATTGACTTCACTAATATCCTTCATCTGTTTGGCAAGGTCATCGCCAAAAAGAAGTGTTGTAATCTTTGTAGATTTTGAACACACTGACTGAAAGCTTTTATTAATACGAGGCCTTAGTTCATCCTTCCTCTTTAATGAGGTCAGAAAAATAGCATTCCCCAAAACATTCAGCATATGTGAAAGCTGGGGGAAGATACTAGAACGATCAATTTTCTCTTTTTTTATCCTCTGCCTTGGTGACACGCTCGAGTGTCACCACAAGAGCTTGATTGGCTGTGACGATATTGTTTTGACTATCTTGCAAGGCTAGGTCTTTCATACGAACCGGTTTAGACAAGTCAAACCAGAGTTTTTGTTAACCTTATGGACTCCAAAGAATTGACAGTTTCTGGGATTCTGGTTCCTGCTCTGGATCTCGTTGACCTTGTCTTCCAGAGGTTTTGTCATGCAATTTGCGTTGACTATGTTAGCAATCATGTCGCTAACCGGAGGGACGAAAGCTTCGGTTTCCTCACAAATAGACGGCAAGATGTACCATTGCTCCATCGTTTCAGTGTCCGTAGTAAAAGATTTTGCTACGGCACTTGTAGTCGGCTCCGACCCTTCGGGTGGGCTCGAATTAGAGTTTGAACTACCGGTCACGAGTTTAGTCCGTTTGAGGCCTACGTCACAATGTCGTCGATACCCAGTTGACTTTTCATTTCATCTACGTCAAACTCGTAAGTCCCCTCGCTGCGACCTTCGTCATTGGACTTGTCGCAGAGGTGCAAAATCTCACCAGCGTCCTTTCCATAAGGCTTACCAACGTCCTCCTTCGCTGCCATATTGCCAGGAAAGGTAAATGCAAGCGAAAAAACTAGCTTAATAAGCAGTTATGAGAAGAAAGAACAACGAATTACTGACCTGTTTGTGAACACACAAAGGGAAGAACTGATTATTATGCAGCACGGCTGGGGTTATGTACCGTCCTCATTTACATTACAATTACTTTGGAAAGTGACCGCTGACTTGTTAGTACCGAAGGAAGTATACAAATTAAGCCCATAAGCGGGAACATATCGGAAGAGAATGTGCACGGGCGAGCCATTATTGGTTTTGGTTTCACCCCTAATTGGTTGAAAAAATGGCGCGAGAACTTTGAACCAATCACTCACTGAGTGAAGTAATGCA
>NC_090882.1:19681497-19773997 GCF_036669935.1 Montipora foliosa | reverse complement strand
TAGGCACATTGCACCGTAAAGATTGGATAGCTTCTCGAGTGTCATGTACTCAAGAAAGATTTTGACGTCTCATGTCATCCCTTTGGCCGAATGAATATGTGCTTTGTTTCTCTTGCAGACTTAACGAAAATAGATGCAGGCAGAAAGTGCAATACAAAACTGGCAGCAGCAAATTGCCGCTAGGTATTAAGGGTACTCAAGAACAGGCAAATTTCGGAGCGTGGTGTTATTGAATATTGTTTGTTCAGTCAAGGTGGACAATCACGGAAAAGAAGTGATTTTTTTTTTGTTTAGTGGAATTTGAGTTGTCAATTCTCACCTTTAAACAATCAATGGAAAATGAAAAATACGTCACTTTTCAAAAACTGATTCGTAGCCAGGTGGTTGCATGGTAAAATATGAAAATGTTACACTGGTTAAAAAAATATTATAATAATTGAAAAAAAAATCTTAAAATCCCAACGTTTTGGCTACTAACATAAGCCTTCTTCAGGGGTAATAAAAATATACAACGAAGTGAAAAGTGGGAATCGTCGGGAATCGTCTGTAATATTGCGTACCAGTCCCGGTTGGCGAACCCGACGTCTCTTAGAGGCATGAGAAATTAACACATGCAAAAGTCCGCTCAACCGCGATGATGGCATGTACCTGCCCCAAGAGTACAGGGCCTTAGCGTTATTGGACAAGAACGGATTTTATGATATATTCTGTTTTTTATTAGCATCTACGCGATTTTAAATACACTTGTCACTTTGTTGTATATTGTTATTACCCCTGAAGAAGGCTTATGTTAGGGGTATTTACATGATACCGGTACGAGTTTCATTCTGGTACGAGTTGTCAATTTCATACCGCGTTTACATGGACGACTCATCCCAAGTCCATCGATTACCGGACGCCATCTTGACGAATATTTAGAAATACAACGCATGCGTCAATAGTCCCAGTCCACCACGACTTGACGACTCGTACTGGAATGGGAGTCAATGTAGCGTTTACATGATAACGGTATAACTTTTCATACCGTTATGAGAATTTCGATCCGGTACAACTACCGGGATGAACTCATACCGGTATGAGTTGTACTGGTATGAGATTTTTCACCGGTATCATGTAAACAAATACAGAGCGATAAGTAAGAACCGGGATGAACTCGTACCAGAATGAAACTCGTACCGGTATCATGTAAACACCCCCTTAGTAGCCGAAACGTTGGGATTTTAAGATCTTTTTTCAATTATTATAATATTTTTTCAACCAGTGTAACATTTTCATATTTTACCACGTCACTTTTCGTTTCAAGGACTGCGGAGCGTACTTTGTAACTTGTAGGGAGTTCTGGGGGAATTGTCCGCCAGAAAATCTTGAAATCTTGAAGCTCGGAAATGCTACTTTTAGCATTCTCGACGAGATATCTAAAAAGTAAAGGTGGATCAACCGTAAAATGGCAGATGTTTTACTTCTCATTTTTATTTTTTGCTTGGAATGGCCCCCCCCCCCTCCCCTCCCCTCCCTGCCTCCCTCCCTGCAGGGTCATTTCCCTAGGAATCTCATTTATACAAACGAATAACAAACGCCAACCTGGGTACGTGTTCATAACAACAAAACTGTCTGTTACGAAATTTGAACGTTCTGCAACGAAAACAACTGACCGTGAGGAAAATGTTTGTTGTCGAAAACAAAAGCAGCCGGTGGGACGAGAACTCGAATCATGTTACACACATCCGCGGAAAAAATAGTGATGGGCTTCATTCCATTTCAGGTTTATCAGGTACCTCTATGCACTTGCCCTCATTGTTCAAATCACCATGCATTCGGGCCTTTTCGCTGTCAATTATGGATCTCGTGAAAGAGGCATATCAGTCTGACATTTAATTTTATTGACTGTAACTGGTCAAGTAATATGCAGCTGTTTTAACCAGTTAATTAAAACTCTCAATGGAAAAAAACAGCTTTTCTTCTTTGAAGTCGCTTCTCTCAATACATCGACTTATTCGTATTCAAATCCGTTCGCGCGTCTAAGCTTTTAGATGGTCCATCAATGCTTTCAACTTTGATAAGATTGAATGACGGAATCGAGACGGAAGGAGTGGTTTACTACTGGAAAGCCATGGTTTTCCCCTATTTCTCCATGTTTTATAGTTTTGATAACAGGGAACTAGGTAAATGTAAGCTAATGTAAGCTAACTTCTGAGATGAAACAGCGAAAGGTTTTTCACACTTTCAGAATTTTATAAAAAGCGTTTCTCACAACGCGCAAATCACTAACCTGAAAAACCCGTAATTATATTTACTTCCACCTTAGAACAGTATGGATTTGGCGAAAGTTTAACGCCAACACTCCATGAGAGTAACATCAGAATTAAAAACAAGCCTCTCATTTCAGCCCTTTGTTTTACTTATACATGTATAACTGTGACTCCACCCATTCAATTGCCGTTATCGGAGTTGTCAGCGGTTTTGCCACATAATCGAGGCTAAGGGGTCATTTTGTATCGAATTGACCCTTAAGCCTCTTTTGCATTTAGTTAAACAAAAAAAAAATTGCCTGCAGGCTCAACTCCAATAAGCTCTATTGTGTTGAGTCTTTTGCAAAATGTGCACTATGTGACGGGATCGGAATTACAGTGGATGGAATGAGTACATTTTAGTCGTGTCACATTGGCTTACATTTGGATGTAATCGTTACTTCCTTATCACTTACACATATGGTAGTTTTGTAACTGCTTCGTTCTTTTTTTTTTTCTTTTCGCATTGTCATGGTCCGCGACTTTGTCGTCGGTCCATTCACGGAAACGAAAAACTCAAAAACTTGGCCGTTATCCAGTTTTATTATATGGCTTGTGTTTTTAGCCGATATAACGCGCGCTGTGATTGGCTAATTGTGACTGAATTGTTGGGCATTATTCTCCCGTAATGCCCACGGGCCGACTACGGGCTTGCAATAACAAAGCAAAAGGTACTGAATTAAAAAGACGTATAATAAACCACTTACTAACCGCGCTATAATTGTAGCTCGAGCCGTACTGGGGAATATTGGCCCTCTGTCGTTTTTGTACGGACCTCGCTGCGTTTGGTCCGTACTGCCACGACCTCGGGCCAATATTCCCCAGTACGGCCCTCGCGCTCGGTTAGTAAGAAGTTAATCTGACCTCGCGCTTTGAACACGAGATGAACTATTGTATTACATCTTTTTTTTTTTTTCTGATTTGTTACTTTAGATACGGTTGAAAGGGCTGGGCCTATTATTAAGATCCTCCAGTGACCGATAGCACAGAAAATTAAAGCACTCAAATGTTGATTGACTTGGTGTCTCCGTGTAAAAATCCTCACAATTAAACAAGCACCACTTGTCTTGTATGTGGCAAAGGCTGACTTCAGAAAATCAATAAGCAACAATAGAGATGACGAAGGAAGGGTTCCTGCCTCTCGAGAGAGTTGACAACGGATGTGAAACTAGACATGGCATGAACAGGGTAGCGTTGCGTTACTTCCTGTTTTAAACTCGCAGTTAAAACAAAGCAAGATGATTGATTTATTTAACTCAGCTCACTTCCACATGATATATAGGTTACATTTACATGGGCAACAAAACAGGGTTCAGCTAAGGTGTAACAACAAAATAGGGAGCGAGTTGAGATCATCCAAATAGCAAAGGCTAATCTAGTGGATGACCCTTACAATAAAATGAAATTACAGACAGAATTAAAAATACATATATTTTTATAAAAAGGTATTTCTTCATGCGCTAAGGTAGATAATTAATTAGAATAACAAATAAGCGTAGAGTTCTTAAGGGTTTTGCGAAATATTCTAAGAGAATTTGAATTAGTTATGCTTGTAGGCAAGGAATTCCAAAGGCGCGGACCAGTAAATTTTAGGGAAGGTAAACCATATTGAGTGGTATTAAATGAGGCTGCATAAAGATCTGTATTACTGACATGACTGCCTTGTTGAATAGGAATAAACAGAAGACGTAAAATTGAAATATTTACTGAAAGAGGGGAGTAACAGGCGGATTTCCTAGCTCAAGACGTCGATATGATTATTATCTTAACCAAGATTGGAAAAAGAAAGCTTTTTAATGTTTCCACAACTCGTTCCCGGTCCCCTTGTCGGTAAGTTGTCTTGCGACCAAAGTTCGAGACGATTCAAAGCCGGGAGTCGGTCAGACGATTGATTACGTCAATCAGATACTGCACAATTCCATGATCTTGCTGATTGCACTTGCGTATGAGGGAGCTGTTTTAATCACGAAGGTATCTTTTTAGCAGCTTTTCCAATTGAAGAGGCTTGCAAACTGCAAGAAACCCATGTTTGTTGTTGTTGTTCCTGATTGTATTTTGTAAACAGTAAGTTACCCTGTCTTGTTTATGGGAGATCTTCCTTTAGATATAGCCGTGCTGAGCTTCTCCAGATTAAATGTTTCTAATAACAATCGTACTGGAAGATTTTATTCAGGTGTGATGCTTTCGTGATTTCTTTTCAAAGCTTTTAGAATGTTTAAGGGTGTTTGCATACCTCCCATTGTGGAGCACTTTTGTGGAGGTGTGCAACTATGTAATCAAGTCCTTGGTCCTTGACAAATGTTGTCTACTCACAAATTGTATTGATTCGTTTGTAATAGCTCCAATACCTCTGAACTTTGAAATGTAACTCGTCTCTAGCCTTCTTGGCAGACGACTGGAGTTGCATTTTCAAAGTTTTCCAATTAAAACACCCTTTCACCATTTGGACTGCAAACTTCAAGCTAAATCTATTGACAGACAGTTATCGTTATTGTTTATAGCCTAGTTCATACGATACTGCTCTTCACTTTGGGTTTTGTGGCCAAACCCTTAAGGGTGACCACAAATGAAAGATATCGAGAACCTTTCCTTTATGTGAAGATGCTGTTTACTGACGATGCTATAAAAGTGATTTAAAATTTTCATCCTGTTTGAAATTCTGGAGTATGGCCATTCAAATGTAAGTTGCCAGCAATGATTTTGCGTAGTTCTTAAGATGCTGTCCAAGGAGTCTTTTGACTTAGTTACTTGACTAAATATCTAAGATGTGATAGTCAATCAGCGGAAGCCGTGTTCATCAGGCTGAGTTTTTCCTGTGCATCTTGGTTACCTCTCTCTGCAAATGGCCGTTTGAAATATTCGGAGACGTGTTTTAAGGCCATTGCGTAGAGATTAAGTGAAACTTTAACAGGGAAATAAGTTCAACATTCTAGACTTATTTATCTGACCATTTAAGAGACAGCTATTTGAAGTGTCAAAGCTTATAACAGTCATATCAATAATGCTGCATTCCCGTTCCTTCTGTAAACTAAAGTATGGCAACTCAAAAGAGATGGTTTACCAGTAGTAAGTCGAAATGAAAGTTCCAAGGGGAAGAAAACTGGGCTATAATAATACCTCACTCTAGTCTAGTCTTGTCTTGTTCCTTTTATTGTTTTGTTTTGTGAAATTGCCTTGTCACCAACGACTGGACAAGAGTCAAAGATGGATTGCTGAGGGGTAGAGAAATTATGATTCATCTCGATAAACTGGTAGTAAGACAACATAACTCGTCCTTGATCCAAACGATAATTAAGTTTCGTTTCTCAAGGCAACCAATTTCCTGCTCTTTAAAAGAGTACCTCCGAATAGAGCAAATAGATCAGTTGTTGCATTTTTGTAAAAGTAACGTAATCCATTTTAAAAGCTGACACTCCGACAGTTAACTTAACCCGTGTTTAGTCTAAACTGTTTCCATTCTTTGGCTTTCACACTGATTAACCGATAACATTCAGTCCGGTTTTGTACCCTTTTCGTGTCAGAAAACGTACTATCAAAACAAAGGCTAAAGCAAATGGATTTGAATGAGAACAAACATGATATGTTAATTGCGAATTAATGAGAAGGGAGGGATTTCATTTGTAAGTGTCAGTGAAGGAAATAAACAATAGTTGAACTACTACTCTCCCTGAACACTGGTATTCAGTTCAGTATACAACTTACTGGTCATTGCTTTGCAAAAAATGTAGTCAAAACATCTTTGTTACAATAAAATTAATGATTCACAATATCAACTGAAGCACTAAACGTTCTTCAATCTTGGTCGAAAATCATCAAACAAAAGCAAACAATATCTTAATTCCCTAAACCAGTTGGGGAAATTTTGCGGGTGGATCAGCTCTTTGTTCTTGTCGAATGTCAAAACTGGCTTAGACTTACTTTAGCAAGTGGAGTTATACAAAATCTTTAATAATTATAAGGGAAAAATAGGAAAACTTAGTTTGCGTGCGTATGCAAAGCAAGTCTCAAAATCGTCAATGTGGCTAAATTGCCCTCAGTTGTCATTTTCGATTTTATAATAACACAGCAAAAACAAATGAAGCTTTGACTTTCTATCTGGGTATGGAAACTGCTTAAATTTTACTGCAGAGACCCTATTTGCCCGTTTTTGTCTAAAATTACATTCTTCTATCATAAATTCGGCCACCCGAGCAAAACCACTGTTCAAGTGTATTCACAAGCCAGGGCATTGAGTACGGAAAGGTTAAGGTTAGAACTGCTTCCGAGCATTAGTTTCCTTTCGCGATTTGTAGTATGATTTAGAGAAGTTTAAACCTTTAAAACGTTTTTCCTAATCGAGGTGATGGCACGAAACTCTTTGAAGGAACTCAAAGGCACGAGTAAGCTGGGAAGCAATTGAATAAAAATGACTCTGGTGAATTCATTTCTATAGAAAAAAATCTCGCTTCTGGTCTTATAACTTTCAAATGAAATTTTGAAGTACTTAGGTGTGAGCTTTCAAGTAAAGTTTACTAAGCTGTAATTTGGCGTGCTTTTGCAGGGTGGCGATACCTTCGTTGTTGATTGAGCGAAGGAAATCCTGTTTGTTGTTTTGCAAAATGAAGGGTCGGGTTTTTTTGTACTCGGAGCACGACCGGTGATCGTATTCTCGTAATGTTCATGGTCTTAAACTATTTTTTACCTTGTGCACTGATTTTCAGTAGGAAACAGCAAGTCGGAAATCAATCGTGGAATCCCGAACCAATCTTCGAGCTCTTTTTCTGCTCGGCCCACATCTCATGCATGATTCTTAAGTCTTGTAACACTGGATGCTTTTAGAATACTTCAGTGAACCTTGGGTACTGATTTTAGAAATTGCTTTAAGCTAATCTTCAAGGCGCAAAGAAGGCCTAGGCAATTTAAGAAAGGGAAAATGCTACAGAAGATGAATAGCGTGTAACCGTCTAAGCAAGAAACAAGCTGATATAATCGGACCACGAACTCTGAGAGCTAAACTGACCTCTGAAAATCTTCCATTCTCCTTTCCCCACCATGGAGGCAAGCTATAAAGTCTCTCTTTGCCAGTGGCTTGAGTCAGCCAAACATCACTTTTCTGAGTTAGCTACCTTCGAAGTGATAGCTTGAAAGAGCTAAAAGTTGCAAAAGTTTTAGTGTTACTACGTGCAACGTTTTTCAAATCATGGTGAACTCAAAGGATTCCCAATGTTCTAAATGAGGCAGCCATTCTCTGCCTTTGGTAACATTTTGTTCGTTCGACGGAAATCTGTGCATTTGAACTGCAGTTCTATCTGTTAGGTGGATTTCAGTTTTACGTTCGCAGTGAAGCCCAAAGTTAATCCAATATGCTACTTGCACATTTATTTGATCTCCTTCCTTGAGCTTAGGGCTTCTGTAGGCAAGCGTCTTTTTACCGAAAACCAAAGCTTGTAGCTATTGAATTAACCATTGCATGGACATCTTTGAGTGTGGTAATGGGATATACCCTTGTAGTGTCTTCGATCCTAATTTTGTTTCTTTAATGCAGTTTTAATTGCATTTCTTAAATCTTCGCTTAAAACCGAGTAATTTTTTATTGGATTCACAAGCAAATGACACTTCCATACAACATCTACCCGTTCCCCTATTCGGTAGAAAGAATTTCGATTCTTCAAGATAAGAGATTCTGACTACCATGGGTAAATTTATCTTTCGTCCTTTCCCAGTCAAAGCCAAGCTTTAAGCAAAGGAAAAACCTTTATTTCCATGTTTAAAAAACTAAAAGAAAGCAAGAATGTTATAAGCTCCAAAAGTCTTTCATTCCAATTTTATGAGACGTTCGACCTATGCATGCAAGTAGTTCTTCAGAGTTGATTAATTCCTCTCACTGCTCAAAGCGGGTGGCTTCGTTGATTCAACAAAGCAAAGAAAAAAAAATTAAACACCGCCAAACAGCAAAAGTTTGAAAGCCAGCGACGTTCATTACGGTTCCATATACACAGACTGGAAAATTAAAACCCCATTACATGACACTGACACTGAGGATTGGCTTTTACTGTGATGGGGTTAATCTTTGGTTGACCAACAAAATCTCCCTCAAATTCGAAACAGCTGGTCGGTTTTGCCTGTGATAATCACATTTCCAAGGCTTAAGCTAAATGAAATAAAACGTACGCATTCACTTGTAGGCATTCTTTATTGCTAACGCCTTGTAAGACATGTTGCATTGGGGTATACATAAGTGTATGATTGTTCACAGGAAAGCTAAGTTTGCTTAAATTATTCCTTTCACTCTGATGAGCGTCTTCGCTGAAAATAAAGAAAAATTTAAAATACTCTTCCTTAAGGTGTTAAAATGTGAACAGGTTTGAAGCTTAGTGGCTTCATCTTAGTGGTAACATGTCAGGAATTCATCTACGCACTCGAATTGAAGGTCAGGTCTTGTAACGAAATGCTGAGTAGGACGGTCGGTTGACTTTTGGTCTTAAATTGTTCTTTGTTTTTCTCTGTTTTTTTGTTGAATCTGGCCATCCGAGGAAGAATGGATTATGCCTGGAGGCTTTCTTATATTCTCTTAGAAGCTAGTACGTTCTAAGAAAACTAGAACTGAAGAAACCTGGAGTGAACAGTCATAATTATAAGCTATTTTGTTTGTGCTCGGTGATGGCGCTGTGTTTGCGTGTGCATTTTTTTCGGCGGGTACCGGTGTGAAAATATTTTAAAGTGTTTTCTGCGCCTTTGTGCTCTTTAGAAAGACTAAAAAGGGAAACGAAGAGTGTTTTTTTAGACGTTAAGACCCGCATGAGATCCCATAAACTGTGATTAAGTAAGGATTTTAAGAATTGTGAGAAGTTTCTTCCCTGTAATAAATGTGCTCGCACTTTATTTGTTGTTTTTTTTACACAGGGAAACGAAAATGTCTCGTGCAATTTCTCGGGAGGACTGAACAACTTCTGTCTTAAATGTTATGGCAAGTTATTGTTGCAAGCGCTGTTTTAGTAGTCAATAGCACAAAAGTAACGAGATTATATTTAAGCTCCCATTCCAAGAGTCGGTGGGGGCACATAATGCGATTCTAACATTGTAAGACTGCAGATAAAAACCTTTAATGTTACCACTTTAACAGGAGTTGTTGATGTTGAGCAGTACTTTCCTGTGAAATTTTTAATTTTTACTTTTTGGTGTTCAATGACCAGTACTTTCCTCGTTTTCCAATTTTGCTGTTACAAGGGGTAAAACAACTTCATGGAAAAGATACCTGGAACAGTGTATAAAAAAACAAGGTTGTTGAACCCTGTCACACGGCTTGCAACAGCAGTAGTATTTAATTATTGAGAAAAGCAGGTTGTCGTTATGAAAAAAATCGGGTAAAAAGCATTTTCTAAGGGTAGACTCTGTTTACATTTCTTTCATTTAGCCAACCTTCTACGAAGGCAAATGTAAGCTAGTTTTTAAAGTACGACAATCACCTTTACCTAGTGATCACATTATCATTGAATGAAGACATGAAAAATGAAATTAAATTACTTGTGTTTCAACTGACAATTTAGTTTGAAATCCGAGTGCAAGAAAAAAGTCAATTGCTCATCTTCTTTGAATTCCCGTCTTTTAATATTGCGATAAGGAAAGTAGCATTTGAAGGAATTAATAAGCTTACGATTTATTTGTTTAAAGTCCTAGATTTTTTTGTACAGTTCTCTTAAATTAAGTTCGGGTTTACATTTACAAGTTCACTATAGTACATCTACATAAACTGCACCTCATATGACGAGAGCAGTCTTCCTCATCGATAGACATTTTTCATCGAAGTCTCTTTCATAGTGCGTGCTGTTTTGTGTGCCAAATGCAGTAACGAACGGAGCACTGAAACCACCTTCATTTGCTCCTTTACGCAATCGCTTGTTCACAGCCCTCTTCTGTTGCCGTCTTCACCATTTACAATAAGAATAAGCCGCCTGCATGCATGAAGAGTTCATGGACGATATAGGAGCCGTGTAAGAGTACGAATTCCCATACGAATTGGAATAGTCATAGGTCGGTGGGTACTGATTCGTGAAGTAATTCCCAACGCCGTTGCTAAAGTCGCTTGAGTAACAAGGCTGACCTTCTCGGATTAACACAGGTACTGGCACAGTTCTAGGATAAAGCGAATGGGAATCCTTAAATTCCCCAGCTTCGGTAGCCTGTTTCTTTTGCTTGTATCGGTGATTTTGGAACCAAATCTTTACTTGTGTTGGCGTGAGGTTGATCATTCGCCCAAGCTGCTCTCTCTCGGGTGCCGATAGGTAGCGTTGATATCTAAATCTTCTTTCCAATTCGTATATTTGTTGCTTCGTAAACAAAACGCGACGTTTTCTTTTCTTGGGAACTTCACCGGAGTCGTCCCTGTTGATTCTTGGTGCTTGTTCTAACACATCAACCCCGGAACACTCGTCGTTCAACTCAGGATGTGGTTGAGAACCTAATCGAAAAAAAGCGGGTAAAGGCGTTTGATGAGGCTCGATAACAGCGATTAGAGATGATTTAGTTTTAAAATACTGGTAAGGCGGAGCAGCAGTCAAGGACTCTTGTTCTTTACAAGTTCTTACTCTACATTTTTGTAAAGTTATCCCGGAAAAATTGGGGATCAGTTATACTGACAGCTTCATTTCACCTTGCATCACGGATACACTGCGACTGATTGGGATCAGAACTGCTGCAAAACAACGTGTTGGAACCTGCTAAATGGATAGGCTTCACTACATTGAAACATGAATTTGCTGAAAAGGGTTTTTTTTCAGTGGTATGTTACGTTGGTGTCAGGCAAAGAGTTGCACTTTAGTTTCTTTCAATGCGTTTATTGTGAGGTGACGCTTTTACTGAAAGATGTCATTTCGTGTTCTGAGTCACGAAATAGATCAACGTATTAAAACATCGGTTTTTTTTTCCCGACTTGGATGACAAGAAAATGCCCGAATTAAGAAAGCATTACGAGCACGCTTTGAACTTAAGACGATGTGCGGAGAACTAAGGAACTAGAAAGATTTTCTGTTACATTCAACACCTACCCGAAGAGTTATCTTGGCATTGGCCGGAAGGTGGCATCGTTGTTAGTGTGCAATTAGATGCTGTTGGTCGATCGGGAGAAAGATTAACACCTTGACAAATATTGTGGAGCCTTGGAGTGGCGTTGGAGCAGGCTTGAAGGCACGATTCCGGGAGACTTAAGATGTTCTTCACGGAAAAAGAAGACATAACGAGTCCCGCGGGCTGAGTGTGCTCTCAAGATGGCTGCTGGCCTGTTGATTGTATACAGATCAAAGGGTAGGTAGGAATGTGTGGGATGGTTAATGAGCAAGGTTGAGACACGTCATGTATGACTTGCCTGAATTGACATAGAACACATGTTATCATTCACTGTTTGAGGAGAATTTATTTAGGGCGATAAAAAGATGTCACCTCTTTGACACGTTCGTTAATTAAAATGATAAGTATTGAAATCTTTCAGACAAAGCAGAAGAGAGTTTATGAGAGTTAAAAATGATTCAATTTTCTTTAGCTGAATTTCTCTTCATTTGCTAACAGCGTATCCCAATTAATTCCTTAATCCCATTTATTGACCTGTCAATCTTCTTAGCGCTTAAGGTTTGTGCCACAATTGAACAACCCCTTTCCCACTTCTCTTCCCTTCATGTCTTTACTACCTCACGCCTCTCAAAACATTGAATTAACTGAGTAAAGGAAGGCGGGAATTTCATTGTCCAGTTGTGGAGCTTCCGAATTGTTTATTAAATACAGTTAACTGGGTCAGCTCTTGAGCAATTAACCGTTTAGAAACTATTTTTTTCTGTTCTTCTGATTCGAAACGATCAACCCGTTTTAAGAGAACAATGTTTGAAAATCGGTGTGCTCTTCAGTGGTGTCGCTGAACCAGGATTTACAATTAAAGAATCAATGATTTTGAATTGCTAATAACTGCATTTCGACAAGCTTGACAACTTTGTTCTCCTATAAAAACCCTTAGAGTTGAAATTGATTGATGGGTGTTGCTTTTGCCAAAATTAAAATTGATTCTTTCGCCTTAATTCGACATTTGAAAACTTTTCAGTGCTTCTGTCACAACCAGGGAAGCCGTAGAGTAATCTCATTTCAGAATCTTCCACTCCAAAGGTCCAAAGGAAAAAAAAACAAATCAAGAAAAATCGACTCTTTATAAAAGGTTTAAGAAAGATTTTCCATGCTTTAATTCTTTTCCATTACTCGATGACAGCTACCTCACACCGAGGAATCTCAACGTGTTTTGATTTGAGTTCGATAGTTTCAAGAAGATATGGTAAATCTTTTAATTCGTCTTCTTTACGATACACTCTCAACAGTGTTGTTGTAATCTCTAAATGTTTCGGTTTTAAGTCATCGGCCCTACCTATGAAATTTAAAAAGGGTTTGACTTTTCAGAATTTCTTGCAATATATATTTCAAGCTCCAGGCGATAGAAGCATTACTATTTAATGAACTTTGGGGTGGGCTTCTGTGTTAAGACCTCTTGTAGGTTTTTTGTGTCTTTTTCCTATGGCCTTTTCATATCCGCTGGTTTCGACTTGTAAGGGCAACGGGTTTTTTTTTTTCACTATCCAGACTGACAGACGTTATAATTAATATTTTTACTTGATGACCATGGATACCCTTGTCATTTTGACAGTGTGTCCGAGAATGTGGCACAACGTATCTCGCTGCAATTCTAAACACAGGAAACGACTGCAGTGACCTCAACAAACATTCATGCTTACAACACTGAAAAGCAAAACTGTTTTGAATACCTGTTGTGGGATTAACATCAACTTTGACAAAGACGTTCATTTGACCTTAAACAGTGCAAGCATGGACCTGGTTTGTTTCACTGATTTTATCACACCCCATAGACTCCACTCTCAACAAGTCTTTTAAACACATAAAACAAGCATACACTTAACCGAATGAAATTGTTTCGTTTTCCTTATTTTCCAAACTGGCTTGTCGAGACTCCATAGCTTACCTAAGAGTTTCACTGTTTTGATAACTTGTTGTTAATCCAAATCTCAGTTTCATCTCTAGAGGTCAGAGGACACCTTTTTGGCGTCATTTACTATCGCATCTGACAAGTGGTCAAAATTGAGATGGCTATGATAATACTGGCGATACAAACATCACGGAAGGTTTAAGCACAGGTTTCAAGTATTTTCTCAACTCAAAACTACAGAGATACCGATTAGTTACACAATCCTCGAGCTCTTGTAAGTTTCCGGGGAAAAAATCGGGGCTAAACGGGTAATTGCAGAAGCAATTATTTCCACTTCGAGCCCCATCAATGCACGCCCCCCTTGTCTTTAGCCTATTCTTGTTTAAATGGTGGGCAGGACTAACTTTTTGACCTGGGCACACTAGAAAAACAACTTGGCGTTTCATCAAGACATATAGCAGGTTTTGTCATCAACGTGTCTTTGAAGCTTACAATCAAAATTTTATGTCATTCGCCTTTTTTTCCAGACCCTTGCACTGCGAATTAGATAAAACGTCTTAAGAGATTAAATGCTTTAGGGGTCAGTTCTTCGGGGAAAAAAATATTTTTTTTAGGAAGAATTGAGAGAGTTTCTTTTGTTGTTGGTTAATGCTTTGTCTGAGAGCACTTCGTGGGGGCCTCCCAACTTTCAGCTTTTTAATTTATTTTTCTAGTTGTCTTTGGAGTTCTTTGTTCATTTGGGTCACACAATGTCTAATTTAATTCAATTCGCGTGTAATTTTCTTTTATTTTTGAAGAAAAGGATCTCGTCAAAACTTTACACTTCTACATTTATTTTTTTCATTTTGTGTTTTAATCCCGCTGCAGTTCGCAATTCAATTGAAACAAATCGGGGCCTCTCTTTTCAGGGGGGGAAAGGCGTTGCATGAACAGTAGTAAACTAGGAACTGTAACGTAAGTAATCGTGAACGAATGTTCAAAGAGGAATTGGCGATATGGCAAGTGGATAGTTCATGCGGTGTCATAGATTTTGGTACTCTTAACGAAGAGTTTAATCTTGAACGATTAGAAGTGTCATCTCATTGCTCCATCAGAATGCACAGAGTATTCCAAAATTCCATATTTGACATTTTTGTAACATTCTTTAAGGTGTTTTAGTCTCGACTATTCGAAGCGAATCGAATGCGTCAAGGTGGGTATGTGAATCATTTAATTATCAGAGGGTTTAACTGGAAAGAGTGCAGACAACACTTTTAATACAATACTTGTGTATGAATTGACTATTTATGCGAAAACCGATCCAATTAGTCAAGAAGCCAAACAACTGATTGATGCCATCCATTCGAAGGAGATAAGGCACTAAGCTCATAATTTAAGACTTGACTCCTACTCGATAAAATCTTCACTAACATGCATTGTGTTTTCCGTTTAATTATCCCATAACTTGTGATTAGTTCTTTCAAGTTTTCTTCTACATTTTTGAGTTAGTAGTAGAGATAGAAATTTAAGTTTGGACGATGTATCAGGTTAGCAAAACTTGTAGTTTGTTGAACCTGTCAATATTGCAAAGCTGCACAAAGCATCAACAGTCATTAACACTCAATGGTAGTGACGGGGCGTACCTTCCTTCAGGCTAAGAGGTCTGAAGATCATTTTCTTACAACCGCCTATCTACAGACAAGTCTCGGTGTCTTGGTTTCTCTGGACAAGCTAATTAAATTTTTTCGTATCTTATCAGATAGTGATGTTCACAAAACGAATGTAAAAGAAAATTTAGTTGTCAATGTCATGAGAAAAACTACTGTTGTGAATTCAGTTTTGTTCCTATTCTGTACGGGTGGTCTCCATCACACGAATTGACGTTTTGTTGACGTTTCTCTCGAATCCCTTCGAGATTACAGTGTTCACGTGGGCAGCTGCACTGCATAAAGCTACGGGCTGCCATCTTTAAGGTAATAAAAGACTGTCCATTCTGATCTCTCTCTGGTCTAAAATTGGGTCACCGGTAGTTTTGTAGACACAGGACTTTCGTCAAGGTTTTACGAAAGCCTCGATTAATGAGACAGCGTCTACTAGGATTTCATCTTTCGTATTTCGGGGTGTTAGAGTTTCATTTTTTGTATTGAAACTGGATATTAGGGATTAAAAAGGAGAAATGTGTGACAGTTACCGGACGCATTCCGGCATCCCGACTTTGTTGAACCAGCTTGCCCATTGCATGTTGTGGGAACGCGCCTGGGCGGGACTTGTAATAAACTCTACAGACTGAAAACATATCCTGATCAATATTGAACGTTCTGTTCACGCAAGTTAAACACCGGCACGATCATGTCAGATCAAATTGAAGTACTCTTACGAAAGTCACTTCTGTTCCACGGCAAATTTACTTTTGGCAATCCTAGCTGAGTGGACCTTCAAAATTCCATGTGACTCATGTTATGTCAACGGAATATTAATGAAAGAAGCTAAGTGAGAGAAATTCAATTTACTTTGGCTGAACATATCATATGAATTACTGTGAAAACTCCTGTATGACTTGTTTATTATGTGCCTGTAGGCTTTCTTTATTAAAAAGTGTCAAAAACAAGGTTCTACCTTGGCCTTTTCTTTAAAGGGGTTTGTCAAAATTAGCAAAGCATCATGAAAAAATATTTAATTTAAGTGTAAATTTTTTCTGAATTGCTATTGACTGAAATTGAAAATGCCATAAAGCAGCACAATTGAAGACTGGATGTGACTTGTGGCGTACATGACAATTTCTGAAGCTACAATATTTAACAGTTTTTGTGAAAGAAATTTGAAAGGCAATTTCCCACAATAAAATGTTAGAGACTTTTCCGGCCAAATTCAGGTGCTCTTTTTTTCTTTTGTTAAGAACATATTGCAACGTTACTTGATGAGATCATAAACTTCCCTTTTTAATAAACCAATATGTCAATAATTATTGCTTTTGGGACGAAACATTATTGCTTTTGGGACGAAACCAAAATAAGGTTTATTTGAATGATGACAACCATACATTACGTTCGTGAGGTAAAGCAAGCAATCATTCCAGAAATTATGATGACTGAATTAACAAACTGGGCGTTCCACAATTGTTTCACCTGGAGTTGGTTTTTTCCCTCCTTGCGGATTGGAATCTTGACTAGAGACTCGACTTTAAGAGACAAAATCTGTTCACAGTCTAGATGTTTTTGAATTTCATCTTAATTTAAGTGTTCCTATCTTTAACTTTTGTTTCTGTCGATTGCAATCTTAAAACGAACTGAACATACTTCTCACTGATGTGCGTGATATTCGTTTGATGCTGACAACAGTTTCCCCAACTGAAGTTACCTATGAATTAGTAATCACTCTTAGTCCAGCTGTCTTTCGTGCGTGTTCAGTTTTTCCGTTGCAGTTTGCTTAGTCTGTTTGATATTTAAGCTTCCCAGCGAATCCTTTCCTTTTTGGTTTGTAAGTTTTGAAAAGGAGCTTGTTTTTCGTCGTAAAAAAAACAACAACAACTATACTATTTTGAGGCAGGCTTCAGTAACCGTCCAACTTTGCCATCGCGAAGGACAAGTTTACAGCAATCTATATATTTGTGATTTCATGTAACCTCACTAACATTATCTGTGTTTATGAGAAATATTGCGGGTAAAATGCTTCGAGAATTCAAAGTAACTGTTGTGAAATTCCTGAAATACGGTTTAAGACTGTCACCTGACGCCAGTAATAAAGATTATATTGCTACTGAAATGTTTGACAAATATCATCTTGTTTTCACATGGGATAAGGTCAGTGTGGAGCATCGGCTTGATTTCACAAAAAAAAAGCCCTCTTATTAATTACGGTGAGACTTAAAACTGTCCCACTATTTAATAAACTTCTTTGTTTTATGCACCTTCTTTCATGGCCAGTGACGCCCACGCGGCCACGGGGCAATGGGATAAACTTTCATGGATTCCATTCAAGCATACAACAACAGGCACGCGTAGCATCGTACAACAGACTGTAAACACACAGATAGTCTACAAACGCCTCGTAGATGAAAAAAAAAAAACAACACACCGCCTGTCATGTACTGGAGGTAAAACTAATTAAACTCGCAGTCTAAATCATTCACAAGAGATTCTGACACTTGGTTATCGTGATTGTCTTTAAGTGAACAATGGTTGAAACCGCGTGACATCTTTATGAACTCGCGGATTCGTCAAGTATTGAAACATCAGTGTCGTGAGAGATGTCATTTACCTAACGTTTCAAACGTGTTTCCGACAGACAGGCCGTAGAAAGGAGAAGGTGTTATTGTTGAATAGCAGGGAAGTGTGTTCACTTCCTTCTGTGAACAGCTACGTTGTTCTCATCAGAAATCCAACAACAAAAGCAGACAACAAACCGGGTTTTTTTTGTTGTGCTCCATAGCACCATTTAAAAATAACCAGTTTTTGTGGCGTAGGTAATGTTTACGACCAAAGAAAACGCACGGTTGCCTTTTCTTTGTGATAACACTGCAAAGATAAACCCGGGACAAAGAGAATAATCTTGTCAAATGGATTTGAACCTGTACGTGCAAATGTGTTCTAAGTAAATACACATACATATTGGCTCATGAAGTAATTACTTGGTTAAACCTTATTAGTTAGTGATCGGAAGTATCAGTCAAACTGTTTACCTTGGCTTCCATATCCTGCCAACTACAGACTGGCTTTAATTTCGCAAGGGAGAAGATGTTACAAAATACGATTGAACGTGTCTCTTTTTGTTCTTCAAAGCATAATTTAGGTCTGACTCAAGTTCCCGTTTCTCATGGTAAATAGGGGAGAAGGGAATGAACATCAAAACGTTGAAAACTTATAAAAGTAAACCTTTGTTTCGAAGCTTGAAGTGAAGTAGGGTCTCTAAGCGCTTATTAAAGTTGCAAACGTTGTAAAAGCTGATATAATTGTTCTATACTCGCTTGGATAAGTCTAGCACTTGCAAGCCATTGATACTGATCCGGGTATTGGTAGGGGAGACGTGTGAAGTGTGTATGCGTCCGTCGCTCAGCTGGTTGGATGCAGTGATGTCTCCCTGTTCAGTTGCCGTTCTTTGTACTGGTTTTCCGATTAGCTTCAAGCGCTTTGGCAATGTCTCCGTTAGGAATCCAAAGAAAGTGCTTTTGTTTACTCGATCCTGCTGCGCGTGTTTTGTGATTTTGAGAGAATTTCTTGTTAATATGATCTGGGTGAATTACATTGGATATCAGTGGCACGCGGTATGGTCATTCCTTAGCATTGTATCTATGTTGTTTTTTCTTTTTCTTGGTAATCAGAACTGGGTTCTAAACTATTCGAATGAATGCCGATCAGTACTACTAAGTTTTCGCCTAAAATTGCCCCTTCTGTGTTGGTCATTGGCGGTACTGAGATCTTTCGAATAGGCCTCTTGACTGAAATCGATATGTTCGACTTTGTAGGTGTTAATGAATTGGTACACAGAAGTGTCAAGGGCACCGAACGAAAAAAGTAAGCCAAAATTCTATGAGAGAAATTGCTAGGCTCCTTGTAATGTGTAAAGACTGTCTAAAGAGATGTTTTTATCACCAAGAAGAATTTGATCTGTTTGGAAATCTTAGCTGGAAATTGAGGTCTCCGATAATTTTAGGGAATGATCAGGAGCACCCAACGTCAATTTTCGGAAAATATCTGTTCAGAAGACGATTTGCGATCTAGAATTTTCGGAACATTTGATGTAAAATTCCTTGCTTGCCTGCCTGTCCTAGGATTTTCGAACATCTAAAACATGGTATAATTGCCCTTTTGTAACGGATTTTTACCCTAAAAAGGTCACCTAGAATTTTCGGGAGCCTTTTTATGGCTGAAATTTTCGAAAAGGTAAGTTTTGATCCCTATAATTTTCGGATCACAAGACTTTCAGCTAGGGCATCCGAGCAGATGAAAAATTTTTAGGGGATAAAAATATGCTTATATCTACCGTTTAAATACTAAAATACGATTAACAATGCTATGTTTAAGTGGTTTTGAACTATATTCTCTCTCGTTGGGTGCCCCTGAATGATATCTTCATTTCAGAAATTGTTACTACCTTCTAATATAAGAACTTCCCATTCGTCCGAAACTGCTAAGTGATCTTTTTAAGTGCCAAGAATTGCCAAAATGTCCCTTCCGAAAACGTAAGGGCCTTTTTTTCCCTGGTTGCGAAACTTTTAGTTGATGTTTTAGTAAAGAACTCTAAAGCTGTTTGGCAACGGAGAACCCGCCGAAATTCTTGGAACAGTTTGACTCTCCCGAACGCATAGTCACCAAAGATTATCGTTGGGTGCCCCTAAAGTGTTCAGTCCCGTGATTTTAAATCGATTGAAAGAAGTGTACAAGTTAAAATTCTGTTTTCTGTTGGAGCTGACATCCCCTATCGCTTTAGCAACATCCCATATAGGTCATTTATGACAAACAGGAGTATTGAATTGATAGTTCCATATTGGAGGTGTTCAGTTTAATCCCAGTTTTCTATCTTTCGAAATTGCCAAATGGATAAATTACAGTACCGCACGACATGAAAAAAATGCCAAGCAATCCCATCGCACTTGCCTCCGTGTCCCTTTTCAATTAAGGATCATGCCGGCTGGATCAAATCTAGTATATTGTTCATTTCGTGTCGCCGGTTTTTTCCGCACCTGCTTAAAGTCCATGCGTTTATTTCTCAACCGCCGCAAAGGTGACATAGTACTGCCAGCTATTTTTATTTCAATTTGTGACACAAGTCCAGCAGTAAAACCACTGAAGTCTGCCCTCCTAACAAAACTGTCGGATACCTGGTCTTTGTAAGTCTATAACACACGAGTTTTTTCGGTGTTACAAACTATCGTGCCATGTATTCTACTCTCTTTGTGAGGTTTATAGTGCCCATCGTATTCGGATATTTAGGTTGTTGTTTTGGAAAATGTAGCTTAGATGAATTATTTAAACACCTAGAATAATCGAAAACGAAAAACTGCGTTTGAGCCTTTAACTCACGTACCTGATTCTTCTTCTCTGGTATTCTTAAAACTAATGCGTTGAGCAAGTTTCGGAAAACTGTTACTGATGGCACTCCCGGATAAAACCGGTCTTTATAGTTTTGAAAAATTTAACAAAATTATTCGCTTTGGTTTATAATGGTCTTGAACTATGTAGAACAGTTTAAAAACGAGCAACAAAATCGTAATAAATCGCGCTATGGCATACTATCAATCATTGCGTAGTAATCATTAAGAAAAATGGAAAAAAAAACTTTGGTTGATTTTTTTAATGTATTGCCCCGGATTGGAGACCAAGCCTAAGGCGGACGTCTTCTGGTACCACAATATTGAAAGTTCTAAAGCAGCATATACAAGTTTTATACGGTATCCGCTCTCAACTGACACGGCTTATCACTTTCCCTCCTCGGTTTTGTTAAGCACTCGACAATCCGCATAGCTAAACAAGAGAATCATCATCTCCTTTTAGCACGCTTGAAAGTTGAGTTTTTTTCGTGTGTAGTAGTGGTTGAGAAGGAGTTTAATGCTTTCTACGGAGCTACAATGTCCTCGGAATAATTTATGTTAACGATAAAATAGGAGTTATACTGCTAACCAAAGAACATTTACTAAGTTGATTCTAAATAACAACAACTATATTCAAAGACTGTCTCTGTTGAAGTATTCGCGTGAGCTGTGATCTACACAAATTCTCTACAAAGCAGAATTCAAATGCGTGAATGGGTTCCATATTTCTGAATCACTTTGCCTTCAAGTCTAAACATGGTTTCTTTCAGAATTAATAATTGTTAGCAAACAAAGGATGACAACATTTTCATTTGAACGCATTGCCAAAAAAAATGAAAGGACAAATACTTTCCTTCATTTAATATTTTCAATTTTCAAAATCATGGTGAGATGTGAAACTGTGCTTTTGCCGGCAAATGATTTGACCGCAAAATGCGAAGAATATAATGCATAAAAACAATAAAAGGATCTAATTTCGTGTAGTCATTTCACGCGAGTATAAGAGGCTATAGAGAATTTGTCACATTTTGGAACATTTCGATTGACATAAATTCTCATATGACATGGAAATTATTAAGACCCTCACACGCCTGTCGGGTTGTGTTTTATGCTTTGTTGGTTCAGCGCATCAGGCACTGGTCATTTTAATTTTGGTATTGCGGCTATGTTTGTTTTTGAATACGGTTCTTAACTCAGCTGTCCGTGTTACACACTTCCATATTGCCGGGGTTGTCTTTCTTTTCAGCTGGTCAAAGCAAGTACTATTAAATATGTAAGGGTCTTGTACTTCTTCGTTCTTTGCTTTTTCCCACCGCAATTTTTTAATATAAAAACACGTGCTTTGAGCACGCTTTGTTATAGTACCGCGCCTTGAAGTTCATTGGTTTAGAAGAGTATCTTGAACTTTATCTTGGAGGCTTTTAATTTCTTAATCTTCCTTGTCAAGTCATTACTGGATGATACGGTGTTCTTCCTCTGCACATCTGGTATATCGAGTTTATCTTTGCCAGCTCGTGCCATTTGATCTTTTAAAAAGCGAATCTTAAAACTTTAAGTGGGACGGGAATCCGACACCCTATTTTTATCTCGAGCAATTCCATAACTTATCATATCATTATTGGGAATGGCGCTTTTTCTTGCAGTACTGTTCCCAAAGGTTTCGTGAGGGAATGGGAGCTTGACAGAATACAATCTGTAAATATCAATTCTCTTTGTCCCGTTTCTAAAAGAAACTACCAATGAGAGTTTATTCATCATCTGATACGATCGTGATTCACTGAAATGGAACCCGAGTTCTTGAACTACACAAATATGATTCAAGGGTTTATTCACATTCGGAACTCGACCAGTTAAGCCTTCGGAATCATGACAGTTTGTGCATTAAGGGATACTTGGTCATGCCGGTGACTGTAGTAAAAAGAAAGCCATCACCTCCAAAATTAAGAAAGATTCGCCTCTTCAAAGATTGAATTTTCCAGTTCGCATACGTCTGATTTGTTCTGTTGCCTGATCCGAGCCTGGATCTGCCCGCAAGCCGGAGTCTAGTTTATTAGGACACCGCAATGCGATATGACAAAAAAAGAACATTTGATGGGCCTCAGTTTTTACTAATGAGTACAGAGCCGTTTGAACAAGCAGTTGATGGAATTTGTTGATACAATTTCTTTTGGAAAGAGGACCGACACGCTTAAATGAGTCACATCAATACAACGTGCTTATAACCTTTCTTTTTTATTTTACCTTATTCGAGTACCACAAAAGCGGTATGATACAGAAACACGCCGAAAGCTACAAGATTATAAAATTGAGGGTAATATCTTGATCGTCCTTTTCTCAAAGCGAAATTTTGGTCTTAAGACAAGAATACTTTAAAGATATGATGGCGCCTGGGTAAAATTCCACACTAAAGTAAAAAAAAAAAAAACTACTCTGCTCGCTAGAGGTAAATAAGAGACGAGATCTGAAGTACTTATTCTTAGGAAAAGCTCATCAATACGATTGAAACAATCGAAATGGAAGGACTTGCAATTCCAGAGCGTTTACTTAGAAGGCGAAACTCTTAGAATCATCACAGCAGAAAGCTTCCAATTTGGCCGAAGAAAATTAACTAGTGAAAGTGATAACTGTCAAGCATTGGCCTTCATTTTCATGGTCACACTTAACGGAATTGTCAAAAACGTTTTAGCGACTCGATTAAACTTTACCATTTAATAAAAAAGCCCTTAACAGTTCCTTATAGCCTGCATTTGAATAGATCTCCAGTCCACGAACTCAGAGTCATTCTTACACCATTAAAAACAGCACCATTGAGATTTCACGTCACTTACGGGATAGTGCAATAGGCGTAAAGTCGAAACAGTCACACGATAAGACCTCGCCAAACGCGAGACTCCTGTATGGACTAAGAAAGCAACAGCACAGCACTGTAGATCTGTAGAGTTGAATAAGTTGTGTACACCTTTGTCGTCTTTATAGAGTGTTCATTCAGAGCCACTCTTGGCAGTTGATTGCATTACAGTATCACGGGTATTAATCAGGGCCGTAGCCAGAAAAAATTTATGACTGAGGCAATGTCGATGGTTAAATTCTCTTCCTAGGTATTTTAGGTGTTTATGAGGATTACATTTTAAATACAACACTAGAATCACGCTTTATTTAAAAAAATCACTAAAAATGACTCAGGCAAGTGCCTCGGTTTGCCTCATACTGGCTACGGCCTAGTTAATTGTTCACAAAATTATTTAACAGCTAACCGGGCTTCTCTTCAAGGTGTGCTTACTTTCTGCCGGTAATCGCTAGACGTCTCAACATTTGGACGTTCGCCAAGAATGCTCTAAGGGACATGGCTTAAAACTGGCTTGTGAAGTAACTCAATAATAAGTTCAGCAGGTATGGGTCACCAATGGGGGATTGTATCCTCTTATGTGTGATAATTTCTACCAATTTGCTATTGTTTTCTGTAATGAAATTTCCCTTGCTTTCGTTTACCTGTAAAGTTGTCAGTGTGACTTTCTTGTCGCGGTTTTTGGCTTAAATCTCCGTAGGTGATGTGATGGGTTTCGCCCTTAACGGAATATCTCAAGTGTTGTGATTCAAGTGAGAAGTACTTCGATTCCACCTGTTAGCTTTCTCGCTACTTTTGAGACGTGAAATTCAAAGAAATCTTCTGCGTGATTCCGATTGGGAACCCCTTGCCAATAAACTGATCTGGAAGGATGAAGGAAAAGAGACTGATTACGATCTAAATTGTACCTCTGCGTTTTAAAAGGTTGTATTTCATTTGCAAGCAAGAGATGCGATTCATTTTGACTGAAACGTGAAAAAAGTAGCTAACACTTTAAACTCCTTATTTAAGTGAAGTGGCGAGTGACATCTCGGCGTAGGAGCCGCGGATTCGAAAGGGATAACTTACAGAAGAATTGTGTTTATTCGGTGGATCTCTGGGGTGGCGCTGTTTACATTTGTTATAACAATGATGCCGTGGAATATATTACAATGATCTTGATATGGTGAAGATAAAAGTTAGCCCCTAAAGTTGTTTTGTTTTAACCCAGCTTACATCAGTGCTTAAGTATTTCACAACTGTTAAAAGCAACTTTCACGGGGCCATGGTAGTCACGCAAAGGTCATCTCAATCAAGCAGACCACAACCCACTCGAATGTCTCCTAACATACTGCTTTCCCATAGCCATTCAGTTTTCATGTGTTATGCTCGTCGTAGTCTGTGAGCAGGCTCACTTGTTTGGGGTATCGAGTAAGTATTTATGTGACGGAGCCGCCAGGGCACGAGAAGAATGGCCCCACGTTTTGGCGGGTCCGCCGCCAAAATACTCGCTTCGATAGCCCAAACAAGTGAGCTATCCTTATCTGTATATGAGAGCTTTGGATGTTCCTGCTGTTTTTCAGTAATAAGTAATTTAGCCGGTGTTATACCTTCGCAGAGTCGGCACTATAAAAGTGACTCGCACAACTTAAAGGTTTTTTAAAGAGATAAGCAATGGTTCGGGTCATTGCACATCGAACAGGGTTTCTCAAGTTGTATTTAAAATCCTCCTCACGATTTTTTTTTAACAGATTGAAAATTATTCTTAGGTTATATATTTGAATGATAGTTTGTTCACTCGGTTTGAGCGAGCTCAGCGCTTCATAAGCCAGTCAGGGATCAACCCGATTTCACATGTTCTTTGGAAGAGTATTCTAAGAGAAATATATTTCTTCCATGGATGTCAATCGTACAAAAAATCTTCGAATTTTTGCCATGTGGATCACATTTACTAAACCGTTATCGTTAAACGTGTCCGGCCGGGGAATCGATTATATGTGGCAACTCTTCGAAGATCTACCAAGGGGAAAAATGTTGCGTGATTGTGCTCTTGAAAACGGTTTTGAAGGGAATCTGTTGCCCTTAAATGCAGAAATACAAATTTATACGAATTATAAGAAAGTGCTATTCAAGCTGTTGTTAACATTATCCTGTGTTCAAACGAACTGAAATCCACGAACATGAATTTCAATGACTGCTTTGTAGGCGGGTAGCCATTAGCACTTCCATGACGGCTGGCAGTTTACAGAAATTGGCAATGCATTTGATTTTTGAGAAGTAAAGGTGTCGTCTCGCTAGTCTTAATTATGATTCGGTAACTGGTTTTTGAAAAGCTTTTGTTTTTACTCATTCCAATGTCTTACCTGCTTTTGGTGACAGCTCCCGGCTGGAAATCCTCGTCCCTGTATATTTGTAAATAACACGAAGTTATCTAAATGTTTTGTCTTCGTTAATTTCCCTCAAATTGAGGATTAAGCGCTTCCTTGAACCCAGGCGTAGAGTTAGTGGCGCCATATCGAGTTTCATATGGATCAAAATAAAGCCTGTTGTTTAGGTGAAGTGGTGTTCTTAGATGCACTGGAAAGGTCCTTCAGTCGAGTTAGTTTTGAAGAATTTCTCCGCATACAATTGACCGTGTTCGTGGTATTTATGGAAAAGTGTTTAGTGTAGGTTTCTTATACACTGGTAAACAATTACCTTAGTTCGCAATTTAACAAACTATATGTTAGGAAAATGAATAATATTTCAGTGGATATGATCGGAAAATGGAATATTCCTTTACTACTTTTTCATAAAATTCCTCTTCCCCAGACTAGAACGACCTGTGTCCCAATTTATTTACAGTCCACCAGCTGTATGGAGTGGAAATGGCTGGTGGCTTCCCTAAGCCGGAGAAAAACGGCAAAACGTTGCTCGAAGGCCGAGACGTAGTCTCGAAATCTCCGACGTCAAAAGAGTAGTACTTTGAAGAAGGCGAGGAATTATTCCTTTCTGTCTCACTTTTGAACAAAACTGCAAGTTTTATATTGATTTTTTTTTGCTTCGAATTAAGCTGTAATCACCTGTGACTTGTTTCCCCTATCTCGAACTTACACATTATTCATTTGTTAAAAGCCATTTTCCACCCGTGTCAATCATCAAAAGAAAAAAACTCACGCTTTTGCAAATTTTTACAGGAAACATTTGCTTGGAATTCACACAAGGATGGCGAGTCTTTATCACAAAACAGTTCCTTTGCAAATTAATCCTCTCGCTCATTCCGTGTTCCGTGCCAGCCGGAGTATTGCGTTTCAACGGGATTCTATGAAAGCAAATGGTGTGCTGCATTCAAATGTGGAAGCAATATGGCATTCAGAGTTTAGATATAGTCAGTTGTTTTTAACCAATTACCCCCTTTTTTCTAAAAGAACTGCTCAACCTAGATACTCCAATTCTTGTTGTTTGTAGACTACTGAATATCACAGGGCCACGAGTCGAGCTAAAAAGCCGTTTTATCCCTCCCGAATCTCAAGCTGAGGCACGAAGAAATTTAAAGTGGATTTTCCTTGAGATTGACATATGTAGTTTTGCATTCAACATAATGAAACAACGTGGCAAAAATATGATCTCCAAGTTATTTATCTTACTCAAAATGTATATTTTAGTATATTTTGTCATTGTGTTTGCGATCAATTGTACAAGGAAATATAACAAGAGTGTTTTTCTAGGTAAAATAAAATTGCTTATGCCAAGAAACGTGATTTGGTCGGTAGTTCCTGATCTCAGGACTGTACTAGACAATGTTTATGAAACCCGTGAGTTGACTTTGAGACTAAAACTCTTCAAAGTCGAGTGAGTTCGATGAAGGTAACCAGGGATTAGAAAGGAGACAAGTACTTAACACTTTTGCGCCAGTGCCCAATATTCGAAAGGATTTCCAACTTGAAAAAATCACGCTATTATTCTATGCTGCACCTTAAAAAACTTTTGTTTCTGCAACACATTAACACTTTTAAAACAAAGACGAATAAGTGAATTTGTGGATTTATGTTTTATTCATAATGTTTCCTTTTATTTTTCTTTCGCTGGTACTTCTTTTGTGAATTTTTTCTGTGCTTATTTAACGTTGAATATAACCGTATTGAAAACTAGTGAGTTCTATTTATTGCAAACTCATTGTGTCTGTTCTTGAGAATATTCGTCATTTTAATTTACTCGGAATCTGC
The DNA here is from genome assembly GCF_036669935.1 of Montipora foliosa. Classification (NCBI taxonomy): domain Eukaryota; kingdom Metazoa; phylum Cnidaria; class Anthozoa; order Scleractinia; family Acroporidae; genus Montipora; species Montipora foliosa. The sequence goes on along the minus strand of NC_090882.1, from coordinate 19,746,723 downwards.
GGTTACAGGTTATGTTTCCCTTGATTTTCTCTGGTTGTCTCGTCTATTTTGTCGTTAATTTAGAGCAAACGAAGGTTGATTCAATTTGCTAAAGATCCATTCTTCTAAATTGCTCAACTCCTCCTCTTTCTTTCGTCAGGTAAACACCACAGACAATCAATTATAACTCTTGCATTCCAGAAACGCTTCATTTGATGTGAAGAACCCTGTTAAGACTTCCATCTAAACTTAACCTTAACTTGAAAATAAACGGGTACCGAGGTCATAAGAACACCTTCTTTGCTTGTCTGATTTCACAAAAGCCTGATATAAACAAAGAAGATGTGTCAAGGCTTAGAGAGCATCTCATAACCTTTAAGTAGAAGGAGACATGTTGTTTGCCAAACATTTCGTTGTCAATTGTAATTCTCAGCTCTTCGCCGTCGTGTCCCATTTCGGTTCTAATGTTCTTTAACAATTAAAAGCGATTCTTCGGGGAATAAAAACTTCATGATTGCTTGTGATGTCTTTGCTAAGCAGTAACGTTTAGTGTTTAGTATGGATATTGTGAAATTGTAATCATAATTTGAGTTTGACTTCGGAAAAGGATTATCCTCCAAAGAATGATGAACCCTTATCTGTTCGTCTTTATTTCAGACGCGCATTTGCTAAGCCGAAGAGCATTAAAAGACAATTTCCTCAGCTACTCAGCAACTTATACTGTAAAATTTTTCAAAATAAAGGTGCTTTGATCGAACGAGAAGACTAAGAAACCGAAACGTACCATTTTTAAAAGCTAAAAACAAAATATTTCCGATCTCAGGCACGGTTGTTTGAAACAGCTGTTGTGTCACACGAATATACTGTTTGCTTTCTCTAAAACTCATTGAAATAATTCTCTCTGACATTACATTTAGCACAAACTTTATAATTCTTTAAATATAAGGCCCATAGCATTAGCTGTGTCTTTCGATCTTGTCATATTGGCTTAAAAATTGGCTCTTGATACATGGAAGTGACATGGGGAGCATTGCATTGTACTTCCTTTGTTCGCTAAATCACACACTGTACATTCTCTTTTATCGCTACCAGTTCCAATATGGATTTGAAGGAGCAGTGTACGATGAAGTCACAGGAGGAAAATGATAAAAGTCCGTTGGATCATGCCGTAAATATCCAAAATTGTTGACCGAAGCTCCATGACACGGCTGTCCATCTCGTACTAATACAGGCACCGGTACAGTCCTTGGTGTGAACAAAGGAGCGCCATCGTTTAACACTCCCTTCTCAAAGCTTTGTTTCTTGTATTTATAACGATGATTCTGAAACCATATTTTGACTTGTGTTGGACTCAAATTGATAATCCGCGCAAGCTGCTCTCGTTCGGGCGCCGATAAATAGCGCTGCTGCCGAAAACGTCTCTCAAGTTCGTATGTTTGCGCTTTGCTGAAGAGCACTCGGCGTTTGCGTTTCTTCGGCGGATCACTTAGGTCGTCCTGAACTTCGTCTTGTTCTGTTACTTCATCGTTTGTCGCTGAAGTCGAAGGTTTTTCTGTAGGACTCGGAAGTGCATCTATAACACAAGAAAAACAAAGCATTTGATCAATGCAAGGTGCATGTAAAGATACCTAAAGCACATTTATGGACTTGTAAACTTTATACGAAATTAAGTGAAATGCTCTTACAAGAACCACTTTTGGCTATCCACGCGGCGTAAACAAAAGGTCCTAGAAGTACTCGATGCCAAATAGCACTCAAAATAAAAAGTTTTCCTCAATGCAATCGTTTTTGCGTCAGAACTTGAATGATTGTGTCGCAAAAAAATAATCCGCGTAGTTTTGCCGGGAAAGAAATTCAATTACCCGCTAAAAGTTCGCTCGCTGCGCTTTTCGAGTTCCCAGTTCAAGTTAGTAGATTCGAGCATTGTTATTTTTCCAGCTTGAAGTCTAGCACTCCAGAAAGAATAAGGTTTACCGATTAAAGATACAAAATCAATTTTATCCTTACTTGTATACGAGCTCTCTTGAGCTTGCTGATTACACACGATTGGGCCACATGACGAACTACGAGAATTTCCTTCGGAGCATTGCGTCGATGCAAGTGTACTCTCGCTTCTCGATATATCTATACTGTTCTCTGGAAGGTTAAGGATATCCTTGACAGAGAACGAAGTCATCTCGAGCGGCCGATCGTTTTTGTACATGGATCTTAAATGGCTTCCATTACCTCGCCGGAGCCTTTTTCCGTTTCACTTATGCTCCCCGCTCTGCCAAGATTCGCAACAGCTTCTTATAGTTTAAGGCGTGCCCAGACCCTCGAGTACTGAACAAGATCTTTGACATTAAACAAATGTTGCACGAATTCGTCTAAGTCAACTTCTATCGATAGGTTAAGGTGGTGACGAAGTTGACATCACAATTAATTAGGAAGATAGCAATTGAATATCCTGTCACTCGTAAAACGCCTTTTAGAGTGACAGTTCGGCCCTAAAAGGCGCTTTTTGACAAGTCACGCTGGGCGGGCACACCACTGGTGTTTCTGTCCCCCGCTTAGAATTCAAACAACCGTTGCATCCAGTTCATTTTTGAAAGGGTCTCTTGATGATTGCAGCATCTAACGTTTCAAACTTACTTGATGGGATCCGCTCTTCTTACATTCGTTTGTCTAAGCCATCGAACCGCACATATCCCATCATTCAAACCTCTTCAGTTTTTTTTTTCCGAAAGATCGACTTAATCGAAATGGAAAGATTGAATACTGACTAATGGCCGATCGGAAGAGCTTGCTGTCGGATTAGCGATAAAAATCTCTAGAAATTTGCACCTTGTATATCATTTCTGTTCTTCCTTATTTTGTCTTGTTGCGTTAAACGTCCATTCGCCAGCACAAACACCTTTGAGTTGTTTGGCTAGATAAGTCATTTTGCGTTGTTTATCATATATTTGCCGCTCAATAGAAACACATTTCATAAGTAATTCTTATTGCCCGCCTCGAATATAAATGCTGTTGTCTCGTTATTAGCACCGGGTGTGTTTCCACTTGCGAAAGCCACAAACTGGCATCTTTCTTATTAAGAAGAACGTTTGCAAACTGTCAATATTTTAATTTTAAGAGTGTTCGCTTGATTGTCGCGTTATTCTAAGTTAGGATCTAATGGCTCTCCCTCTCCTTAACAGCTTTTTTATTGTTTCCTCGTAACACGAAGGGCTGAAAATCGTTCTCTTTGCCTTGACTGAAATAAGGAGCTTTCTCTCTGTAAAGCCAGAGAGATGTTACGTAAAATAAGTCCAAGGAGCTTTAAGCCTTTGAGGCTTTACGTGTTGGATGCAAGCGTGCGTGTTTTCGGCTGGATTGGACGGCTTATAATTAAAGCAAAAATAGTTTCATGAATACTTTTTCAGCAGAAGCAGGGATTAACTGATTGCCATAAAAGTTAAGAAAGTGAAATTAAGATCATTTGGTTGCTACGTTGTTTTCTTTGTAAATGGAGCTTTACTCGACTACACTTGATTGAAAAGGATCATTGCAATAAATGAAACTACTTCCAGTTTGCTATAGCTCCAAAGAATTTCTTGTCGACATGAGAGGAGCAATAAAGGCTCCCGCTTACGTCTGAAAGTAAGCTCCGGAGGTATGCTTCTGTTCCTCGATTTAGTTGACAATTCAAAGGAAGCAGGTAAAATGTAACACTGAACATTAAAGGTGGTTCAACCGACGAATGAGCTGACAACGCAGGCCTTCGAAGCAGGAAATACGTGATGAATAGTACAATCGGATCTCCAGTGGCAAAATGGTTCGTACGACGGTCGCGTGGAAAGCTTTGTCCTTCCTTCGCCGATCGTTGTAAGACCAGTTTTTTTCTTAAAAGAAATTTAAGCAAGGAAATGCATTTTGTCGTTCGCAGTTAGAGAATTTGCCGCTTTCGTCTTAGCTTTGTAAGTTTCGCGGCGGTTTTACTTATTACATCCAGGCCATTGGTTTTCAAATTTTAGTTGCTTATTATCTGGCACTAAATTTCCTAACAACCGCCGAACTTTAGAGAGGACAAAAATCAGCTGTAATAGATTTTTGATGACCAAACGTTTGTCTCATAAATATTGCACGAATGGCGACCATGTTTTATAAGAAGGGTATTACGTAGCCAAACGTGTTTGCGCACTAACGAAGCCATTCAAACAAACTGTTTATTCGTGTCATTTTGTGACTGACATCTCGGGCATTATGGCATTAAGCTAAAGATATTCTAATTTCGTTTTGTGATTATTGGAGATCAGTACTTAGCTTCACGGTATAAAGTGTTTTTGTTTTATCGCGTGTTCTGGGTATAGCTTCCTGAAAGGCGAATCTCAACATAGGCAAGTTTATAAATAAACATTATCATCCGAAGCGTCTAATACTTTCAATTATCAAGGATTAAATTCTTACATCTCACAATTGTCCAATTTCTTTTCATTATTTTCATTCTCTTTTTTTCTTAAAAAGAAGTATTAAATGTCTTGTTCATCAGTAAAGGTACCGAAAAGAAGCTGAACACGGTTAGCTAATTGTGTGATTGAGACGTTAAAACGTTGGGTTTTAGTGAGATGATGTGATGAATTTATGGATTTTATTGTCTGCCGGCCAAATCATTTAGCACCCGTTCGTCCAAACTACCACTAATCAGTGTTTTAAAATTCAGCGGTTTGGGAATGAACCACTCAGTAAATGGCTAAAAGAGATATCGAGTTTCATTCAAAAGTGCCGCTTAATTTTGGCGAAAGCGCGTTCAAGAGTGCTTTGGCGCCTCAGAAGATGAAAACATCTTAAGATTTCAACAGCATGTATTGCTTTTACTCTAACATCCACTCCAGCAAGCAGACGAGAGCCCTTAAGTGGCTTATAGCGCTTTGTAGTGTTTTGTCGAATATATTTAACAAGAATATGAAGTCGTTTTGACATGCATAGTGACGGTGTGTTTTCGGGTGTTAATTTTGCCACGAAACAATGGTCACTTTACGTTGCCATCTCGATTGCAATTGAGCACGAAGACGAAGCTGTAAAGTGGAACCCCGTCTCGGTATTTTAACTCTGCTAAAATCTTCCGGAGAAAATAAAAAAAAAATAGTGGTAATGGCCCTCTTTCAACTTGGAAAGACAATAAATTTCAGTGTTTAGAAATAACTGACCACAATTCAAAACATCTTAACGTCATTTAATTTCTTGGTTCTGTAGTCTATATCACATTACGGTAGCAAGAAATAATCAATTTTTAATCGCCAGCGGCTTCTTGCGAAATTACTTCAGTCATGTTCTGCTTCACTTACTCAGTGAAAGCGTTTATGTCTGGTTGAAAGCGAAGTTTGGTATTGGCTTCGAAGAAAGGACGTCTTCTCTAGGAAACGGTCATTTTACTGTTGCAAGCAGAGTTTTCCACCAAAAAAAACAGCTGGTTATGGACAATTTACTGTTAACCAGGTGATCGTTTCGTAAACTTTTATTCATTACTTTCAAACTTAAAAACGGTGATCGTTAATAACACTGAGTAACTTGACAATGAAGTAATAATTTTCGGTGCTGGAAAAGGAGACTATCAGTGGCACGGAGACCATGCTACAGACGCATATTAAAACACCTGCCAAACTTTTTTCTCAAAATGGCTACCAAAATTAATTTGGGTTAATTTCCAACAGGTATTTCCCTAAAAGTGTCTTTATTTTATTTGGTGTTCTTTTACTGGCCACTGACTAACTGGATATACCATTCTAATGAACTGTCTTTTTTTTTTCTTTCGTGAGCCTTTGTGTAGTTAATTGTGAAGCGTTTTTGCCTCCCTTTTATACCCTAAAGTAATCAAGTGCTGAAGCGTCAAAATACACTTATAAGTAGGAGCCAAGTTCTACATCGGTTTCTCACTTTGAGTTGAATTTGTGAAAGAACACATTTGAAGTGTATGCTTTCAAAAAACATTGCTTTAATATGGAGCCTGACAATTTTTTTTAGAATACGGCTCCGTCCTTGTTATAATTTTGAGCAATCTGTGAGACTGAGTAAATGGCGGGCACCGTGATACGCGTACGATTTACGATTAATAGGGCCATGAATGGTTGGTTCGCTAAGATTTTCCGGAATCAACAGTCACAAGATTGACATTGAAAGTCGAAATACAATTCGGACTTGTCCACGGGTTATCAATTGCGGATGCATTGAGAATTGTCGCACCATTTCAACAAGATATTGATGTAAATTGTCAGAAATGATCCTTCGTGGGTAAACATAAAAATGGCCCTTCCGTGATGTTCAAATATCTTGCTGTATCTGTTTCATCAGAACCATCTCCAATCCTAAGTTCTTGGACATCATGCTTCCGAACGTCAAAAAGCCCTAGAGTATAAGAATCCACCATCCTGTATAATTGAATGAAATCACACGGAGAGACGAACGCATAGGCTGGATCTTTAAAACTTCTGCAAGTTAAAACTTTTCGAGATAACAAGGCTAATTGAATTTTTTAACCACGTGCGAACCATGACAAGACGAATGAATCCAGGTGAGTCGTGAAATCACAGGACAATGAATTGTTGCCGATATCTCTTGCAAACACAAAAGGTGCTTACATCTCTCAAAAAAGAATGAGCTGCTATGGTCCAATATTCACCCTTTCAGAGTATATAAATATTCTAAAAGGGTCTGCCTGGGAGATGTCTTATGTAAATACGTGGGACCGGTTGACTGCGGGCGGATAACAAAGACCCGAATGATGTTTGAACGGGTAAGGTGTTTTGCAACTGATGGTGACCCAATACGACTGACTAAAGAATAATATTTTATTTTTAATGCAGTTATTGATAGAAACCCCTAATCTTGTAAATCTCACTATACTTTAAAGCTTAATCCTAACTGAATAACGTTAACTCGGTTGTGACGGGATTGTACTCACGCAAAAACTTAAACAATGGAATAAAAGAGGTCTTTAATGTATTCCAATGAATTACCAGCAATTCTTTGGCCAATTCTTCTAGCTTCCTTTCCCTCGATTGTTCAGTTCGAACTAAATGTCATATCTGTCTGTCTCGCTTCTGAAGAGTTTTTTCTTCTTTTGTTAATGAAACCCACACACTGTTTGTTTTTACAACCGTGCTCGTAAATTGAAACAAGAACACACTTATTGTGAAAACATCATCCGAGATAGCATAAGTAAACATATTAATGCAGGAGCCCTGCTTATACGTAAGTGACAGAATTATTCACCAAACATGTCGAACAAACAAATCCTACCGTGATTTAAGAAAAGAACTCAAACATGAAGCGTTATTTTAAAACAACTTGTGTCTTTTTGTCTCTGTTTGTCAGTTTGTAACTGAAGAAATTGAATTTCATCTCCCGGGAAAAAAATTATTATGTTCATGTTTGTCTCCAGTATGAAGGGAAAATGAAGACATACATCGAGGTTCACTTAAGCTTTTGACACTTAACAAAACTATCGAGAGATTCTTTTGTTATTGCTCAATGCGTAGGTAGCGATTGAGAAAAAGGTTACAATTTCCTCACGTAGTAGTAACAATTGGAATTGAATATCAGCATACATTCTGTAAAAAAATCAATATGCTGAAACACTCCAAGAAAATAAAACCACTGATTATAGCTAGCGTTAATAGTGTGAGGTGTCATCTTTGGAACTATTTGGTAGCCGAAAATTATAATTGACACCTTTATTCAGCGTCTTTGTGTTTTAGTACAAAATTTGTAGCACCTCGTTGCTTTTTGGTGCAAATCAGTTCGACTGGTTAAGCCACATGGCAACAATCCAGAAACTGGTCAGATGTACATTCTCTAACCTTGTTTTCTCGGTGAAGCAACAATTGTCCAAAAATTGGCTTTAAGGAATCCTAGATGCAATTAACTTAGTATCCAAAGGAGAAAAATTCCAAGGAATCCTAGAGGATCTTTGTTTCGGTCGATTTGTTAATCATGGGTTATTATGATTTTCTGATTCTAAAGCACATAATAGACCACCTTCCCCACGCGAATTTGTTCAATTTTTACCTGATGGAATGAACCCCAAACAATGGCGAACATCTTAAGCCATTCTTTAGAGGTTTGGCGGGTATGGTTTTTTTCAATAATAAGATTTATGAATGACATGGGTTGTATATACAGTAAGAGAGAGCTTGCGCCTTAGGGCCGGTTAGAAAAATAACCAAACAATTGGCAATGGCATCGTGAAGGCGTACGTTACAAAATCGAAAGCAGGATAAATTTCAATAAAGGAGTAAAATTTACTTGCCTTAAGTCGTCTGTGAGTCCGCAGAGCGTAGGACTCCTTTGTTTAAGCGCAGAGACTTTTTTCAAGGTCCAGAGGTTAACTTAATTAAGTTTTTTTCAACTGTTCCTTGCCCTCCATATTTGGTGTGAAACCACAAAGCACATATGTAGGCATATCTTTGTGGAAACGTTGCTGCCAAAATTGATTTATTTTGTACTGTCTTTTAAAGATTAAACTAGCAAATACTTACTGACTTAAAAGATAGTTGAGCTGGTGAAAAACATTGCCCGGATGATGATTTATTCATAACCAAACGACGGAGACAATTATTCACCAGGACATCGTGTATACTACTCGTGTGTGAAAAACAATGATATTTTACATCAATTGAGTCATTTGAACTGGATACCTTCAAACAACTCACATTGTTGATAACGTATAGTAATGTCATCTAACAACCTTAAAACAGAAAAAAAATCAGTATTTGGATGTTTAATTATGTGGAAATAGGTTTATCGCTTTGAGTCAACAGTGAAAAGTTTATTTTGTCCCTGGGAGGCGCAACGTTGATCACTTCTAATTTCCTGAGATTTTTAAGGGCAGACAATGTTTACAAAGTCACTTCAGTGAAATAAGATCTGAAAGCTTCTCGCATCAATTCCTTGAAGATGATATCTACTTCTGGGTGAAATCTCTTCAATTCTTAGTGTCCTCTGGTAAAGCGTAGTGATTATGCAGGCTTTTGTCAACGGGTGTAGATATTATTAAAAAGAATTTGTTTGGACGTTTCACTTAGGATTCAATGATTCCTAATCGTGAGGGTGTAATAAACGAAACAATGAAACAGTGATAAACGTAAACTTCCTAATCCGTCCAATCCAATTAAAGCCAAAGTCAACATAAAGCTAGGTCTTGGCAGAACATGTGTGGAATAAAAGCCAAGGAAAAATACTTGGAGCAAAAGAAAGGAACTGCTGTCACATTAAGTCCAGTGATTTGACAGACATTTAGATTGACCATCTTAGCATTCAGTTGATGTGTCAGTTGTGTCAAGGCGCTTTCTCTTAACAAAACAGCTTGTTGACAATTAAGCCAAATTGTCCTATTTCAAATGGCCTGTCGTGAGTTTGAAGTATGGCCCCTCCCTATTTCTCCACGTCCAGCCTTCCCCGTGCGTGCGTGCGTGCGACCTGTTTCAATCATGTTATCTGAGCTCCCTACACAATGGAAACCATTTGAGACCGTTTACACAAAACGCGAGCAACGCCGGGATCAAAATGAGTTCTTTTTCCATAAGAGACATTCTTAATCTTCCAGAGGACAGGATCCGCTCTCTCAATTCCAAAGGCGAAGATCATATGTCAATACAAGAAAGAGGAGGCCATGAAATCAGCACCCCCGGCTCAGACGAGCAAGACGAGGAATCAAGCACGCAAGAAAAACCAAAGTCAAGTACGAATCACTTTAATTTTTACTGAATATTTTTGGTGCTAATTAAAGAAGCCACTGCAGCTTTAACGCATTGTCTATAGGGTTCAAGTACAAAGGCCAAGATTAACGAGCTTAAAAGAGTTCTTTGTTGTTGGACAGTAGAAAAGATGTGATTCGCAAGAGTTAAGAGTTGTTAAACTCTTCAAAGTTTGCCATATCTGAGGCCGATCTCGATGTTGCAACTCTTTCTTGTCAAGTCGTGTTGTGCGAACAGCTTTAAGTAAAGCCTTTCTGTATTGTAACGAGTAGTACATCCTCTAACGCCACTTATAGCTTCAATAGAGACGGAAAAAGATTCAAGTGATTAATTCTGCTTTGGTGCGAAAACTATGTTAATGAAATTGTCACCTTTCGAACTCTCGTACCGGTTCTGTTTGGGACTGTCTGAGCGTTCTCTTTCTTCTCTGTTTAGAGCGCGCTTTAACATCCACCGCTTTGATTTGCAAAGTTTTGAATTCAAGGACTTTTAAAAGAGCAAATCCAGATTTTTCACTCTTAAGATAACGTGAATTGGCTTAATCCAAAATAGCTCATTCAGGCCATGTAATGTTACTGGTAGTCTATTGAGACAAATGTCAGGGCAATTTTATCGTGGAGCACTGTTTTATTCACACAGGCGCCACACAAGTGTTGTCCTCTCCAACACCAAGCGTGCAACTTGAATCGAGCAAGAAGGAGCATTCTGAGTCTAACAAGAAGCGAAAGAGACGGGTTTTGTTCACAAAAGCGCAAACGTTTGTCTTAGAAAGAAGATTTCAACAGCAGCGATACCTTTCAGCACCCGAGCGGGAAGAGTTGGCAAGAATAGTCAATCTTACTCCAGCCCAAGTCAAAATTTGGTTTCAAAACCACAGATATAAATACCGCAAGCAAATCAGCGAGCGAGGCCCTTGGGACAAACCGTATTCACCTTTATCGCACGGAGCATTACTCAGCGGACCGGGACAATTTTGCAGCTGTGTTAGCCCTAACTGTAGCTACCTTAGTAGCGCGCCCTATCAAAGCGACTACCTTCACTATCCAACTGCCGTTAATTCATCTTACGTCCAACCAACGACGTTTTGGTAATTTAGGCGCGCGGGCGCCCCGGACTACGCGATACACTTCAAGCAAGAGTAGCTACATGTGTTGTTGAAATCGAAGAGGAGTTTATTTATCGAACCGTTTGTCTGTGTTTTAAAAGTAATCGGAGTAGTAAATGTTCATTCATCTTGCGTTTGACTAAAAATAGACCAAGACAGTAGTGTTAAATTTTGATATCACGCGCTATGTAAAGAAAATATACATGTAAATCAGGTGTAGTTAAACAGGAAAGCTTGCGGCAACTTCGTGAGAAAGTTTGCCGGCTGTAAATTTGGTGCTTACGCTTAATGTATTGTGTTGTTCCCAAGGAGTTTTCTCCGTGGAAAGTATTCGTATTGGCGAAGATGAAAATTTCAAAATGTTAGCGAAACATTCCCTTTTAATAATCTGAGAATTTAGTTTCTTGTAAATAGCTAGCAATTGAAAACAAAATGATAAGAAGTGGGCCGGCCTTACACTTTTCGCTTTAATTTTTTTTTGGAGCGAACCAAAGGCGGATGTACGGGAGATTTTAACTGCGTAATGTGTATCTCTCCTGTCCGTTGCCATGTATAAATAGGACACTATACAGTAAAACCGTCACCAATTTTTATCTTGGATAGCAATAAACACCGTTCATCCAATTTAGCCAAGCAATTTTGGCAGTTGAGGCTATGATCGCCAAACGTTATTGTGTTTACTGATTGCTGAATCGTTTGTAGCTGGCATGTGAGTTACTGGGCGGTGATTTATCGTTGTTTTATGAGGTTTTAAATGTTTTATCAGGACTTATTTTCTATTCAGACCACTTGTTAACAAATTTATTCAGAGGAGTAATAAAAGAAATACTCCACGACGAGTCTTTTATCGATTTCCGTACCTCGAGGCTAAAACAACAGGTTACGGCGTGTAAAGGACTCAGTGCTCTGATGCCATTGGGTAGTGAAAAGCGGACGTCTGCCCTCAAATCACAAAGAACTGGTTGAGAAAATTTCCAGTTGAAAAGCCGATATTCAAAATCGAGGGGACTAAAAGCCTGATCTTTCTTGATTGCTTCGAGTTGAATGGTCTATTCTTCAGCGCTCGAAGAGGGTAGAGTGTGAACATAAAATATCACATATGGTCGTAGAGTATTTTTCACATCTTCCATGGTTGGGCCGGTCTTTTAACTGAAGAACGAAGACCACGCGAATCAGTTAACAAAACTCCGCGTTTAAGATTACCTTCTTGTTTTCAAGAGAAAACCAACTGCTCTTAAGAAAAATAACGTTTTGGTACGCCTCTCTTGGCCTGTAGGAGATCAAGTTTCTTTTGAATTTAAATATTTAAACAAGTTCGCTAAGCCATAGCATCAATATTGAATCGCAAAGATTAAGTTAGTAATCAACAAGAAATAACAAAAATTGTTTTGCTTTGTCTACTATCTATCGTCTGAGGTAAGAAAAACAAAACCAAGGTATTGTTGTAGGAATCGGCTGATGGTGATCGTCAAACTATTTCCTTATTCAAATCATGATCCACTTGCTGTTTTAACGCAAACAAGTCTAAACGCGGTTCCTGAAAGGAATAGTCATCCAAGATGACTTTTTCGTGCGAAGATAAAATTGGCTACAGAATTTTCTGATAAGAATGGGTCCCCGTAATACCTATATCCGGGTTTTATATGATTTCAGATACTGCTTAAATTGCGAAAATCCTTGACCACTTCATCCTCTGGCGGACTCGATATTTATAGAATACGGAGATATGAAGAATAAAGGTCCGTGTAGAAAGTGCTGCTCTGTAGTTTTACCTGAAGGACCACACTTAATCGGATTTTATTCGCAGTCAAAAACTATACTTATCATAAATAGCACAGTGACGCTTATGAGAATCGTAAAAAGTGAGACGTGACTATCTGTTCAGCAAAATAAACAGAAGAACAGAAAATCTCTGCTCATTTGCTTTCATTTGAATGGCTACACTTGAGTATTTCATCCATGTAGTTAGAGTTAAAGGCAACGAGTACAGCATCCAGCAATACAGAAAAAGTACTGCTTGATCAAAAACGTTGATTTGCATGGTGGAACTTTAGGATGTTATCCACAAAAACAAATATTTTGTGGGATTAAATTTTATTCCTTCGAAATCCTTTACACGCAATCGTCGACGTCTTTTGGTCATGAAAGACAACAAGAGCAGAGATACGACCTCAAAAGCATATGCGGCAAATTTGAGACATCAAACAATAATATCTTTAGTGTAATATTGCTACTTTATAGGTTCGGCCGCAGTGTGGGCTACTTAAATGGAAGGAAATTCCGAGTCAGGGTTTTACTGAGTCCATGCATGGGGGATCTTTCTCAAGACGATTTCCAATAATGGTTTGAATAGTAGCTGTATTGGCTGACACAGTAATATAAACAGGTTTTTATTTAGTTTTTTAATTTCCTATATTTTGTACGATTCAGGAAGTTTTGTTCAAAGCGTCAGTGATTTCCTTGTTACATTAAATTACTCCAGCTAACAAATTTAGCTTGACTTCACTTTTTTTAACCACTTTTTTTAGAGCCTTGTTCCTTGATATTGAAAGGATATTTTCCTGCGAAAATACAGTTCACGATTTCATGTAAAGAAACAGTTCTGCAGCTACTACCGTTAGCACAAAAGCCAAAAGGGGAAAAACGCACATTTTTCTTGAAAAAAAGAAAGTCATGGTTTCCGTCCATTCAACGAGACCCAGGTGTTTTTGGAGAGATGTGAACGATATTTTTTTACTATATTGTGGTTTTCTTTTTCAGCTCTTTATGACTGTCAGGTAAAAATTAAAAAGACATCATTAACTGTGCTTTTGTGTCAGAAGATCATGACATCCCAAATTTATAGGCAAAGCTAAGGAAATGCCTCTTCAGGGTCAAAGAACCAAGATGTACGTTTAAATTTTCCTTTTCCACTCTTGGACGAAGTAATACCGATGTCAAATCTATGATCTCTCGCAACCATATCTAATTTTATGGGGAGAATAATGTGGCTTGATGACTGTGAGCTGTAGTAGTAACAAAAGAGATATAGAAAACCTCTGTTTGCCTATTGGACCAGCTTTGTATAACCAACAATATTTAATAACACTAACTTTAATTAAAAATCGCCGTTTACTGTGCAAAGATATTTGATCACTAAACCGTGGTGTTGACTCAAGCTTTTGTCTCATTTATATGTGTGGTATCAGGTGCCGCTGTCAGAAACTTATTGGTCATTGTTAAACGGTTTGTGAACGTAACTTATTAAACAATAAATAATGATTGGTGATTCCTTGTTGCGTTCTGTGACATTTCGTCAAACATAAGGATGTACACAAACTATGTTCTGTTTCTCGTAAAATTTTGTATAAATCCAAGCTGACGTTTCCGAAATTTATTTTCCTATTTCCTTAATAACTTAGTTTACACAAGATTTAAATTAATCCAATTTCAATTCCGTGGGCATATAATAATATTAGAAACTGAAAAAAAAACTTGAACGCTTCTGAGATCCTGTCCAACAAATAATGACATTTTTCGTACGGAAAATAATTTTCCTTTTATTTGATTCCTGATAAAGAACTTTAGCAATTATTTCTCATATCTTTTTTTAAGTCACCATTTTTTAACAAGAAACAATGACATGTTTTGTACCAAAAGGCAAACTAATAAGGAAACGCCAAAGCTTCCTTTTACAATCCTTGTTTCTTTCCTTACTTTGTTTTCTTTAAAAAAAAATTATAGTAAATGTGAATTTTCATCTGAAACTTAAAAACAAAAACAAAATCCTCGTCCGGCCTTTTCTGTCACGGAGACTTTCTTCCTATGCATAAAAACAGTATTATAAAAGAGGGAATAACTTATACGGACTACGTTTTTCATGTGAGGCAGTTAAGGATCTTTTTGTCTTCTTCTTGTAAAGTGCTTTTGCATTGGTTTTGAATATCTGAATTTCCAGGGTTTTAATGTTGAGCTTTTTCCCGTAGAGTAATTTATTTCTGCGGTGTTGTTTACTGTGAAAACGTCTTGCCAAGTTTGTACGGTCTGTTTGTAATTTTACATTTCCCTTCCAATTCTCGTGCATAGCCAGTTATTTACGATTCGCCTGGATTTAGATTATTCGATATCTTTTGGTATCGGTACCTGCTATGCCTCTGCGTCTTCACAATGTTGATTTTATCTGTCCTTGGTAGCTCTGTATACAGTGAATCTAAATTTAAGAGTATCTGAATGGTTGCACTTGCACGTGTTTCAAGCTGGTCTCTTTGACCTGAGACTTTTTGGAGGATAAATCTCTTGGAAAGCGAAATTTGATCATCCAAAATTAAAGATTCTGTTTGTCAAGTGATATCGACAGGGAAACAAATATACCTTTCAGTCAACTTGACTGTCTGGGACTTCAAAGAAGCCACGCATTAGTCGCGAAGAGTAAGAAAGGGAGTGCCTTTGTGCTGTGGTCTGTCCTCCATGGGATGATCATGGTTGCAGGGAGGGTACATACTCAGCGATACAAGTCACAACGCTACTCCACAATCCGAGGGCAAAGAAAGATGTGATATGTTGTTAAATGGATATTTTATTCTCAATTGCCAAATTTCAAAACATTGCAATTTCCAAACATTCCAAACAATTTCCAAAAATTTTTACTGGAAGGCAAAATTAAAGAGAAAAGAGAACGGGGGAGGCCAAAAGTTATCTGGATGAAGAACTCCAAGGAATAGCTAGGACACACCTATAATGGATGTGAGACGAGCGGAAGATCGGAACAGCTGGAGATCCATAATAGCCGACCTACTTCTAGTAGATCGCACTTGATGATGATGATGATGATGATTCTCGTACTAAATTGACGGTCTCAGAGAAAACAACTTTCTCTCATGGAGAAACTGGTTAACTCTGTGTTTATATTTTAGAGGATTCTTTGCAATGCACTGTACCGACAAAGTTTATTGCAGCAGCATTTTTTCTGGTGTTCATCAAAGATGTAAAAACGAAAGAGCGTTGGCTCTTCAGTACGGTTCGTGCTGTATTATTAAATTATCGATTTAGCGCTTTAATAATAATTTCCTGCTCATGCGCCTTTGACATCAGTAAACACGCCAAATAATATTACTCTGTCTCGTGAAGTAAACACAGCATTTCCAGCCGTCTAAATAATAAAAAAAATGGAAATCATTTTCTCATTCGAAACTTGGTAATCATGCACGAATGATATTTTCGCAATTTACACGATTAAGTGACTGCTGTAAGTTGAACAAAAGTCGCTAGTGGTTTTAACATTTTCAAAGCATTCCTTCCACGAAAGACTTGACTATTTTATGCCTTGAAGTTAGTCTTAAGCGTCACAAGGTTTCCTAGCAACCGGCATTACCCTATCATTGCCAACATAAACTTCTGGAAACGTCTGGAAAATTATACGTAGATCGGTTACACTTTAACATTTCCAGAGTTATTGGCGTTAGAGGACAGATTTACTTTACTAAACGCCGCTGAGAGGGAACGTCAAAAAAGCAGCGAATTTGATCCCGGATTTCACCAACTGTTTATGTTTTTAAATAGTGAATACACTTATGCCTGGTGTTTGATTACCAATTCCGCTGGCTGGTGTTCTATCATGCCGGCTTTTATTTTGTTCTAGTCGTGGGCCTACAAACCGTGACATTTTAGTCCTTAGATTGATTGTTGCAAATATATTAATCACATATTATTTTTACTAAAAAGATCGGAATTGTATCCGTTTTAAAAGAAGAGGAGACGTACACTTCCCCAAATCTGAATAGAACCTTCTCGGAGATCGTTTCCTGTCCGTTGTTTTTAACTGAGTTAAAATTTCTTTTAAGAGCATTTTCCAATTTGCTGCTAGAGGAAAATAAGGAAAATATATCGAATGTCAACTGGGCAAGTTATTGGTCTCAAGTTCAGGCAAGTTATTGCCATTCTCTACGTTTATAGCAAATTAATGTACTAACACTTTTAGGGCGGTCGTAAAGTCCTTGTAAGCAAAGGAAGCTTTTCACGCCTAGTATCGGTTGATGCGACACCACCTTTAATTGCTGTTTGAGTGATACAACTGAATGTTGGTGGGATATTTTACATGAACCCCCACGATGAGCACTTTCACGGTGCTTCTGGCTTAAATTCAAAATATGTTTAAATGTAAAAAAAGGAAATCTCTAACTCGCTATTCGATTCCATAAAATATCGCTTTCGGCCACCCAGTACCTTTGGATATATTCCTCCAATCAGTGGTATATCGCACGTGGGCACAGGAAAGGATTCAACAACTTGAGACTATCCCACGATATGTTTGGACTGAAAATAGCTCATTTGTAAAACCCTTTCAAGAGCAGTGATGTAATGGTATAAGTTGAAAAGTTTCACTTTCAGTCAAGAAATGTTTTCAAGTCAAGTGCGGGAAAAAAATTCTGAGACAAAAACTGATTACCATTGGTAGAGAAAAAGCCCAGAATAGCGTGTTTGTGTCCCAGGTGCTTGAAAGGTTCACGGGAGTCAGTTCGTTATTTATTTGTGCTTTAATCTTTAAATACTTTAATAAGTTAATCACTTGCATCAGAAATGCTTTTATAAACTGTTTTTCTTGGCTTCAAACATCAGTTTGAAATTCTTTCTTCAAAGAGTCAACACTTCAAAACTGACTTGATTTTTGTTGGGGGACACGCCTTTTTGGCCTGAAAAAAAAACTTGAAATAACTTGAATAGAAAACCTGAAAAACAAGTTTGTATTCCACAACTACAATTTCGTGGTCTTTGTATAAAATTCTTAGGTGTGACAATTCTAATTATCAAAACTGGGTAACAGTTTCTAGAGGTAATCTTTGCGATCTTACACGCGATGGTCCCAATTATCAATGTCCTGTGGAAAGTCAAATAAAAGCTACTGAACATTTGTTTCCTTTTACTGTGTTTGTTTTCCTTTTTTGCAAATGAAACTTTAAAAACGTTTTGTTGATTTTGAACTTACAATTAAAAGGAGAGGTGAAAAGGTTAACACAAAAATAGCTTCTTGAATGTTTACACTCTTCATTCTAGTTTTACTTCAAGATCGCCATTTCCGCTATTTTTGATTAGATATGATCTTGTTAGAGAACAAACGTCGATTGGACGTAATAGCCAAGGCAGTAGCAAAATAACCTACGTTATCCAACAATAATCGACTCAAGCGACGCCGTAGCGTCCTTATGATGTTAGCCTTCGACAATTGCGAAAATAAATTTCTAATAATGTAGTCTTGAGATGACCGTCCAATTGCCAGCAGAATACAGTATGATTGACGCGATCACATTTGTAAGTTATATCTCTTGGATACAAGGTGTTATTAAGTTCAAGTGCCTCCTGTGGAATGAGAAGACATTTAAAAGCCACATCCGGCTTTTGTCTGTTTTGAAGACAAACAATTCCACCCTGTCTGTTGAACAAACTTCCTAAGCACGATAATTCATCATACTGCCTTACCATATTGGCTAATTTCACATCTATATCAATCTATATCCTTTTCCATTTGTTCTTTGAACAAATCTTGAATTAACCGACATTTTTGTGCATAGTTTTCGACACGCTCTCTTTCGTGAGAGGCTGTTTTGTTTTCAAGTGCATTTGAGTGAAGAAATACGGATAAGATAGCAACAGGTGGTTTGGACCCATTTGATATTAAGATGATTACGTCTGCAACGAACACTTCAATCTTTACATCAATCGGCACAAAAATAATGGTCAGGCGCGTAATACAGTAACGTGATACGACATTTTAACTCCTTACGAACACGGTAATACCGGGCATTTAGAGATTTATCAAATACATGATAATCACATGCAAGGTAGACTCAATTCAAAGCTAAATGTTGCCTGGTTAGAATAAAATATGTAACGGCGGGATATTCTGTGGGCGGAGCTCACACACTTACATTAGAGAATTATTAAGCAATTATCAATAAATTCCGATTGCGGCATATGTCTTCACTGTAAGCTTGTTGTTTTTAATTAAGCCTTCGTGAATTCGCATTCTTATTTATAAGAGGACATTGAAGTAAAGGAAAGTATAAAATACTTAAGATTTTTTTTTATTTCTCAAGCGAGCCAGTTCCTTTGTGCTTTCTGTTAATTTTCCTTTAAAAATTGGGTTCCATTTCTTTTGTACAGTAGCTATAGATTGTTCGTATGACTTTCAAATTTGGGGATTCGGGGATCCAATGTAGATGACCTCTCTGACCGACGGAGGAACTACTGGGTTATTCGGGAGTCGAATAAAAATCTCTTTTGTTGCTGTCGTCGGTTTCGACGATGGGCGAACGACACTGCCTTTTACTGATCATGATGTGTGCGTCTGTGACTGTATCTGTACACGATACGTTATGCCACAAATTGGGCGATGATTGGTGATTTGGGGGGTGCTGTGTATAATATGGTTGGAATGTGAGCGCACTGTACCAAAATCAAATGCTTTGCTTATGCCGGTAAAAGTATACGTACCTATCAAACTAGTCGGTTGGAAATAATTTCAAATCGAAACTGACATTTAAAGTCGCCAACTGGCAGATGGTAACCAGTTGACTAGACATAAGGTTTGCTTGGTTCTTTTGGCGAAGACCACCGAAGTGAGTCCGATTCGTGATCAAGGCGGGGAAATCGTTTCCCGTAAATCACAAAACCACTTCGCCTCCTGCACTAATAAAGTTAATCCATTTTGAACAAAAAAAGAACTCTCAGGAAATTTAAGGGCTCCAACTGTAGAGTGTGCCATCGCTTGTCGCTGAATTTTGAAGGGTTTCTTGATGAAACTGAAAAACAGAAAATAAAGTAACCAACAGCTCGCTCAGCCTCACCCTTTTTGGGTTTAATCAAATTTAATGATCTAATAGCGTCGTGCAACTTGTTTCAATTTGTCAGATTTGGAAGCACTTCCAACATACGGCGGTCTTTGCGTAACTTGTCTTTGAGATGAACAAGAAACCTGGCCAATTTTCAATCAGTGTATTTCTAGGGATTTAGTCACGGCAGCATAAAGGTTTCCGGCTTTCATTTGAGCAATAATTCTTAGTTGACATCTTTTGTCCTCCAAATAAAGATCAGGTATTGGTTACGAAAGAGATCGAGTGTTTTGATGATCAACCAAACTGATAATCTAAACCAGCTATTACGTCCTCGTAACTTTAAACAGTTTACTGTGACTTTGGGATCTGCGCTTATAATTATTCACTGTAAGCAGCAATCTGAAACCATGAATGGTTTGATTTTAATGACGGAAGTTGGAGGGAGTGGTGTTAGATCTCTTCATTACAAACAAACTCGCTTTACTGTTGGTACAAACAACGTACAGCTTTCGCAAGTTCAATGTTCACCTCGTTTTTGTAAACACTGAAATCTCAAAAATCGCACTTCCGGAGGTGGAGAAAACAAGATGGCATCTTATAGCGAAGGTCTGTTCTTATCATCCTTAGTGTCAGTTTAGTTATTCATCTTTTGTGACTTCTGTTTAAAGACTTTGTGTTAACTCTTGCTATCTCTATGTCATCCGCTAAGCACAAAAATGGGGTCCTTTTTTACTCTCCACTTTTACTTTAAAAGAAATTCTTAACACCGACCACCTAAATTGAACTTTATTGTGTCTATGGCTTGAATAGGTCATTGGCTTCCACTTTGTACACTGAAAATGGTTCTAATAATTTTTGGATTGTTTAAAAAGGAAACACTGTGAATGACTTTCGGGACAATAAAAGCTCATTAACAGTGTTCGGGCAGAGAATCTTAACTGTATTATCGAGGTTGGCAGTTTAGTTGACGAGATGTTATTTGTTACAATGGGCGTTTATCATATAAGCAGTTACAAGATGATAGGCCTCGGTTGATTCGGCTTATAATCCCTAGCTTATTTAACGATAAATTCTTATTAAGAAATGTTACTTTCTGGCTTAGTGGATAGAATAACGTGATGAAATAAATAACGATCAGCTTCATAAGGTTTTTCTTATATAGTTCTTTATCTGAATGGAATGAAGAGAGTTACAAACTCCACGGCGTCATTGGCTTGCATGATTCACATTGACACATGTAGATCTGTTTCATCGGCCAACTTAAAATAACTCTATGCAAATAGACAAACGAAAGACCATTTCCGATGTATAGTGCCTTTGAAGTTGTTTTTTTAGTTTAAAGATCGTGTAGTAGTATATCGTTGGCAAAACGTTCAAAAAGTCTGATTCTTTTATATTCCAATCGTTAGTTATTTACCTCACAAGAGTGGAATATCGTCTGTGATGCAAATATATGAACAGTTGAGGTATCACCAACAAGCAGTTCGTTTCACTGAGTTAGAACTACACTGCACGATATCCGACATTGAGGTTTGGGATTATTTGACCCACAAATTTAAAATCGAGCTCAAGTGGCCTTTACTAATTCAGCGATAATTTTTTATGTTTGATTATTCATTTCGAAGTTCCACTGCCAAGAATATGTTAAAAGTTTCTCAGGCTGTATTCTTTCCTAAAGAATTTGTTCTTGGTGGCAAAGTACTGAAACACTGGGCAAAATTTGTAAAATTTTCCTTCGAATACCTTCATAGTTTAAGCTTGTTAGCTTTTAATTCAATATGGTCAAAACGGAATCTTCATTGATTTTATAACACCCCTAGTTAGCTCAGATATAATGGGTAATTATGATGTTAACAGCAGCAGACGAAAGCATTGCTCAGTTGCGCGCTTATTTTGAATATTACGATCGGCTCGAGTTTTCAAAGTACTTACTTCCATTTTCCCACATGGTTCTTCTGCGCTGAATAGGAAACTGTGATGTTGCAAAGTTCTAGGGTTCCATTTTAGTCACAGCTACGTGAGTTGGATACTGTTTTTCATCTTTTTATGTCGAATTGAATTCAAACACATTATCAGACATTCTCCGTGTCGCCCACTTCCTTTGTCTGACTTGTAGGCGAACCAAATCAGCTTACATGTTAAGTATAGCCTGAGTGAACAGTGATAATATGTTTTTTTGTCATGATACACTGCCTTTCGTCTACCATACTGGGACAGGTCCTTCCTCAACTGAAACAATTCATCACGGAACTCAAATCCCGATGAACATTGCTTTAACAATCATTGAAATTGTGTTAAAATGAATCTAAATTCCCTTAATTGGCTCATAAAGAAAGCCTTTATATGAAAGATCCTTGAAAAGAGCGACAGTTTCTTTTACTTTGCGGTACGGTTTTCGTCGTCTTTATCGGTGCTTGGAATGGGAATGTTATTTTAAAATACTACAGATTTGCAATAAGGAAAGACAAACAGCACACACTGAACCTTCTGAGTAACTTACCAAGTAATGAATGGCATGAATGAATAACCGTTATTGAACTGTCTTGCCGAATATGCAGCACATTCAGTGAGAAAGGCGTCAGTGTCTTAAAACAAAAGCTAATTGAGAGTTTCGTGGTAGATTTCAGGGCCGTGGCAGGGTGTTAAAATCCATAAATTTTTTTCATCTCAGCTGGAATGTCTGATAATTGGTAACGATTCAGTACACGACTCAATAAAAAACACTGAAGACACTTCTATGATGTTTTCAGTAGGTAGCCCAGATACCTTAATTCCCATCAGTAGATCAGTAGTGGCGGATGGTTCCTTTGCCGGACAGTGGTAAAATATGACTACTTAGTGAACGGATCTCAAGCAATCTCGTGGAAAATACAAACCGATGTTTTTCAAAGTATCGCGAAAACTTGTAAACTGTAAGTCATGTTTTCGATCACAATGCCTCTCGCCAGCGCTATCTTTGTCAGTTACATAGCGAATTGAAGCTGTAATTCGGTCACCGCCGTGTGACTTACTCCTTTTTGTTAGACTTGCATATCAATACTAATAGCTCTTGTGATGAGTTACCTTTCCTTTGCAGGGCTGTATTAAGGACATCATTTTATTCATAACATATGCAGAATCGTTATTGAATTTTAACACATACTATGCTACCAAACATCTAGTAACAAATACACTTTATTGTGTTAGACGATTATACCAGTTACATAGAACGTTTACTTCGCTAGGATTTGTCGTCCTTTGCCGCGAAGGCTAAAAAAACCTGGTCACTAGCAGCTGGCATAAAAGAACAGAAAGATGGAACTACTTTCTTGTTAGTGCTTTTGAGAACTTGAGTGTTCTAGTCCCGGTGCCAAGGTTCATAGTTGAAATTACCACCTCCCGCATGGTTGACATGAATAAATAGACACAAATGGCTACACTGTAATTGCTCTCTTAGTGCAAAGATATGATTTCGGGTCACAAAGCAAAAGATGCAAAAGATATATGGTATATTATGTGATGATAAGATCATTTTTTTCGGCTGACGAATGCTATCGCTGCATAGCTGCAGTTGAAAATCGTTTCATCTCTGACCCTAATTTTCATGTTTTACGGACCGATTCTCAGGTAACTGTTCTAATCCTTCGCTTTGTTTAAGTAAATGTTGTCTGCCCTAGAGATTTCCGCTTAAAACTGAATGGTATTTCAAATAAAACCAAACTCATAGGCTGGTGAGTATTGGGTTTTTTTTACACTGTCTTGACTGTGGAAAAGGTACGTAGCATCGCTCAGTTCGTCGATGTACTGATGTAACAAGTTTCAAGACAGTCAAAATTATTGTTTAGTTGAATAACTCACCCTGAGCCGTCTTTAGAGACAGATCTATTGTATTTCGGTAAAATTCGATGAGTAGAGAAAGGAAGAAAGGATTTATTACAAAACTGCGGTGAGACACTCTCGAGGGAAGAATGTTCATGATCCACAAAAACATTTAAGAGCAAAGAATGTGGTGATGTCATGAGGAAATTTCTAGTATTGTGCGGTACTTATTCCTCTGTCTATTTGTCGATGAGCGTCGAAATTTAGACGTTCAGACCATTTAACTTATAGTATGATGCCGATTGATCGGCTGTATTATTACATTGCCGTTTGTCGGAGGAGTTATGCAGCACAAACTCAGGGGAAAATTGGATTCACTGATTCATTTCATAGGAACTTGATAATCCGTTCTCGTTGTTTGTAGAGTCAAAGCTTGAGAACTTTATGAGTAAAACGTGAGAAATTTACAGTATTGATTTTATCGACATCAGAAGTATGAAATTTCCAATTTACGGATCCACTCAAATTCCTATGCGAGTCAACAACTTGAGAACACAACGTGGAAAAGGACACTTCTCAGGATTTGGCAAATGCTCCGCCCCCCCTGCAGCATATCACAGTTCCTGCCAGCGTAGTGGGAAGTTTCGATTATTTTCAGCGTTCTTCAGATTGAATACTGGCTCGCTGCCATTTTTAAGTTTTAACCTCAGGAGGTAAATCCTGATAGTTGTTGGGTGGTATTCGAAGCCACGCATGCACTGTCGATGACCGCTTGTGCAGTGCTGATGCTGTGATCTGGTCTTCTGAACTAATTCGCGTTGTTCCACACCCATGAACAGAAAGAGTGTTTTCAGATGTTTAAGTGACCTGGGAACGAATTAGTCAAAAATTTGGCACGATTGAGAGACTCGGTTCCTGTCACGTGATTTCGGTGACGCGAGTGACTTTTGTCACTCTTCGTCACCCAGTCTTTCCGGTTATTTTGTTCTCCTTTTCTTTTTAGTATGGAGAGGCTGTATAGCAATCCTCTATCTTTTGTGGTACTTTATTCATGATATGGAAAATGCGTTTCCGCCTTTTTTAGGCCACAAATTGAGTGGGTTTGTGGCGGCTTTTCGTTACGATATACGGCGTTTTACATTATTCTATTTTCTTCTACTGTTGTCTTCGTGTGTAGTCTACTCTTCTGGTGCACATATTGATCAGCTGACTGACTGAAACACTCCTGAATAAACTCTTTCACCTTTTTTACTGGTTTTTAGTGAATCAAATATTCAGAAACATTCCCGTGTTTTAACCCTTTGAATCCCAGGAAAGATCAGTATGTAAATTCTCTTTACAGTTTAAATGAAATGTCAGTCAGATGGGTATTGAGAATGAAGATTATTATCAACTTAAGAGGTTTGATCTTGATATGGTACCAAATTCTCATGCCTACCCAACAAAGAAATCTATGATACTAGTTGGGAGAATGAACTTTTCGATCTTGGGGATGAATGGGTTAAATCTACACTAACCCAGCTTCTCTATTAAGTTATCAGTAATTTCGTGTTTGTCTAATAAGCTTTTGATATCCTGGACAGGTTAATAGATGACAGATGTTTCATCAGTGTGATTTTTTTAAGGCGTCAACAAGTGTTTGAATTGTTTCCTACCGATTTCCTGTGTTCATGTAACTCGTAAGCTCTTTAACATGTATCAACTCCGCTGGGTGACATCTGAAATCGCCCTACGTGAGTTTGTTTTGTTGAAACCAGAAAGTAAAGCCGTGGTGCGAGGAAAGTCGCACCATTGGTCTCATTCACTGTAATTTGATTTTCCCAAGAAATTAAGAGGTAAATGAGCATTTTAATGTTGAAACATATGCCTAGAAAACTGAAATGCAAGAAGAAAAGCAAAGAGCTACCATTTCGACACGGTGTTGTTTAAAGCTTAAAGCTTTTGGGGCGGCGTTGTGAAAATAACAGGGAGCTTTAGCAACGACGACCGAAAGGGCAACGAGTAAGCTTTTTGGCATGGCAATGGTGTGGCAGCCCCTCAACAATGAAAGCGATATGGGTAACACTTAACTTAGGGGAGAAAATGCAAATTTATCCTCAAGTGCTGACGTTCTTCATGTAAAAACTCAAATTTGGCTATTTTACGTTGTTGTTTTGCTGACGACGGCAAAGAAATGGACAAAAGTGAAAAACGCACGTGCAGGGCGTGCAAAGCTATTGTTTTTGGCCACTAAATAGGCAAATTTGTGACGTTCTCGTTGCCGTCGCCGTTGTCGTTCCTAAACCTCCCTAACAACTCCTTTAACTCTTCAAAAGGGTTAGGAAAACCGACTGGAGGAGGGCCCGGGAAGGGAATCCCACATAAAAAGGGGAGGGATGCTCGTCGTCTCGCTTAGGGGTGTAAATTTTTGATTTTGGTCTCACTTTGGGTCTTTTGGGCAAAACGCCATTATATGTAGCCATGAAGGTCTCCTTTAGGGTTGCGCGCGAAGAAATACAAAAAAGAAAAATTTAATCCTTTTAAATATGGTCTCTTTTCGGGGTCAAAAAAGCCTGGACCACGCCCAGATTGGTCTCCTTTAGGTGTTTAATTCAAAATGAGGTGGAATTTGGAACCTTCGAAGACAAAGCCCATTAAGTGAAGCTTTGATCTTCGCAGTTATGAACGCAATTTTACCAATTGCGAAGAGAAGCCTGAAAATTTCAGGACTTCAACGGAAATTTTCAGGCTTCTCTACGCAATTGTTAAAATTGCGTTCATAACTGCGAAGATCATAGCTTCACTTGATTTCATATCCGCAGTTCATATGTGATTCATTTCATGTACCATTTCATCACAAAGCCCATTGGTAGGAACATGCGTAGCTCAGTTGCTTTCGGAGCAAGAGGTGCCCAGTTATATCTTCGGTGACTTCAACATCTTTTCCGACTTTCCTCTGATCCGTGTTGTTATAGCTTTAAATACCCTTAAAACGGAGCACTGACGGAGGGAGGGGGGGGGGGGGGGGTTAAAGGCCGCACCGTCGGCTTCCATTGATAACAGCCTCGTAGCTGAAGGAACTATCAAATGTCAGCGTGGAGAAAAACACTTGACTCAAAATGGGTTAACGTCAAAGAAAGAAAACAAACAGTTAGCTCGCGAAAGTTCAGTTTCGTGAAATATTGTCGCAGTCTCAATGTCATTTATCTTCTTTTTTTACTTCTCGCCGCCTCGAATTCACTCTTGTTGGTCCCATCTTTACCAAGATCTTGATACGGCACCTAGTAAGGTTTGCCCGAGAACTGAAACAAGACTACACTTGCTGAGTATTACAGTAAAAAAAGACAAGAAAGCTGTTGTCTTTATACTCGTTTTAGGTAAAGATTCAGTAGCTGCACATTCTCGTCTATAAATCTGGATTTAACAAAGGCCTTCTTGATTGATTAAATGAAGATGAAACGAAAACAACGATAGAAATTAAGGACCAAGCATGGAAATAGGCGGCGAAGCAACGCCCCTTGTTTGCTCGCACGCGCGAGACTGATTTGGCACTTAC
The DNA here is from genome assembly GCF_036669935.1 of Montipora foliosa. Lineage (NCBI taxonomy): Eukaryota > Metazoa > Cnidaria > Anthozoa > Scleractinia > Acroporidae > Montipora > Montipora foliosa. The sequence continues at coordinate 19,719,789 of NC_090882.1, read as the reverse complement.
CGCGCCCACGAGCTCTGCTCGTCACATCGGTGTATTCGCCGTTTCCGCTTTCTTATATTACTTCTTTGCTCTGTCGAGTACAGGGTTATTTCAGTTCACCTGCTTATCACTGTTGACCTCCTCTTTTCACTTCAGCAATCCTTTAAGTGCTAGTATGTATTCTCTTAAAGGGCAAAGGGTCCCTTTCTAAATCGCTTAAATGGGTAACACAACATCCGAGAGCCCTCAGCCCACGTGTACGTCATTGCGTTCAAATTAATGAGGAAGGATGATAACCAGGAGCCGAACAGGGATAGTCCGTTTTTAGAGTCTGGATTGTCTGAATTATCTGAAATTCTTCACTGAATTGAAAGCTCGGGCTGAATCGAAACGAAACGTTCTCCATATTCACGGCAATTGGACTACAGTTCGATTGTTTTCGACCTAAGAAAAGTCAGGAGTCTTCTGTCATTTACTCTACAACTCATGCTTGTCTAGCATTTTGTGCGCACTTGAAATTCGGTATGTTCGGACTACTATGTATGATCCTAATCCTCATGAAAATGAAAGCAGACACGCACTACTAAGTGCCTATTTTTTGAACACTTTTATTCCCCAAGCAAATCAGTCTGAAGCGATATATTCTGTGCTTCCGTTTTTCCCTGCTGATTTAGTAATCCCATGTTATCTTTCTACTTTGCGTATTTTGAATGAACTGTTCTTGAATTGGTAACTAAACCAATTAAAAGGCGTTGTTTTGAGTGTCAGCTTTGAAGATAAGTTCAAAATCCGAGGAGGTCCATTAGTCGCTGAAAGAGGCTTTTCCCTCTGGATGCTGTATACGCCTAAGAGCTTTCCAACACAAGCTTGCTCAAAAAACAGTGGAAATCGTTGGAAAGCAAACGAGTAGTACTTGGCGGGATTCCCGTTAATTCCCGTCCTCTTCATAAGAAGAATATTTGACCTTTTCGCCCTGACTAAACGCTACACGTCAATTTCAAATACTGTTGTCTCGCACAACTCTCAACACTCACAGTGACCACTATGGCATTTCCGTCTCAGGACATCAATTTTGTTTTTGTTTGACTTGTAAAGTATTGCACTTATCTAAATTATTTTTAAAGTCTTACGGATCAGCACCTTTGGTTTTGACCAATCACAGACCTGTCTGTCTAGTGTTAACGCCGTGTCCACTCGTCACGGTCCCGCCCTTGTTTCCGGGCTTTTGCCACACGCGCAAATCCTCGTTTAAAAGCTTTCCAGGGTTTAGTTTGTATTATCACTCTTGGATCCTTGTTCTTCTGCGTCATTCGAAATGGCTCAGACAACCTCGAAGCAAAATATTTCCTTCTCCATCGATGATATTCTCAGCTCCGGTAGCGGAGATGAGAACTTGCAGAGGGAAGAACAAAGATTCAGCGGTCATAAACCGATTTCTTCGCCGATAAAAACAACTATGAATCGCGAAGAGTCTCACCAAAGAGGTGATAATATTCCCGATGTTCGAAAACTGTCGGAAAAACAATCAGGTGAGTTTGTTTGCTTGTCTGCAAGTATGTTTAACGACTGAATAATTTACAGCTAAAGATGAAAATCTGAAATCTCTTGTTTAAGAAAAAAAAACTGCCAGTACGCTATGTAAAGTCACGCTGAGATGAGCGTTTAGTGTTGAACGCAGGAATTGCGTATCCTAAAAGCATAAGACGTCTGCTTCTAAACAAAATTTGGTTTACCCTTTCGATAGTTCCTCTGCTTCATAGCGAAGCGAAACCGTGACTGTGCTGCTATGAGCGAGAATGTCTCACAGCTTCAAGGAGCTGAAAGCCTCAATTGGAAATATTGCTCATTAGTTCTCGTTTTAACTGACTAGTGAAGATTTTAGCAACAATCTCGAAAGTTTGAAGCGTTTTGTACAAAGTAATGAAAATCTTTATAGGACAGGAACACTCGGAAGCTTTCATTTCAATTGCAACATTTCAGTGCGTTTCACGTTCTTTGAACCTTCTCGTTAATGCCATAGATAAGTGGTGATCGTTCTCGAGGAGTCAAAAAGTTTAAGAATCCATCAGAATTTGAAATTCCCAAATTAAGTGCTTTTCACAAAAGTTAACTCGATTAATGTTGTTTCTGTTTTTTAAGAGGTATGAAACGCTATTAAATATGTTCCTTCCATCGCATTTGAATCCAATTAAAAAGACATTGACTTCGAGCGTAATTGGATGACATTTTAGCCAGATCACCTAGCATCTTCATGTCCAATTCAACCCGATAAATTATCATTGTTCTCGCCGTAAACCAGAGCCAACAGGGAAATAAAAGTCATATTGCATGGTCAAAGGAAAATGTAATAATGTCACGAGACTTGAATCATGGATTGCCAGCATTTAATATACTGAATTGGATACGAATTTTCTGATTTGTATTAAACGTACTCAAAATGTTCTGCAATTCGTCAGTTCCTCGTATAGAGATTGCCTTTTGTGGTCCGTTTTGTTAAATCATTCAGGTTCTTTCGTTGGTTTTCCCTAACATATGCTATTTTTCTTCTGTCTCCCAAAATTTGACACGTTTTATCTTCTCGACATGTTGGCGATACTTCGACAAGTTGGTCCGGCCATTACGGAATTGAAAAACCTCTCCATTAACTTGAATAAAAACTCTTCGAGATTTCGCTTTTACAGAATCTCTACCTGTCATGAATCTTGAATCATTTCCGGTCATGTTTTCCACTTTGTCTTCATACTATTTCGAAATAGCTTAAAGTATTCTTCACGGACGTGACAATAGAAAGACTTCGTACTTATCGCGATTGGTTCGTTGTGTGGGTAGGATTAGCTTGAATTATCTAGAAATTGAGACAGGAAAAACGCACCAACTGACGTCTAAGAGCCATCTTATCTCATATGGACTTACTCACGAGTTCTTTTCTCAAGATTTGATTTGTGTAGTAAAGCAAAACCCACTTCTCAATAAAAACTGGATTAAAAATGAAAGCTGAGAGTGTATCCGTATGTAACGCTGAATTGCAGAACAAACTATCAAAGTATTGAATTCTTGAACCCATAGTGACCTTGGATAATCTGTGTGAGGGGCTCCGGCTCCATTTGCCATACACCTTTGTCCCCAGATGTGTTTTCGTAACTTAGAAGATTCACAACTCAAAGACCTCCATGTGTAGTTGTGGTTTTTGTCGTTGGTTCTTGTGTTGGTTCGTTGCTGGAACGATCCTGGATGATTAATGACAAGCTGAGGTAAACCTGGGAGTCGCTCATGCTGATTTGTCTGACATCTAGGCGCCATTTTGTCTAAAATGTGTCCCCGGCCCCAAGAGATTACACTCACCAGAAAATTGAAGGTGTAAATGTTTTATTGGAGGGCGGAGTTCACTTACAAAGCCACTCTTGGATCAAAACATTACAATTTCAAAGCACGCAAAGTTCCTTGTTTCATTTCTGCAGGCCAGAGATAGTTCAAATAGCAAGTTGATTTGACCTTGCTTTTTGCTCTTCCTTAAAACAGTTCTTCTCTGAAAACGATCACTTGTTTATAACCTTTTTTAAAGTTGTCAGTAAAACAACGGTGAGAGAAATCCGTAGATGCAAAGTGTCAAATCTCTGTGGTTTATAACGAATTCATTGACTTGCTATCGATCTAAACCACCAACGTCTCTGAATACGATGCACTTCAGCTCCAAGATATTTTGCTTCATTGAGCATTTTGCCTCCAACTTAAACTGACTGAAGTCAGCGATAGAAATTTACTATTTATCGATATCTGGTCAAACCACTGAGGCGATTGAACACAAAGAAAGCAAAACCTCGCATATCAAAAGACAGAAATCTCCACTTAATCTATTCAGTTTGTCAGATAAGCCGAATTCCGGTGAAGAATTGCTTCCAGACATTTATTTTCAAAAAGGTGAAGGAAATATTATCCTGTGGTTCACAAAGAAATAAAAAGGACCAAATATAAATTTAAAGTCAGAAAACAACATCCATCACGTTAGTGGGTCTAAATATCATCGAATTTATTTGATCTGTGAATGTTGCTGACAAAGTTGTATCATTCAAGTTTCGTTCCTTCGAGGGACCTCTGTCTACTTTCACTTGTATTAAAACCAACCTAGTTCGACGATCTCAGCAAAAGTTTGTCCGTAATTGTGGCAATTCAAATAAAGGCTTGTTTAAAGCATTTTTTCCTGTGATAGCCGTTTGTTTTGGGAAACAATACTTGAAGCGTTTCAGCTTTTTCCCTTTTAGCTTAATGTGCGGCGTATTCTACGGCGGAATGTTTTGGTATTATCTGCTATTACGAAAGTCATTAAGTCGTGTTTGCCAAAGTAATGCTCATTACTTCGGTAATGCTATTCTGCAAGTACTTCCTTACATATACTAAATGGAGGGGAATGGCATTTTAAGACAACTTAGATCTTTTATTATTCCATTATACGTTTATTCCATTTAAAACTTGCTGATAATTTTTTTTTCACATTCCGGTCGTAAAGAATCATCAGACTGTTTCAAGAGGGCTATCCTCATTGATGTTGATTTATTGCTTGCTTGAGAGAATCTAATTATCAGTACCTTCATCCTTGTAAATTTCCCATTGTTTACATGTATTCTCCAACTGATCGGTATAGCAAAATGGAGGGAAACTATAAGTCTATACATGGCAAAAGCCGATATTTTAGATGTCCAAAACGCAGAGAAAACATGTATGTCTAGACGAACGAATCGCGTTTGCATGATCTGCTTGTCTTTATTGAAACAATCAGTGCTGAAGAACTGCGTGGTCACGGCGGAACTTTGAATTTTTTAGGGGCATCGCCGTTAGCTCTTGGACCTATATTGAGTGGTCATTAAGGTACTACCCCACCAAAAATAGAACACTGCAATAGATCACCTGCTTGCAATTACAGTTGACCATTTCTGGCGTAATAATTCCTTGGATTTTTTATACCGCTGTTTTTACTTGCGCATTTGTGAACATGAAAACCGTCGTCACTAGTTTGATCTGATAAACAGAACTGGCTCTGTTCCATTCTTCAGGTTTCTTTATGTCCTAATTAATCTTGAATTCGAGGTAAAATATGTTTACGTACAGACTCATGTTTACTTATAGACCCTATCTTGAGATCCAACACGTTTACAAAGCCGTGCAGTTTGTTTCTTTCAGCCTGCGCTGCAGGACATATCTGCATGTTCAGGCAAGGCCCTGGTTGGAAATACTGCTGATTGGGGCATACATAGAGGTGCAGACTCTAGCAATAGCAAAGACTCGTTAAACCAGGGTATTAATTAGTTTCTGCTTCTTTCCCCACTAGAAAGCGTCCCTGTGGGATCGGAATCAGCGCACCAAACTCGTCAAGAAAACAAATGTGAGTCTGAAAAACCGAAGGTTTCTAACAAGAAGAAAAGACGTATTTTATTCACCAAGGCCCAAGTTTTTCAACTAGAAAGTAGATTTCGTGTTCAAAAGTACCTTTCTGCTGTGGAGAGAGATCAATTGGCGAGAATGATCAATCTTACTCCTTCACAAGTTAAGATTTGGTTCCAAAATCATCGCTACAAGAGTCGTCAGCAAATCAAACAAGATGGACATTTTGACGAGGATGTGAAGGCTCCTTGCGGAGGCCATTATCATCCATCAGAGGTTCCCTGTCTACAGCCCTGTCCATATTATGAACCAAGGGACTCAATAAGTGCATTTTCTTCTTCCTTCTTGCCGTGGTCAGCCGTTTGTTCTGCGTCTCCTGTGAATGGTTTTTCGATACCATCGGCTCAACAAAGTCAACAGTATTTCCGTTATTCGTCTAGTCCATATGAAGGCATGATCCCCAACTTTTATGCACCTCCGTTATTCTATTAAGATCGATGGAAAAAACACTGATTAAATTGACATTTCCATCGCTTAAAATAGACTACCGAAAGAAACAGCTAACTATTTTCGTTTCTGAAGTTCCTTACTTCGATCTGTTACTATAAAATCTGTTACATTACTCTATAATGCGATGAACAATGTACCATTCGAAACGTTCCGTTCAAATTCTTACAATTTTCATCCACATCGTAATAATAACGTGTAAAGCATTCTTAATATAGCACCTTTGGAAAGCACTGCTCATGCCAGTTGGTTCCAGGTATGGACATTCCTTAGAATTTTATCCACAGATCGGCTCAAAAGTACAGCTTAATAACTGACAGCATCTCGGAAAAGGACCACTCAAAATATTTCTTTCGAATGGTTTACACAGCATTTAACATGGTAAGAGATCGCTTTTCTGCAATGTTCATAAAAATAATTGTAACATTTTTTCGTTGCTTTTTCCAAAGTGTTATTGGCCCAGATGATGGCCACAAAATAATTCAATAGCTTATTTCTTCAGTTAGAAATTTTGCCTTCTCTTCAGCAGCTATTTTAAGAATTGCATACAAATCGTTTTAATTTTTAGATAGGGAGTTTTTAACTTAAGTTTTTTGAAAGATAAATTTTTAAAGCTAAGATGTATAATCCGTCACAACTGAGAGAATATTCATGATCTGTACTTACGAACGTTCTGGGGTCGGGCTGTCTTATAAAATAAATGTAAAATTTGTAGATATTTTACGGGGAAATGTGTCCGTTGAATTCCTATTTAAGATTTGTGTTAATTCCTTTACATGGTGGAGGTGACTCTTTCTAAAAAGTGCTAGGGCCATTATGTGTCACACAATGGAATGGGCATTTCGTGTTGGATGCCTGTTTCTGGGCATTGGTGAGAGACAACAGCATGAATGTGAGTACATGTTTGTCACTTAATTTTCTGACCAAATTGCAGCAAAATTTAATAATTTCTTTTAAACTGTCGGTGGTCATTTGCTCGGAATAGAAATGAGGAATAGTGAGTTCCTCCAATTCCTTAACGTATAATCAAAGGCCCTTCCCGGTTGGTAATAATACGGCACACCTCTTTTCATTAGGATTATTTTAACTACATTTACTGAACAAACAAAGATTCTACGGCTAAGACCTCCGTTTTTAAAGACTTTTAAAAAGTTAAAAAGCACTTAAGCTAATTTACTTGGCACACCTTCTTGCAATTCTAAGGATTACTCAAAGACTCTTCCTTGAAACTTGCACGTTTGTCCTTGAAATAGTTGCACGATTAAATCGTGAACGCCCCGCGGAAAGAACTCTCAGAGGCTGATCATTAGAAAAAGGTTACATGAATCCTGAAGAGGTAATCGAAAGGTCACAGCCTTGAATCCTTTCAGGAGCACTGGATGTCATTTTCCAGTGCTTGTGACTACACCTCTTTTAATGTCGTTATTTCCTTCCTGTGTGATATGCAACTAATCTCATCTTTTATTTTCCTCCAACAAACACTGTTTCCTTTGTTGCATTTTAAACTTATACATTGTAAGATAAATATATAAAATTAAGGAGATAAATATGAAACTAAGTAAAAGAACCGCAGTGTGTTATATTCCTCCCTAATGAACTGCCACGCACGAAGAACTTTTAAAATTGTCTCACAGAACATCGAGAATTTAAAAGCACAATACCATTTTTAACCCCCCCCCCCGGGTGGGGAACACCCCCGGGGGGAACTTCCTATGAATGGGCTAATGGGGATGTGCCGCTAGGTGGGTTCGCATTTACTATACTGGATTGACTATTATGGGGTTGCATTTTCATCAGAGTTCCCGACAGTTACTATGGGGTTGCAAATTGTCGGGATTTTGGGGGTAAGAAAATTCTGACAAATGGAATTTAAAAATGAAAAGATTCGCGGTAAAAAGAGTTTTTACAGAGAGAACTGTAGAGCTGTTGATTTAATATTTACTAGTCGCATTACATTCCGTTTTGAAATTACAATTAAAAGGCTTTACGTAAGGTTGATGCATAAACAGAAAGTGACTAAGTTGAGGTCGATAAAATTATATTAACCCGAAAGTGACTAAGATGGTGGCCATAAAATAGACGAAAAATGGGTAGGGGTTCTGAGAGGCGAAAATTGACCCAAGTACCAAGTACCTCCCCCCCCCTCCCCCCCTTTTAAACGCATGTTTGAGAAAATGTTCATCTGTTATTTGACTGCAAAGAGCACGACAAGGTAAATCCGCGAGCGAAAAAAGAGAGGTGAGAAATAAATGAAAGCAGCCAAATGCTTAATTGCATATTCGCGCGGTCAAGGCCGCTTTTTTCCGGATTGTAGTTATAACACGAATTTGGTGATAAAAATGCCGTACAAAAATGCATTTCACAAAAACAACAAAGTAGTAGACAAGATTTTATTAACAGCCTCAAAATTAGGAGCAGCCGTGGTCAGCAAGACTAATTTCACAACGAGAATAAAGTCAGCAAAGTAACTTTAGTTGAAGTGGTTGAACTTTTGGATTTTATTCACATTCATCGAGAGACTCTTCATTACTTTCAAAAGTACCTATAAAAGAAGAAAATTAAATGAGCCCTAATTAGAAACGTTTTTAGGATCTGCAGCTTGAATTCAAGTACCGGATACATCGCATGACTAAGACTTAGATCTAAGAATTGAGGATTTATTAAGGTAATGCATTAATCCTTAAGTTTCTCCTAAATTTATAAAGGACGTTTTGTCAGTTCTTGTGTTCATGATCTTATGAAGGGATCAGCACGATCATAGCAAAGTAATCTCTGTATTTATGGCATGCAGTGGATAGGCGTGGCTTAAGCAAAAAGAAGAGGATGCCATAAGAACCCATGCCTATTTGGTCGGAGATTTGAATACTGATATATTTTTTTGCGCACAAAGTCTCAATTTCCTACGCTTATGGAATCTCCTTTTTGTGACAATAAGTCTAGATTAATAAGCTTCGTAGACACTTGCACGGACTCCGGAACATGATACTTCTGAAATACGTTTGAGGATCGCGCAAGATTGCCAGTTGCTCTGCCATATTATTAGGGTGTCAATCGTTTAAATAAGTCATTTCAAATAATCCATCAGAATACAAAAGTCACAATTTATCATGCTTGGTTTCACCATAATTGAAAAAGTAATAAACTTGGATCTGATTAGAAAATCAACCTTATCTGAAGGATTTAGGTGAATGGAGCGTGTTAAAGTAGCGTTTGTGTAAAACAAGAAACAAGCGAAAGAAAATTGGTTACAGTGGTGATATGACAAATTTAAACGAGAAAGGGAACGATGACCCGTCTCTATGTCAGCATTACGATTTTATTTTGTTCGATAGGGAAAGTCGACAAAACGCCCATTTACGAGGGCGTTACTATAATCCTGGAGGTGAGCTTTTTGTCCGGGTGGGCCCGGGTGAACCCATTCCCCATCAACCGAATGTAAGTAATGTACACGTCGATCTTGAGTAGCCCAAATTAATAGGAGGACCTCTTCATTAACCCTTTGCTCAAGTACTCTTATGCACAAGATGGGTGAATTCACCCAGGATAGCGGATATTGGATTGCAAAATGGTTCGTTCTTTACACACTTCACGTGAATATTTTTTTGTTTACATTTCCTGTACTGTACATACTTGTCATATTTTATATTTAATTGTCTTGCTTTTACGACATCTAACATCACGATGTTCTTCTTTAGTGTTGTCCTCAACCTAGACTATTTTATGATCTACTGGTACGTTCTTCTTGTGCAATTTGCCATCATACAACCCTTTTATTCCGGAGAGACTATACCTGTCTCTTCCAAACACCTGCTTAATAACATGCTCCTGTGTTTGAACCCTAAACCCGAACAAATACTTATATGCGTGCCATCACAGTAGTGCAAATTTGATGAACTTTTTGTCACTTCCGCTTAAAAGAATGTGAACGTTCTTTCCCTGCTCCCATAAGGAAGTACGTAATACCTTTTAATTAAGAGGTGATATAACTCTTATTATACCAGGGTCTCGGAAGTTACAATCACGATGACGGCGACCCCACGAAAGACAACTATTTCGACTATTCATTTGCCGTTTTAGCAAAAAAAAAAAACGTGTCTTTTGAGAAAGCAGATAAACATATTTTACCTTACAAGGCATGGTTCGACATAAGGCTTTTTCAACCGCGAATGTTTTCGATACCATTTTAGATGAATGGATAGAAAGACCACAGGTTCCGATTATAAAGATGAAAATATTTTAAAAATAAACCCATATGTATCAATTGGAAGCACAAAATAAGCTCGCTCCCATTTATGCAAGGCAATGTGATTTTGCACTTCATGCATAAAGTTATTTCTCTACTGCTGATACGCAACTCTTTTTGCAATTTATTTATCACAGCCAGTTTGCGTGAGTTGAATGAATTCCCCTCTACTAACTATGTATCAACCAATTAGGAATTCATTAGAATTACCATGATATTTCGAAAAATCACTTTGAAGACTGAAATCAAACTATAATGGGTATCGCGTAGAGTAGGACACAAATTGTAAGTATGTATTCAAGAAATGAGTTGCGTTTTTTTTTTTGTGTGTGTAGTTAGCAACCAATCTATCGGGACATAGATAACAACGAACAAAAGGAGCTACTGGTAATAAGAGATCTTTCCCTGCCTGAGCACTCGCCCCCACCAATGTGGCCCGGGTTCGATTCCCAGACTCGGCGTCATATGTGGGTTGAGTTTGTTGGTTCTCTACTCTGCACCGAGAGGTTTTCTCCGGGTACTCCGGCTTTCGCCTCTCTTCAAAAACCAACTATTGATTAATTGTTAATTTCAGTTTACATTTTTCCCAATTAGTGCTCCACAGCACTAGAACGACTAGACAATTAAATAAAGTTCCTTTCCTTTCCTTTCCTTTTGTTTTCGGTCTTCCAACAACATGGCGGCGATGACGTAACTTGGAAAACCACCTATCGCATCCGAAAACATTGTGTAATTGTAATACTTATGTAGGGGGGGGGGGGGGAAGGGGGGTGAATAGAGTGGCATCACACTCTTGCCCCCAGTCCCCCCTCCCCCTTACAAAGAACGGGCTTACACCCGTCCAATGCGTCCTTCGAACCCAAGGTATCATTATTATTTACCCATGGATTTTTTAGAGAAGCTAGTAGTTATTATTTCTGAGCATTGAACAGGACAGCTTTTATAGGAATCCCAACTGGCCGGAGGCAAACCAGTTGGCTATTTACAAGTGCAGCCAGGAAAGTGAACCAGGGACTACCTGGAACAAATTCAACGAGTGGTCAAAACGTGTCTTCAACCCGGGATCTCCGGATCTCTAGGCAAGCACCCTAACCACTGGTTTGCACTACCTCCTAACTTCAAAATACAAGTTGCTGAAAATCTTTTTACCCCCTCAGTTTTTCCGGGCCTGTCACGGCCCTGAGAATATACTTCGATTCTTTCAATTCAACCCCTTCAAATTTTCCTAGATCCGGCCACTGTGGTTTTCAGCTCATATACCGTATGACCTTATAAGGAAACTAGTTTTCCTGGTCGTTTTCAAAAACTGAAACAGTTCAAGAAAACATTTCAAGTTCATTCGCCCTTGTTAAAGATTTTTTATATCGCCCAGCTACGTTCGCTATTTACCATCTCATATCCAATGCGTGGTCATGGAATAATTGTTAAATTTTCGCTACCCTTTGAAATTGCTAAGAAAATTCCATTCTTCATTTTTAAGAGAGAATGGGATTTTGATGAAAATTTTAGCTTCTTACACTTCACTTGCTCTCTTGATTTTAAGGGAGGATTTTTTCATGTTTGAGCCCTTCAATGATCCTATTGACCTTTTGGCATACTTCGAACAAAGAGTGTTCGTACATAAAGTTGTTGTGATAGATCGCACCAGATCTTGTCTTTTCAGTACCCGGAGGGGAAATTTTATCAAAGATATTTTTGTAAAAATTAGTATAATTACAAAACATAGAAAACATATTGTTGAATATCCTTTTGATCCACTGGCTCGCGAATTTAACAACGTAAACAAACATCTTATCTATTATTTTAAGCTTTGTATAAGCATAGGAAATCTGAACTTGAATAAGGTGTCACGGTGTACACACCCAGATTCATATTTAAAAACCATCAACGGTCAACGTCAACTTGATTGACAGATTAGTGACGCAGGCAATACAGAACATGCGCAGTATCCAACCTTGTGCGTTCCTTACAGAATTTTTAAACTTGTCAAAATATAATTGCACTAGTAGAGCATTTTTCACCCTCTTACGAGAAAAGCCGTAGCCAAGTTTCCCGAGAATGCGTCTTTTTCAAAACCTAAGCTTGAAATGGAATTCGAAAAAGGAAAAGGATCAAAACAAAACTGACTCGTTGTAATGGCGACTCTCTGAGGTAAGTGTTGTATTTCTTTATTGTATTCTTTTATCAGTAAGACTTATTCCTTTTAATTTTTATCAACCGACTTGTTTTCCTGTTGTCATGCAGGAAGTTATTTCTCTCTTATAGTTCTGCTGCAGGCTTCGTTTCATTGTAAACGAAGTCTACGAAGTGCTAGAAATATTAGGGACTTCAAGATCTACTTCGGCGACGGCCACGAAAACTTTCCTTCAAAATGTATAAACTTTGCACAATCCTAAGTCATTCGCAGTTGTTTCATCTCGTTCACTTCGTACAATGTAGGCAAATTGTCCTAAAATTGAATTTATACGAGCGGTTTCAGAGTAAAAATATCGAATGAAAGATTCGCATTTGTGCACCCACGTTGTTGATAAAACCTCAAATTTGGTGATTTCACGTTGTATTTATGCAGACTACATCAATAAAATGCGTGCCGCACGTGCAGCACGATTCGTTTTCCTTTTTTAACCAATCATATTATTGTTTTGTGGCGTTATCGTAGTCGTATCCGTCGTCGTTTCTAATAAATTTTAGGGAGTTTAAGAAACCACGACGGCTACGGCGACGAAAACGTCACTTCAAAATTTAAGTTTCAGCTGTTCTAAGTATTTCATGATTATTCCATCTTGTTTATATTATTAAGTATGAGCGAAGTGCCCTAAAACTGGATAGGTACGGACGGAGTTGAAGTAAAGAGTGAGACTGAAAGAATCGTATCCACGTTGTCGTCAAAACCTTAAATTTAGTCATTTGACGAGTACGCGAGAGAAATGTTCAAAAATGCGTCCTGCACGTGCAGTACGATCTTTTTGGTTCTTTCAACCAATGATATCACTGCTTTTTGGCGTTGTCGTTGCCGTAGCCATCGTCGTTTCTTAAACTCCCTAAACTCCCTATTCACAGGTGTAACTTCAAAACGTAACTCCAATACTTTACTGAAGTGTTATCCTGCGTCACCAATGCAGTTACATACATACATACATACATACATACATACATACATACGTTTATTGTAACTCCCAATTTGGGCTTTTCGGTTACAATGTCTAAAAATATATATAAATTGAAAAGAGAAAAAGGAATAATAAATAAACGTTACATTTAAAAGCTAGAATCAATTACAAAAGACCTCTGAATATAATTTACAAGTTAACTGAACACAAATGTCCTCCACTTAATAGCTTCTGCGCTAAACGGCGCCTGAAGCAGTTTACACTGTCCGCAGATTTCAAATCATTACAAATACTGTTCCAAAGTTAATAAAAGTTAATAAAGATAATAAATCCTGGAAACACAAAGACAATCTAAACAAAGAAGATTCTTCATTTTTTCTCTCATTTCTGTCTGTCAGTTCTATCTAACGAAAGCCAGCTGCCATACACTAAAGTACCAAACGCGAAAAGAAGAAAATGTTTACCGGCGATGTCGCGCGAGTTGATTGGAGTCATTTGATTATTGAGGCTCTAGCAACTGAAGTTACTTATCTGCTGATCTAAAACGTGGTGAACACTGAACGGATTGTGTCTTAGAAGTTCTGATAACATCGCTTTAAAACAAATTCAAGATGGAGTCGCATCAGGTATTTTAATTTTTTGTGTCTTTCCTTTTGGAGGTTGAGTGCTCGTAATTAACATTTAGTCTTTTTGCCACTGCAAAGAGTTTTTTGCATTCGTAGTAGAGGTGTTGCTTCGGAATCGAAACCCTAATTACTTTTAAGAATAAATTGTATGTTGCAGTTTAGGCCCGTTTCAAAAGTCGAACTTTTGATGAGCCGAATCGAATGCAAATGAGCAAAAACAATAGATTATTCTCATTTGCATTAGATTCGGCACATGAAAAGTTCTACGTTTAAAACGGGCCTTAGTGATAGAGCACTTGATGGTAGAACCAACTGGGATCTCGGAAAAAATCCGAGCCCCAGATGGGATTCGAACCCATGACCCTCCGTGATCTAGTCGGATGCTCTAACCACTGAGCTACTGGAGACTCTATGGTGAGCAAGGGTGAAATGTGGGTATTGACCCGAGCTGCATCACGCAGCTGCAGAGTCAAATGACTGACAGCATAGCTCATAACTGCATCGCGCAGTCACCTTAAAGCATATCTGAGATGCGGCCAACCAACCACCCAAGTGAGCGAATGTGAGAATGATATCACGGAGGGTCGTGGGTTCGAATCCCATCTGGGGCTCGGATTTTTTCCGAGATCCCAGTTGGTTCTACCATCATTTCATTTCTCATGTGTTTATGTCATTCTCACAGGGATATTTTTGCGCGGTTTAAAACTACGCGTAAAAAGCAGAACTTAGCACTGTGCTCTTGATACCCAAAGAGAAAATTGGGGATAACCATGCATTTTTCAGGGATAATCAAGCTTCAATTTGAAAAAGAACGCCATACATTGCTTTGCATGGCTTTGTAAATATTGTTGATCAATTACTTTTGAAAAATGCTTTGTTACCCCCAATTTTCTTTTTAGATTTCAATAACAGTTGTTAAGATCGGCTTTTCCCGCTTACTCATACACCGCGCAAAAATACCTTTGAATTAGTAGGTACAATCCTCAATATTTGAGGGCTCCCGAAAAGAGGATTTCGAGGCCACGCCTGCCCCAGTCCCCGTATTGTTTGTCCGCGCATCATTGCACACCACTTTTAAAACAAAGAAGCAAACATCTTTGAAAAACACAATGGCAAGCCTTTTCTCAGTCTATGCTGGTCGCTATCAATTCGTTAATTTGAAAACCGTAACTGATAACAAGGAGCGATATAACAAGATTTTCTTCGTGGGAAATCGTTTTTGTTCCCAGAGGGGTCAACATTTCGAGTTCGGTCAAGCCTAATCTGGTAAGCTGATTCTCGAGTCTTCAATACTAAATAGTTTCGTTGTCCGAATACGATATGTCATCTAAATTGTTTGGAGCAACACGAAGTTTAAAAAAAAACCTCACCTCTATCCAACCGTAAAGATCTCTAGGAAAAAAACTATTTTGTTACTATGTGTGTTGACGTAACCATATGCTGTTTTTCGCCGAGACTCCTGGCCTTAAGCCGAGTATACCTTGCATACTTCAAGTTTTTCATCTTCCACGTTTGAAATCCAGTGATGTGACCGTGATGACATTTTTCCAAAAAAAGCTCAGTACTGAGCCGCAGTATATTTGCGTGTGGTGGAAAACCTACGTAATCATTGAAAGGGACAATCTTGGTCACTTGCAATGCCTCCGCTCAATGTTGTGTTACCCCCAAAGGGGCTTGCGATAAATTACCCAAAAAGTATTGAGTTCAAAGTTGCAGTTGTGGCACTAGACCAATGCTGTTTCACTAGTTTTCACAAGAAAAGAAGACCTTTGCTGGCGGCATTTTTATTTATGGGTTTGTGGCAGTGTTTGTGAATCCCAAAAATCGCTTTTGGCATTCTTTTCGTGTGGTTATGTCGCTCATTTTGTACCGTCGTTACGCCTTGTTTTCCGAGCCAGTCTGGCGGCCAACTTGCCATTGATTACTTTAGACAGTTGAGCAAGAAGGAACCTTTTAAATCCTTTTAAATCCTCTTACGGCGTCTAAGCCACACTCAAATGCAAGCAGGAACTCACGAAATACAATGCAAAACATCGTATCGAATATAACAAAATAAGATAAACAAGATAATTTGCTATTTACTTGAAAGAAATCTTCTATTTACCATTTGGCTTCTAAGGTCTGTGAATTTAAGAGCCTGTTTCTTTAGTCTGAGGGTGAAACTCTCAAGTTTAGTTATTAAATAAAAGCTTTCGAACGATTTTGTCAATGTGTCTTGTTTATGTTTTGGATATTCGTGCAAATTGGAAATGGGTCTTTTGACGTTTTTGAGATTGCCACTTATCGGTGCTTACGGATATCAATCTGGTCTCTTTCGAATTGCCCTCGGATAAAGCCTGATTGCTGACTCTTCTGTTACGACATCGTGACGAGGAAGATTGTATTTCTTGCAATTGGCTGTACCTACCGCTGCAGCCAGTTTTGTCTTGTCAGTAATGGCGAATATTACTCCATCTTTTCTACGCCCGATGTTTATGAAGTCCAAGTTGTGAAATTTTAATAATCACTTCTTTTCATATGAATCGCACGCTGTGATTAAGTTTGGAACTAGATTCTTATCACCCTAGAATCATGTGAACCTGTTCATCTAGATGGATAGCCACTCAACGTTCGAACCACTTATCTTCAACAATACATTATTAGCTTTTCTCTCTAACCTTGGAATAATCAAAGATCATTCCCCAAGGATTTTACACCTCCGCTTTTCTTGAGATAATAGCAGAGATGAGATTAAACCTGCCCTAAATACAGGGAAAGGCCAAAGACCTTTCTCAACAAACACATTTTGTCACTTTGACAGTTCTCCCTCTGGATTAGACTTTCTCAAAGCCCGTTTCCGCTAACGTCGCTCATCCCTCGATTCGCTCGCTCGCTCTCTTTCGCAGTCGCCTTGTGGCAAGTCTATCTCTGGATAAGCCGAGCAATTATGATAAAGCAAATAACTTTGAAAAAAGGCCTTTTTCTTTCTTTTTCCACTCTCGAAGCTCTGACATTTTATTAGAGAGTGAAATCTCCTGAAACCTTGTCTTGTCTAAGCCCGTTTTCTTTTTCCAAACGAGGCAGGAAAAATGGAAGCAGCGTCAAAGATATAAGTTAAAATACCATGGAGAACTCACTCAAATTACTAGTTTACCCGACTTCAATGTTATGTTGTTTTTGAAAGACCCTTCATGAAGAGTTCGGCAAGTGCTTTTAAAGGATGAATCGAGTAAACCGGACAAGTGCAACTGATCGAGTATCCGCAAAGAGCTTAACATTTGACATCTACGTGACTTCTTCGTTGTTTGTTGCCGAACAAATCGAGATATGCTTTGCAACAAGCCAACTACTGACATGACCATAATCTCGTCTTTTCTGACAACACCTGTATATATTTCTGACAACACCTACTGTCCTTTCGTGGTATAGGCAACGCCTTAAGCGTACATGTTTATGTTTGTTCAAGTATAGCGTGTGAAATTTGAATGATGGTCTCAGGTCCACATAACACTTCCTTCCCCCGAGGAACTCCATAGCAGATTCATAACAAAGGCAGTCATTTAGCAGGAATTAAAAAACGGAAGCGCAGCGACATAAATAGATTGGCCACCTCCGACCTAGGATCATGGCTTTGACGCCCAGTTGAAGATCAGACACGCCAAATAGCGTGGAAACGGCCTTCTCGTCGCTGCCAAACTTAGCTGAGGGATCTACGCGTCGGTTAATCACCTTTCGGCTGCCAAGGGCATTCTATTTTTGGACTATAAGGTAAAAGTGCACCTAGCAAATCAAAGACAAAACTTTGTCGCATTCCCAAAGAATCAAGAACTTAAGGGAGCCATTGTGTAGACAAGTATCTCAATAACGCTGATTGAAAACGGTCTTTTAAGATCTGTTCAGTCGTAGATGTTTTTGAAGTTGCGAGAATTTAAAGCGGGTTTCGAATTTCGAGTGCTAGTAATTTCCAGCAGGCAAATTAATAATTCTGGTTAAATCTGAAGGCTGTTCTGCGTTTATTTCTATTACAACAGAATTCATGGAGTCAATCGCGCGCAGCTCACCTTGTGGTAACCGAGCCAACATTCGATTCAATTTTCTAATCAGTAGTCGTTGCACCAAAAACGGAAAATTTATGTTCTCCGTCGCTGGCTTGCAAACTACCAGTAGAACTCTTGATTAGACCGTGATAATCCTAGGAGCCGTGCCTTGTGACCACGTCAACAATCAAATAGTTTCGGTACGGGTGTCCTAAGTATAAAAAGTCATCGAAACGCCACTGTTGGTCTCTGTTGGTATCAATAGCATAACCGTGATGAACATATGCCATACCTCTTCATTTTATTTCCAAGGACAAGAACTTGCATTTGCAACCATTGTTTTCCTCTCCTGCAGGTGATGTCTCATTAGATTAAGTTCACTTGACCTAGGAAATACTACCCAGATGGGGTCAAAAATAAGAATTAAAATATTCATAGGAATGTCAATCCGTTTAACAGTGATTGATCGCTCGCTGGGTGAATGTCAAGAGTTTTAACTTGGTTCAAAGAGTGAGTTTTTTTTTTCCAACAAGGTGGTGTTATACACTTTGAACGTGCTAACGTTAAAATGTCTTATCCAGCGGAGTTGCTTTCCTGGTCGCCCTGTTTGACGAACCTTCGCCTCACAGAGGGCTGGGAAGGGAGGGGAACGCATTACTACGAAACCATGGTTTGAAAGAATGTTTCGTAGTTTTCACTATAAGAAGAAACCCAAATACTTTCAGTCTTTCTCTTAGGTCGCGTTCCTCTGCGGTGCAGATGATAACCATATTCGTATAGATAGCATTTCACATTTCAGTTCGTACGACTCTGGCTATCAATTCATTGCACTCTAACAGGTTTCAATTTCGATAGACATTACGGACTGAAAACTGTTTATTCTTATTTGTCAGGATGATTAGGACCAATATCACCCAATATGGGCCAGTACCAATATCACCCAATATGGGCCAGTACCAATATACCCTTTTCTGTAACCACGTTTATTGCCAAAACAAAGAACGTCTTTTGAAACCATTTTCTGTCGGAACAATTATCACGCAATAAATAGCGGCTGTGTATAATCTTTGACGGCTCCCTGTCTTCTGCTTTAAGGTCAGCGATTAGAAGACGATACACACCTAATATACAACTAGCCCGTTTTTACCTAATTGGTATAGAAATGCCGCCGGGGGTAAGGGGGATATTCAAGTATGCTTGCGGTGATTTACGAAAGAAAAGGAAGTATGTCTTGGGTGAATTAACTTTGGCCTCACTTAGTTTTCGAATTCATGGCTTCTTTTAAATTATTCGTGCTTCTCACCAGACATTTATAGCATCCTCTCAACTAACTATGACATCTCTTTCCTGTTTTGTTACTCAACTGGCACATTCCATCTTTTAATTCAATAAAACAGTCTGATGGTCTATATCCGCAGTACAATCACTGGATCCCTGTTGTTTGTTTGACTATTTGAAAACTCTCTCAAGATTAAGTGTCTTTTTTAAGAGGGCCAACTTATCATTTCTTAAGTCCTTAATGAGGTCTTTATGAAACTGAAACAGTTCTGTGTTGAAATTTTTGCGTGTCAAGGCTAGTTTGACATCCATGACCCTCTTTGAATTCCTCATGTGCTCAGTGCTTTGGGACGAGAGAGATCAGTGGAGGTTTCTTGCTATTAGGTCGATGATTTGTTGTCATTGAAAACGTTCCAAGTAACAATCATGCGTTTCAAGGCTAGCTCAGTTACGTATCCCAATGAAAACCTTTAGCAGAGAAGAAGGGGATCATTGTTTCCGTTCCGTTTGCTTCTGTGATCTGGGTGTGACACACACGATGTACCCATGTGAATTGCCATCAGTGTTATTGTTTAAGATGACTTAGTGTATAACATCCTTGAAGAACTAAAACAACCTCTCAATCGGGAAGTACTTATTGATTACTCATGAGGCAACATAAACATTGAATCATTTAAGTCTCTGTCAAGTTAGAACCTGCAAATAGCACTAGATCGCTGTAGGTATGGATTAAAAAAAAAACGTCTTTATGTTTTAATATTGAAATTTTAATTTGTTGAGTGTTCCTCTCTATTTTACTGCTATTCTGTAGATTTCTCTGGCAACCAACCATCTTGGCTAACGTTTCGCCAGTCAACCATGATACGTTAGTTTCATTCAAGCAATATACCGCATGCACGTCTTCTTGATAAATGCCTTCTAAAATAATTTATGAACATTCAGTAAATGAATAGGACCATAGCAATGCAATTTACATTATGAAGAAAAAGGCCTTTTTCCAGTATGTGCGTAAAAAATCCGTCGTTTCACGGCAAACCATGCTTTTCATTTGTACAGTGCAAATTACCTGTAAATTTAGATAAACAACAAGGCATAAAAATTTGGAAAGGACTTTGTAAAACTAAAAATATGTAAATCAATAGGGGGCAAAATAAACCTACTAAAACCAACAACTGTATGTGTACTAAATCTATACAAGAGAAAATAAAGGGGGAATAGAAGGCATCTCCCATACATAGCCTTTTCCACGGGTAATATGTCACAAGTTATTTTTAGATCGACTCCCACGCTCTACATATCCCAAGGGGATTAGTTAACAGCCAATCATATGGCGGGAGTGACGGTTCCGCGTGGATAGGCCTCGTACAGAGAACACATTCCTGCCATATGATTGGCTGTTGCCTAATCCCCTTGGGGTATATAGAACGTGGAAGTCGATCTAAAATTAACTTGCATGTGACAAATTACCCATGGAAAAGGGTATGTATAGGGGATGCCCTTTTTTCCCACTTTATTCTCTCTTGATCTATACGAATTGAACTAGCGCGGTAACTAACAAAGGCATAGCAAGTACAGGGAATTTTTTTCGCCTTCTAAGCTTCAAGGTCTTTCTCCCTCCTCATAAACAGCTCCTTTCATTGGTTCATAGTTAATAGAGGGAACGGTTATGAAACCCGACAAATTTCTTTGTTGTAGGTTTTTGTTCTCTTTTTTGGCCTTGACCGTGCACAAAACACAATAGTTGTTTACTCCGTACTGAAGAACTAACCAATAGAAACGTGTTGGTTACGTAATTCGTGCATGGTGTATGAGCGCAAAACAAAAGATTGTCCACGGTCGTGAACTTTGCAACCTAAATCGTGGCATCTTTGTTTGCTCCTTCGATATTTTCCGAGCTTCCAAACCATTCCTCTCTATTAACTATGTTTGGTTCCACTTGTTCTGAGGTCCGTCAACGAGCGTGGCCTTTTTAAATTGCGGATAATAATAATGATGATAATACTACTACTACTACTACTAATAATAATAATACTTTTATTTCAAATTAACAGTATCTCCGTAGTGTCATTTATTGCTTTGTTTCATGGTTTTTCTTTTCACTTCAGTGTGTATTAACCTTTGATGAATATTTTTAATGCCTTATCTGATGGCGTACCAAATGAGTCTGATTATATTGTGTTGGTGCGGGGTTACTACACAAGTAAAAAAAAACGTGAAATGATTCTTACAATGTTTCTGAGCCATGGTAACGCTTTTCAGTCTTGTTTCATTTCAATTTTATTTAGTCGTTCTACTTGGCCACGTTTCAAATTCAATTTATTTCTTTGGCTAAGAAGGCTAGGTAAATGAAGGCGTCGAGGAAGGCTTGAAGTTGTTAGATCTAACGATTTCAGTTTTGCCTTTGTTCCCCTGGGTTTTTTCAACATCAAAAAGTTCTTTGTATTCTTTCTTTTGTTAGTTGTCTTACGCACCTGATAAAACCATTAAATAATCGAAAACCGACAGAAAATGCAAACAGTGTTATAAATGCTGACATGACGGCGTTGAAATTGTGCAAGTTCGTTTTCACAACCTGTTGGATGTTGTCACTGGTATTTATTTTCCAATACTGAAATCTTGACTCAGTCAAGTTAAATTTCATCACATGGCGAAGCGAAGGTTTTCATAAAGGGGCTACCACTTAAGGACTTTTCGCTACTTAACGGTGAATTCATAAAAGGTCATGGGCTCGCGTTTTTACAGCTAGAAAACTTTATTGAAAACTTGATGTGCCAAAAAAGAAAAAGTTGTTTCTTTCTGCATGTGCGTCTGCATGGCGATTTGCAAATGGGGAAAATAACATTTCGATTTTTATTGGATCATCCCTTCGGGGCTCTTTAGAGTCAATGTTTTAATAGCGAACTTCACCTGCAAGTAAAAATTAACCGAGCGAGTACGAGTTTTGAATCTCAATCTTGTCCCGTCCCCTGACCTCCAACCTCTCGGCCGTTGATTCTGTCCGTTGGATCAAACCAGTTTCAACACTTTGAAGAGACACTCTTTAAAATGATTGACGCTACAGCACTGTATGACGTAACAACAAGGTTATGGTACCATATGAAACCACGATTGTTTTTAAACAAGATTCGATCGTTATTGTGACGTAATAGGTTACCATGGAAACAGGAAAACTCAGCAAAAACAGCCTATATTTTGGCTTTAGTTGCCCATGTCTCAAAAACGAACTCGCGGTGACCCCCATTTTTCATTGCTGAATAGTGGTCAGAAGGCCAACATGAAACTTTGTGCAAAGTTTAAAAAATTCTGTGCAGCGGATTCAGAGCCACCTTTAAAAAATCACAGATTTAAGGTGGTTCTCAATTCGCTGCAAAGAATTTTTTTTAACTCTGATAATACGTGATACAGCGCTAGCTTTGTAGCGCCAATCCTTTTAATAAAAGAACGTAGCTTGAAAGGGTTGAAACTGCTTTGGGCCACCCTAAGAAGGCTCTAAGAAAGAACTGATTAACAAGTGGGTTTAGATCACACGAAGTGATTCCTGCGAATACTTGAAATGTGACAAAACAACAACAGCAACAGTTGGCAATCTATCAGCGCACCCGATGAGTTCAACAGTCCACTGCAGGTGATTATCCTGAACAACTCCACTAGTTCAGTAAGCCTCCAGCGATGGATCAGTATCAAGTTCTGTGGCCTCGATTGCAATAACAACTCGACCACCCCTGCTTCTTTAAATTTGAAAAAAACAAACAGGAAGGAAAACACCGTCATATCTTTATGATCTGGTTTATACTTTGAGTCTTTGATTCCGTAGATGAAATGTTTAATCGTGTTCTTTGAAATATAGTTTGGTGAAGTTCCGGCTGTTGTGTGCACTGTAGAAGTGTCAGTGTTTTCGATTGCCGATGTAATACAACTTTGTCTTTGTTTGTTGGTGTCTTTCTTAACAGTGCAATTTTCCGAGTGAAAGTTGTCAAATAATTTTTGGTCGTGCTCTCGTTGGCATGCAATGCCATTCTTTCTTCTCGCCCAATTTAGAGAAAGAAACATGCAACCAGAGATCCCGGCGAAGGTCGATCCAATCACAGATAAACTGAATTATTTATCGCTGTACCGTTCGAACTTCTGTCTCAGTTGATTCGAGAATGATAAATATCGTTTGAACCAAGTTATTTCAGTGGTTAATCGGTTTGAAATGGAGAGGCTAAGTTAGTTGAAATTTACTTGATGAATAAGGGTTTCAATCCTATACCTATTTAAAACATGTCTTAAACCTTTGGCAGAGGAAGTCAGAAATGAAGACGTAGTGTAAGCCACAATTTTTTTAACTCAAGCAGAGAGATCTGCTCCATTTTTTTTTTCAAGATCGGTGAGTGGGATAAAGCGGTACAACTCGACTTCAAATTTTATTGACGTTAGACCGTAATAAACTCAATAAGTGAAGCAGTAGTATCTTGAGATTGTTGCTAATGAAGGCCTAGTAATTCCTTTGTTTGAGAAAACGGTCAGAGGACAATGTGTGAGGCTGTAACTTATAGGTAACTTATAGGAAGGATACAATAACCGAAAGTGTGTGTCAGGGATCAAGTTTTTCAATTTTAAAGCAATGAGGTGTGATGACGCTTTGGTTAACTTTAGAAGTGGAAAAGGGTCATATTTTGACAAAATGTCATTTTGTTTTTTTTTTTTTTCTGAAGACCCAAACTGGACATAGATATGCAGAAACAGCTGTAGAGACACGCTTTGTAAACTTTCTTTGTTATTCTAAACCTCTCCAAGCTGTATTTACACTTAGAGCAAATCGTGGCGTACATGTCGTTCCCGAGGTACGCACTTTCGATTTATTCCCTCGCTAGAATTATCACCCAAATCATGAATTAATTACTATTGCGGGATAATTTATTAAGCTGAGTTACAAAAGCTATTCATTTCATGTAAGCCGTTTTCCGGCATTTATTTACTAATGCCCTGTCTATTCACCAACAGGAATGTACCATTTTAAACACTTAGCAACGTTGGAATTCTAAAATCTCTATAATTTTCAAAACCTAATCGTTTAACGTTGGTTTACGGACTAAATTTTGCAGATAAGCGCTCTATTAATAATTTTTTACACACAGGAAAGCTCTGCAAGCACTTATGCGACCTTCAAAGTTCGAAATGATGTTAGAACGCAAAATTTGTAAGGTCACGTTTGTGGCAAATTGCGCGCAAGAATAAGATCGGAATATAACAGATCCCAAATTGAGAACAACTTCAATTTCCGCTCAAATCTCTGGTTTTTTAACCCTTCCCAAAGTCCGAAAATGGTAATCATTTAGGACTCTTGAAGCTCTTAATTCAAAGATAAGAGTAATTGATCTTGACAGTTTGGGTTTGACATTATTAGTTATCGCCAACTTCATGTTGGCCGGCGGGCTATCGTAGTGCCCTGTAGTAACCTTCACCTTCTAAGCCATGAAAGAAATTTCCTATGAAAAGCACCACGTCTCTACGCACTTGATGGCGTCACGTTTAAGGAAAATTTTCAACCTTAATGTTGAAGTCAAGTATGCTAACTAGAGCTACCTCAATAGACCTTCGCGTACGGGATGCAGCGAGGAGAAAAATTTTTCTCGCTGCATCCTTCATCCTTTTTATTTCTACAGAACCAGAAATCCCTATAAAAGCCGAAAACCTGTGCCTTTTTCTGAACCATGCTCGGTTCTTACTCGTGAACGCCAATTTAGCTGATAGCAAATTCTCATAACTGTGTACATCTTATTTGCTAAGTTGATCGCAAACATGATAAGAAAATGTGAAAGCAAAGCGTCTTCCTGTAGATTTTCGATTGGAATGACTTACCCTAAAATATGAGAGGGAAGTCGCCTTGTAATTGATTCAATTTAATTTTTACGCCTCTCAACTGCGACGAAAATTAGTTTTGCTCCTCCGAAAACTTGAATCATTGACCGTTTGGTGTCGTTTTTTACATAAAACGGTTATGTACCTACTGTATTGTACATTAGTTATATTCAGTCTTTATGGTGAAGTTCTCGTGTTATTTTTAAACGAAGCTCAAATCCGACACTAAGCTTACAAACTAATCATTCAAAGGACAGTTGCCAGTTCTTTTAAAGCTAAATGGGCTTTTGATACTTGGAAACAAAGAACAATCCTTGCAGATAGCAACAAACGTGTCTTAGGTGTGATAACTGATGGTACACGAAGCACTAACCCCAAGGACACGCTGCTTAGGAGTTCAAAAGTCTGAATTGCCTTTGTAATACTGAAGCAACTATCCATGAAGAGTAGTGTTTACCGAAGCATTACTTTAATCTAAGAAAAGCTCCAATATCGGTTGTTATATATCGGGTTTGAGTACAATAATGGAACCGGTGGTGGACAAGCGAATCCGTTCACGAATTCCTGTCGCGGGGAAGTCAAGTGAGTGCGTCGAACGCAAGGTTGTCCTTCGTGAACTAAGACAGGCACGGGTACGATTCTTGGGCTCATGAAAGCTGGCAAACCCTCGCCTGTTAAATGTAAGTGTCCTTTTTCTCCCACTTGCTTTTTGTATTTGTAACGATGATTCTGAAACCATATTTTGACTTGCGTCGGCGAAAGATTTATAAGTCTGGCAAGTTGTTCCCGCTCCGGAGCCGACAAATATCTCTGTTGGCGAAAGCGCCTTTCGAGTTCGTAAATCTGCGCTTTGGAGAACAGCACTCGTCGCTTTCGTTTTTTTGTACTCGGAATTTCCTGGTCTAATTCAACGCCATCTTCGTGGAGATAGTCTTCTGAATCAAGCTTCTCTGTGGAATCAGCTAAAAGTTAAGTTAACCAAAATGTTAGGAGAGATTGAAAAAAAGCTAAGGATGACTTTACGACAATTAAAACGGCACTTCAATGCAATATGCTAGTAGTATTTGTGGAGTAAATTTTATTCAAGAAACTTTAAATTCTTTAAAAGTAGTTATCGAGAAAAATACTTTTCAGAAAAAAAGTTTTTCGTTCTTGAAGAAGAATATTTACAGTGACTGAATGTCATCTGCACATAAATAACTCCCAAGTTCAGTCGCCTCCTCGCGTTACTGGGACTTAAAATGCGCACAATTTATGTGGCTTTTAAGAGATTATAAAAATTTCCTGTGGTAGAATCCAGACGAAAGATGTTCCGGTTGTGTGCGGTTTCATCGAGTAAGAGTAATGCGTCGACACAAGCTACAAGGAAAGATAGAAAATATGACATTCGGAACTGTACTGTCTTTACCTTCGTACGACGTATTATCTGTTTCAAGCACTGGGCTTAAGTTAGGAGATCTCCTCGGATCTATGTATTCTTTGCGCCGCACTGAAGCTTGTTCTTCTGAGTTAAGCGCATTTTTCCCAGCGCGATTTGTTGACGTGGAGCCATGCTCACTTTCTTGTAGATCGAGTAGACTATTTATCGAAAACGAGGACATTTTGCAGGGCTTTCACCCGGTATATTGAGAAACAAGAGTATTTGGAGTCTTGCTATGAGCCGCGCATTGAAGCTGTAAAATATGCGCGTGTAAGGAGATAAAATAAACTCGACATATGTCAGGTTTGGAGGGCGGGCTTCAGGTCCTCCAATGTCGAGCATGGTGACATTCAACATATGTCATTTTCTTATCAAATCGTCTTTCCGGGCAGCTCTTTCAACGACTTGACACTCTTTCTTGTCAACAGTCGATTATCAGAAAAGAGAAAACATTAATTAGAAAGCTATTGAATCCCAACCTTTAATTGTGAACAAAAGGGTTTGGATCATCGATTCATTCAGTTGCATAATTTTAGCTTGAAGTTCTCTTCCGTGGTAACTAGTCGAATTAATCGAAAATTAGGAAATTTAAGGCTTCCGTGGCACTTCTTAATGCTTTTGATTCCACTCTAATTTAACGTTACTTTCTCTTTTGTTAAAACTGTCATTAGATCCAACATGTACAACCTTTTAAGTACATAAAAAGTGAGGTCTTTAAGGTTGTTATTTCAATCTACAGTTTGGTCTCCGCCCCTTTGTTAGAACTTAATCATACCAACTTATGCTTCTTGCCTACTTTAGATTCACTTATCAAAAAGATTAACGCGGATCTTAAGCACTAACTCAAACATTGCTTGTGGGACGAAATCGAGTTATTAAAATAGCGACAGTCGTTTGACTCACAGCAGTTATCGAAATAGAACCTACAAGTTTGGATCGTGATGGCGACCGTGAGCGTTTTTTGCTTGAATGCCGTTCGTTCGATTCCGTGCTTTTATTGTGACATTTTAGGGACTTGTGGCGGGGATATACGGGCCTTGAATGCGAGCAATGAGGACAGGAAGCAACCTTTAAGTAGCTTTTTTACGTGATGTGGCGTGATAATAACCGAAGCAATGTATAAACAGATCGTCGCGTTTTATTGGATGAAACTCATTATTTGTTGAGACGGCTTCTCAAAACAGCACATGGTCGCGTTAAAAGCTGTACGACCGCAGATTTTGAAGTCTATTCAATTAGTCTCGGAAACACATTTAATTTTGAGTTGAAACCGATATCCTGACGGAATTGAAAGTCTATGATGGTCAATTTGACTTGTTGTACAACGCAAAGAAATTAAACAAAACACTCTCTTTGTCTGAATGTATTGCGCTAGTAACAAGTTAAGCCTTTTGACAATAACAAATATTACTCAATACTTCCACAGCTCACTCGGGGCACTACACTTGCAAACGCAACAACTACAATTGTAGTCAGTTATTGGAATGAAATCAATACCTTTTCAAAACCATAATAAGTGCGGTTAAAATATTGTTGTCTCCCTGGTGAGACTTCATTTTCGCCAAGAGGTGCCAGTCTCGCGACAAATATTAACAGGAAAGATCTGTGACCGACCAACAAATATACAAGGGATATATAACCGAAAAAAATCTGCAGCAGGACTTAGCAACAATTAATTTAAGCATTTTTTTTTATTTTAAACTTAAAAAAGGCCAAAATGTTTGAAACCCCAGAATGGGGTCAAATATTAATTGCGTCAAACGAATGATTTATTGTGGCCAGCCTCTGTTGATTTAGAAGCACACTCCTACAGGCATGAATGTTTTGAAGCACGCAACGCAAGAAAAATAAAGTGGATGATGCTATAAAAAATTAAGAAAGATTCCCAAGTTTGTTAGAGGTTGCCCAGTTATTTAAAGCCTCGTATAGACTAATCATGCATTGAATAAGAGGCTTTTCCACAAGAAGATATATTAGTTATTGTTGACTTTACTTTGTCATTGTTCGGGCTTTTTTTCAGTTTTAAATTTGCTTAGACATACCAAACCTGTTTGTAATGAGTTTTATTTTTATCACGTCCAGAATAGTTGTCATCTAAGACTTCCTGATTTTGGAGTGGTGTTCATAAACAATCTCAGAATGTCAAATATCACTTTAACAGAGGTAAACATGACCACCCTCGAGAAGGATTCATTTTTATTCAAGACATCTTATTAATTTTCAAGGAATACAACAAAGGACAGGAAACAGATCCTTAAATCGGCCTCATCCAAATCGTTCAATTCTTTATTAGCGGATTTCCCTTCCACTCTAGCAGTTTTATTCATACTTACACTGGCACGCAACTTATTTCCAGCGCTCAAATAAAACGACAACTTGAAGACCAGCACATATCACGGACAGGCTTTCACATTAAAGTTCGTCTCATCTCGCATCATCTAAACCGTGCGTCCATGATTGATTTTGATCACATGGGATTAGAAAAACTGGTAGCGCTGAATTCCTTTTGTCTTTTAATCTGTGATGGAACTAATTCCTTCGTCTTAATGCGACTTTAATCCATTTCCATTTTAAGGCATTTGCCGTTCAAACTCAATCTTTTATCCCCCAAGCACTTCTACGAGATGTTCAGATGTATTTCTGAATATTTTCTATATATAAAAATGAGCTTAAAAAATCTGATTGAGGGTCGCCTTAACCTTAGATTTGGAAGCTAAGCTTGAACCAACAAATTTATCCGTTGAAACGGTTAAAGATTGGGATTATTTTCTCAGAAATTTATTGTTCTGCTTTTTAACAAAACACAAGGTGGTATCACCATCAACTTGAATCCGATAAAGAATGACTTTTCCTACAACCAAATCGTTTGCAATAGCAAAAAACATTCCTCTCGTAATTATCCCTTCAGTCAATTCCAAGTGATTAGGATCGACATCATGAACCCGGTTCGTGAATTCGAATTGTGAAAAATCTTTCCTTTTTCCATTGCAATTACCGGTGAGGCCATCAAATTTCCTCAGCTAAATTTGTTTATTCGAGTCGTCCACTTCTAGATCTCTGTCAATTTTACACCCTTTGTTGAACTCATTGAACTTATCAGCCTGATGTCGTGAAAGGTTAACATTGGAAAATAAACACATTATGGTGGTTGAAGTTTCGTCGGTAAGAATAAAACTATGGCGCTATCCCTTTTTTCACATCATAAGCTTGTAAGTCTCTCGGTGCGGAATTTAAAGTTCTCGTATTTATGGACTTACAAGTGAAAAAGCGAATTCTATCACATCACCGGTACCGGAGGCATGGACATCCCTTTAGCCTTAAGATAGCACAGGGCATGCGCTAGGTCATTGCAAACTGCAAAAGAAATGGTTAATTGATCATTGTTCAAACTCAGCCAATGAAAAGAGGTTAGTGTCAGCAGCTGAATCACAGCAAGCTTTTCTAACGAACCACCAGAATGGGTTAAACTCAATGTTTTGCCCAATTCATACTCTTTAAGAATAAAACATTTTGTTCCATGTACTTCCGTCCATATCATTTAAACTTGAATAAATACGCAGAGAATCTTAACCCCGGGAGATTTGAATTGGGTACAATAATGAGTGAGCCGATTTGGTCTATGACTCAATGTCCGAAATAATTCGCTGTCATCGCTCAAGCTGTAAAATTGCCCTCTTTACCTAAAAGAAACATCAAACAAGCGGTTGGCGCTCCGGTCCGAGTATTTGTCTAGCACAAATGTTTCCCAGATTCGATTTCCCCTTACACTCAACGGAACGCAAGAACTATTGGGGAGATATCTGTTTACAAACATTGCTTTTGTTATTCAAATTTACAACCACAGGAACAAAAGACCCTTTGTTTCGACAGCCAATGACGCTCTGGTTGGCACATTAATGACAATAGGTGACGTCAACGATATCTTCCCTAACGCGATGTTTGTCGTGACGTAACCCTTTGTTATTGATATTCCAACCAGAGCCTAATTGGCTGTTGAAACGACGACCTCTGTTGTTCAGTGGTTAGCAAATTTGAATATCAAAAGGAATTTGACGTCAATGTTTGTCAACAAGAAATATCGCCATCAGACACTCAACAATTTTTCACGATTCTGATTAGACGTGAGCAGTGCTATGGCGAATATGGACTCAACTACATTACTTGATTTTGATTGGACGAGAGCAGTAAACTCTTAAAAAAAGTAAATGATTGGACAAACACTGGGAGGATTCAAACCTTAGTGAACATTCTCGTACCTGACGTCATTGCGGCCATGTTGGTGAAAAGAATAGGCCTAGACACAAATATCCCGAAAAATGCTCTAAAAATCTATCCGGAAATTCTCAATTTTCCCCCTAAAAATCCCTCCAAAAATCTCTAAATATCCCCAAAAGTTTCTAAAAATCCCTAAATATCCCAAAATTTTCTAAAAATCCCTATTTTTCTCACAATCATCTTTTAATGAAACCTTAGCACTCCCTTGAAAGGAAAACGGCAAACACATTTTGTACGCTAGATAGCACTTTTATTAAACAAAAGGCACTCAAAATGGATCAGTGTTCCATGCCAGGAGTGCAAAACTGCTAGCTCGTGTGTAAATTTAAAAGCTTGAAAACTGAGACAGCATTCACACTCAAGAACGTGTAGTGCTTACTTGGCTCCCGCACGTTTCAAACTTACTTCCCTTGGAATGATCATGATGAGGTAAATTAGATATGGGAAACACCGCTGCACAATTGGATTGCAGTCTAGCAGTCACCAACTCACCAAGTATAGTAAACAATGGGACGAAATTTTCATTTCATAGGAATTTTAACAATGTAACAATTTTTGTTCCAAATCATCTAACCCCAAATCCCATTTTTTTTCCAAAAATCCCCAAAAGTTCTACAGATCTGTTCAGCAGAACTGTTAAACAATACCTTAACAAATTCTTTGCCTCCCCCCTGCACGCTTCCGCAATAACCAACTCTAACGAAATTCGCACGCACTATTACAAATTACCTTTCGTTGGCCCTTTCTCGACTCACGTTCAACGCAGAATCAAGAATTTAACACAACGCTATTGTAAAAACTTGGACATCAAGCTAGTGTTTGCCCCATACAAGATTAAGAACTTATTCAGTGCCAAAGATGCTATTTCCAAATTATCACGATCCCGTGTGGTTTATAAATTTTCTTGCGCAGGCTGTAGTGCCTGCTATGTCGGCGAAACAAACCGACATCTTGCTACACGTGTTCGTGAACATTTAACATCGGATAAGAACTCGCATATCTTTCAGCACATTAATGGGTCAGAAGCATGCAGATCTTTATGCTCGGAGGAGTGTTTTTCAATCCTTGACACCGCCTCCACGCCTTTTCAACTAAAAATCAAGGAGGCCTTACACATAGGTTGGGAAAAACCCTCATTAAATAAGCAGGTTAATCATGTCAATTTAACACTTTCACTGTAATTTTCCTCGTCCATACCCATTGTCTTCTCATCATTGTATTTTCTATTCACGTTGTTATTTAATCAGTACTTATGCATGTTATTAGCTATCTTTTATATAACACCGACTAGCGGTTTCACTTGTATTCACAACTGACGATGGATGTCGATCATCCGAAACATGTTTTGCAAATTTAAAATTGTGTGTTTCTTTTTGAAAGTTAGATCTCCTGATGCTCTAAAAATCCAAAAAAAATCCGGCTTTTTGTGTCTTGGCCCAGGAAAGAACAGTAGCGAAAAAGTCTCTTGGGAATTTGACTCTATTATTATTCAAAATTTGGGCTAAGTTTTTCTATTGTTTTGGAACCAACGTGGCCATGTTATCACGTGAGTGCAATCGAAGAATAGAAGTATGCAGTTTGTGTGCATAGATTTTATCTGGAAAATCGATCGAGAGAATTTTGTTGAGGTCATACAAACACCTTATTCCAAAATGGCCGCCATTTTAGTATTCTTTTGTTTCCATGCAAATTGGCCCTTATGGCCTCGCTTTCAAACGTAAAATTCAAAAGAATATTTAACCTTGAACGAGGCTAAAAGGGCCAATTTGCATGCAAACTAAAGAATACTAAAGTGGCGGCCATTTTGGAATAAGGTGTATTGTAAATAAAAAAAACCGCACAATCTTACATTCCGGCGGAATTAAAAGAATCTCAAATTGGACTTGAACTCGTACAATTTTAATTTTGAACGGTTAAATAGCATCACTGGTACCTACTTATCAATTCCGAATTGTGTGAGAAGATGGTGCGATTTTCTATGCAAAGCTGTCATTGGAGAACAATCAGTTTTCCTGAGATAGTAGCTATGTCCAATTTTGTTCTTTAAGCTGATTCCATAAATGATTAGGTCCCTTAAGTAGTCTATTTTCAGACAGTAAAAGCTCATTGAATTCATTGTATTCGGTAGTTAAGGGCGAGTTCAAAGCAGTGTTGAATAAGATAATCCAATACTTAGAGAACCACGGAAACTCCGAAGCTTATCCCATTACACTGATTTATAGAGTTCATTTAAACATTATAAAAAAAATAGTTTGGGGTGATATAATCTATTTAGTAATGTCATGTGCAGGACAAGATATGAGAACAGCAAGGGGCCTAAAAAGGGACATCAGGCCGGCGCGTCTTATCTCCGGTTTCTGTAGCATGAAAGCGACTAGGAGTATTTATACTCCCCACTGGATGGGATGCTAGTCCATCGCAGGGTTACCCACAGCACTTTCGCCGGTACTCATTTATACACCCGGGTGGACAGAGGCACCGTGACCCAGCCAGGACCCGAACCTGGACTACTCGATACGGAGTCGAGCGCAGTAACCATGAGGCCACCACGTGGAAACGGCAAGGCAAGGATATAATGATTTGGCCACTACCCAATAGTTCAGTGAAAATGTTCTTAAAATGGCAATTCCCCTTCGATTTGGAAGGACGGGAACTATTGCGCAGGTCACCGTGACGGTCATTAGAGAGCTGACGCGGACGTCAACCGGAAGAGAAAATTTCGCGTGCCAGGGCAGTGGTGTCTCCCAAATTTTTATACTAATTATTTCTAATGGATAAAAGATATTTGGAAGTGTAAATGTGGTTGTGTGAAAACAGGTTAAAAGGGAAAACAGCACACTTCCGGTTGCTGTCCGCGTCTCAAAAACGCGCGTGCTTAAGCTCCCTGTTATCTGATCTTGCGTGACCTTACTTTTGTTGAACACAAAGAAACCGTGTTTGGATATTTTAAAACACTGACATAAGCTTGTAACTTCCGCAAGTAAACACGGCAACTCCTTCCTCACGTTCAGTTGTTGACATTACCAATGCATAGCTAACAGATCCGGACACTATGCTTTTTCGATACAAATGAATAGAAAAAACATCGTCTTCCCAAACTGTTTTTTCTTTTTTCTTTCGCCGCAAGTTTATGGGGACTTTGAGAGCTAAATACGGTAATGCTCGGTACACATATAATTAAACTTCCTATTTCCAGTGCTTAGTTACCTAACCTCACACAGATTTAACGGCTTTCGAATTCACTGTCACTGTGCTTACGCCGTTCGTCGTATTAAGTTGAATACCTTATAACATGAATTTTTCGGAACACTTTAATTTCGCGAATTTTTTTTAATTCCGAAATTTAAGTGACGCGATCAATAAGTGTCGCGAACACAACATGACTCGAAAATTAAGTGAATAACAATACATCGATAATAGCTTATAATGAAGAAAGGACGAGTTTATTAACATTAAAAAGTTGACAAAATCATGTTTTTATCTATTCTGAGGCAATAGGCCATTTCCGAGTTCATGTCTGCCTTCTCTTCAAAGTGAGTCTAAGTGCGAAGTTTTTGTGATGGTAATTAGTTCTACTTTACATCTGAAAGAAAACTAATTTTCATAACGAAAACTTCGCACTTGGACTCGCTTTGAAGGGGAGGCAGACATGAACTCGGGAATGGCCTATTGCAACGTCCTCATACCAAGACATTCACATTGAATCGAGGATAGAGGCGAGATCATTCGAGTCTTAAGTATTCTTCATTTCCTGGTTGTTACTTCAAAGATTCATGACTTTTAAAAGGGATTTTGTACATTCCCTGGAGCGGAAGTATTTAATTCCTGCATGTACTTTGTTAAGCTTTCCTCGGTGTCGTTGTCAGTCATGATTCCCGATTTTATTAATCAAAGATTCGTGATTCCTGAAAGATTTTAAACTATGATGCATGATTCCGCTTCCTTCCCGGAATTTACACCGTCGACCGTGATAGAGCTCATGGTCAATTGACTAGAATTAACGAACAAGCGTAAAATTCTTGTGGAAATTGTTAGAACTCTGTTGTTACTGTTCTCATATAGACCCGTCGCTCCATCTCTTGTTGTAAATTCAGTTAGACGTTATTGTAAATGAAGTTGTTCTATTTGCTTCAAGGATAAGTTGAGTACCTTTTAATAGTGCCTTACTAAAGATCGCCAAAATTAAAGTGATTCATAGTACAAGAATTTTGCAAAATCGCGAATTTTAAGAGTTGCGAAATACGCACATCATAAAATCGCGAAATTAGCGGTCCCGTCCGCGTCCTCCACACGTTTCCGTATTCGTTTAAAAACGTAACTTTTTTTTCTTCGTTTTCAAAAAAATTCGCGTCCACACGTAGCGTTTTCGCGTCGCTTTCACCCGTCCACACATATCGTATAACCCGACTGCGCATGCTTGACGCATGAGTATTCGTCATTATGAGCCCGCGAAATAATAAATTGGCCCCATCTTTGATTAGAATAGCTTAACAGTCAACATAAAAAAATATCAAAGCTAAATTTGCTTGAAAACAAGCAATTAGGT
The DNA here is from genome assembly GCF_036669935.1 of Montipora foliosa. Lineage (NCBI taxonomy): Eukaryota > Metazoa > Cnidaria > Anthozoa > Scleractinia > Acroporidae > Montipora > Montipora foliosa. Next base: position 19,684,569 of record NC_090882.1, on the reverse strand, counting down.
TTGAAATAAGCCCAAGTATGAAAGACAAGAAAGTGAAGCCTCTCCGCCATCTTGAATAAGTTTATTACATTGCGCGGAGTGGATTGGAACTGATAGTGTGACGTCAGCGTTTCCGAAAAGTTCCGTTTTCGTCCGTCCACACGTAGTCGCGAAAATAGCATTTTCAAAGAGTTCCACTCTGGAGAGCGTTTTTGAAAGTTCCGTTTTCAGTGATCGTTTTAATCCACGAAATTTTCATGTAACATAGGCTAGACGGTACTGAGGGGTGACACCATGCGTCCAAGATCACTCCCACGAATAGGCCATTTCCGAGTTCATGTTTGCCTCCTCTTCAAAGCGAGTCTAAGTGCGAAGTTTTTGTGATGGTAATTAGTTCTACTTTACATTTGAATGAAAACTAATTTTCATAACAAAAACTTCGCACTTAGACTCGCTTTGAAGAGAAGGCAGACATGAACTCGGAAATGGCCTATTCTGGCGACCACTATATATCTGTCGGGATAGTAGTAGCCGTAGTACGAGTACTATTTGATAGTGAAATGAAGCGATTTTAAAATTCACTTTCTTGATATAGACACTGTTTTAAAAACAAATTTCGATCAAATTTGTTTGTAAACATAATTTCCTTCTATTTAAACTTATTCTGTAGTAAGAGTGGTGGTTCCCTTCGAAGAAACAACCCCTGACACTAAGACTGCTTCCCTCGGGACCAGTCATTTGTGTTTAATGTATCCCGACCGGGATACAATTCCGCAGTTGTTGCCTGCTCCGGGTGTTTTATTGTGATTGTTGAAGGAAAAGTCTAAATATATAACAAAGCACTTAATTCCCTCGGGAAACTAGTTAGTTTCGTTTTTCCCTCGAGTCCTTCTTCCACCACACGGCTAATCATCATATTCTAATGATAACTGAAAACATAAGCGTAGTTTAAGGTTTGTTTGTTTGTTATTTATTTCTTTGAGCAGGTTGAAGTTTTGGCAGCTATTCAGTTGATGTGGACCTGCTATACTCACCCAGCGGACAGCCACAACACCAGGAATTTCATTCCCTACTCTTCTCGAATAGGGTTCCCACAGGGAACTAATGAACATGGAAGTTATTTGTGAGATGGGACCTCCGGCTTATCGTCCTTATCCGAGAAGGCGTTAGTCTAACCATTTGCGGATGTCAGTTACAAAGGCAGCATTTTCTCCTCAGTTATTTAAAGACCGTGAGTGTTGGTGCGGCCGGAGTTGAACTCACGACCTCCCGCATGGCAGCCCGGTGCTCAACCAACTGAGCCATCGGTGTGCGGTGCGCAGTTACCTCAAATCGTGCAAATAATTTAGTTGAGTAGCACACCAGGTATTTTTAATCGTTAAGCGCTTCTTTCGCGAAAGGTACAGGGATGTAACTCAGAATAAATTCATCAGGTTGAAGGTTGTAGTGGCAGTAAGTTCGTGCTCCGAGCATCAAAGGGACATGGTAACAAGATTGTTCCCAGTGTCTCGCAACACAACACAACATTCTTCAAGATGGCGAGAAGACACGCACAACAGTACTTAAAACAACGCTTTTATTTCATTTGCAGTATCGATAAATTCTAGTGATTATTCCGTATACTAACAGATATTCAATTTTTTTTGTTAACACATCAAATGACTTTTAAACTTTGAGGAGAATAATTTGCGATCTCAGTCGCTACGATCGACGGCCAAATTTCAACCGGGTAACGTCAAGATTCTAGGAAGTCTGGGGTTGAATACCTTTACTCATCTCCAGTTCTCGCGGATTGCGTGGTAGGTGAAAAGATGGCCGATGCTTCGTTGAAGTCAAAATTAAAACCTTTGGACTGCATTATCAAGAAACCAGTGTTGTTGCAAGTTGGAGATCAAACTAGTGACGCTTGCAAGTCTGGCGTTTCTGTGGTGGACATAATATTTCCTGGAAGCCATGCTGTAAATGTAGGAAAGCTGACCTTTAAGAACTGCTATACAGCTTCGATCACAGTCAAGCTAAAACTTCGTGATGATATGAGCAACGAAACGTGGACTTCTGTCGTCAAGAACCTTAAGCTCATGCCTCATCCCCATTTTGAGACAGGAAGCCAAGAACATTTTACAATTTTTATCCAAGACGTTATAACACCTTCCTCTAATGATCAAGTTATAATGCTGAGACTAATTCTTAAACAGCCATCCCCTCACTGGTACAATTTTGGAATAGAAGAGGTGAAGTGTTTCCCTTTAAACAACAAGAGAAACGCTGTAGTTCCAGGATGGCTGCAGTCTATCGAATCACCCAACCAGTCAGTCGTAAAATCCCCACAGAATTGTCCAAGCCCTGATGGTGTTGCTTCTAAAATCCAGCAGCTTTGGGCTTTGCTACAGCAGCTGAAATCCTCTGAAAGTGAAGTAGCCATTGGACGTTTTGATATTGATGGCAGCTATGACATCAATTTGCTGTCATACACGTAATAACTCAAGTGGGGAACAAGTATAGAAAATCCTATGATTATTCAAGTGCATTTCATGTTTTATGGGCACAAGTTCTGAAAATTATAATAATTGTAATAATAATATTATATAACATTGCCATAGAGCGGTTTTCAATTGAGTGTCGAAAGTAATTAGCGAATTACTTTGGTTTTGCATTACTTCACTCAGTGATTGGTTCAAAGTTCTCGCGCCACTTTTTCAACCAATCAGAGGTGAAACCAAAACAAATCGTGGCTTGCGCATGCACATTTTCCCATGCTTTGAGACGGCTATGTGTAATTACTTCGAGTTTTGATTGGTCTACTGGATTGTCTCCGTCCTTTTTGATTGGCCAAAGTAATTACTTTAGTTTTAGTTTTACGACACTCATTTGAATACTGCTCTAACTTTGTGGAAATAACAGTATTAACAGAAATTTCAAGCTCACGATACAACTTTTTAAAGACATGTTTCGGCATGACTCAGGCCATCATCAGTTTAATGTGTTAACTGATGTGTTTAATGTTTAACTGATGATGGAATGAGTCATGCCGAAACATGTCTTTAAAAAGTTGTATCGTGAGCTTGAAATTTCTAATGATGATGATAATAATAA
>NC_090882.1:19661497-19678997 GCF_036669935.1 Montipora foliosa | reverse complement strand
TCAACTGCTGCTCAAGAACACACTGGAGAGAAATTACTATTAACGTGAATTGTGTAATCTTCATTGACTAGTCAGTATGGATTGGTCTGTATGCTAAAATTTAATGCGAGCGCACTTTCAAATGTCTCCTTGTGGAAAATTTATTAGCTGTGCAGTTTTCCCATTATCCAAAAATCCAGGGAAATGGATGTTTGAAACCTGGTGAGCGCTAACCGTTGGTTAAAGAGGTGTCATAACCTATAAACCTTATTCCAAAATGGTCGCTGATTTATGCGGATACAAATTGGCCCTTAAATTATTCTTTTGAATTTTAAGCTTAAGAACGAGGCATCAAGGGCTAATTTGAATATTTAAATGGCAGCCATTTTGGTATTAGGTGTATAGGTTACCTTGGTATTTAACACTCAATCGGCGACAAAATTAGTTGAGACAGTTGCCAACAGAGCACACTGGCAACGACACATTCATTGTTTGCAACGAAAACTTGTCCAGAAAGTACGTTTCCGGGATACCACTCCCTCCCCCACCCTAATCAATGTTGTACCGCTGTCGACAAGGCTCGTAGAAAACAGAAAAACACAACATTGTGCCGGGGGTGCGGGGGAGGGGGCCATTTGCGCCGTTGAGCTTGAAATCTACTGTAAAGGATAAGAGTGTCTCAACAATTTTGACGCCGATTGACTGGTTAGTGCTAAATTATCATGTTTTGGGTGTTTTCCACATCTTCAACCACTTGCCTAGCAACACAAGTTAAATGAAGTTAAAGGAAGATTTAATTGAGTTAACAACTAGGAGTGACTGCATTCAATTGTCAGTGGTCTTGCTATATTTGCGCATGCGTCGGATTCGTTGTAGAGCTTATTTGTGGCCTTTAATGATATAAGTTAGCTGTCTCTCACTCATGCAAAGACTTGCATGGTTCACAGCAGTACACTAGTGTCACGTCACACGGTTCAGCAGCCATTTGTACAGCTGCATGGGGTATGGCAGCGCTTAGCAGTCTTCCCAGTCATTGGTTGTGCAATTGCTCGTAGCTGTCTATGCTTGAAGCGGTTGTCCAGCTTGGTGGTTTGCCAGCTTATCAGTATGCAACCTTAGTGTCACTCACCCAAGCACAGGCTCGCATGGTTCACAGCAATATACCAGTGTGCGCAGCCTTTGGCTTAGCAGTTACATTTTGGTGCAGGCTACAGGGATCATAGTGGAGCCTAGCAGTTGTCCGGCCATTGTTGGTACTCTCAGTACTGTATCCTGTAGCTCATAGTTGTCTATGTGTCTAACAGTCTTCAAGATATCAAGCGCACCAGCGTGCAAGCTTAATTGGGTGCAGGTTGGGGCTCTGGTTTGTTGGGCCATGAGCCCTCGAGGCTTGGAGGGCCTCCAGCTGGGCGTTGGGGCTCATGGCTGGGTAGTCAGGTTTTGCCCACCATTGCTGCAGTCTCCAACTTGGAGCTGGCTGCCAATGGCTGTCTCAGGCACTCAACCTCCACATACCAATGCAGTTGTTAAATGAAGTTAAATGAAGATTTAACTTCAGAAGTCAACAACTACTATAGGAGCGACTGCGTTCAATTGTTATGAGTGGTCTTGTTGTATAACCGTATACAGTACTGTGCAAAAAGAATGCAAACGAATTTCGTTGAATTTCGGTTATTGTTCTCTCGAAATTTCACCGAAATTTCGGTGGGAAAGGTGTGATTTTTCTCCCGAAAATCGCGAGAAATTGATTAAGTTGAATTTCTTGCGATTTTTTCAGTTGTCGCGTCGGCAGTTCAAGGGTGGCTACACTTGCGATTTTCATCGCGCGCTGGTAACGCGACAAAATTTGAAGCAAATCGCATGACCGTCGCGAGCAAAAAATTGCACGTGTAGCTGCGGCCTAAACCGAAATTTTGTAAAGTCTTGGTTAGTGTTTCCCCTTTTAATGAATGAATGGAATCAACAACTGTATTTCTTCTCTCAACCTTGAGTGTAAACACGACCTGAATGAAACTGTAGACAAGCATTACAAGCGATTTCGTTTCCTTTATTCAATTGATACTTTGTCAATAAAAAGACATAAGATTTTTGGTACGCCCGATACATCAATCTTGAGACTCCAAGAATACAGCCATAGACAATTTAACATACCAAACCTACAATAGCAATTCTTCTTGGTTTTCACGTCACGCAAGTACCACGCAAAGAAAAAATAAAATCACTTAACATTCAATAAATTAAGTCAAGAAATTGAGATGTTGTAGGAGGATAATAAATCATGAGCGTGTCAAAGTTTTAGGGCTGTGCGATGATCCAAACTCGACTTATTTGGCAATAGACACTTTTCATGACATATTGGTTACTCAGAACTCGAAAACACATGGGCAATCGACACTTTCGTGACATAATTCTTAGAAGCAATCCAGATGTCATGCATTGACTGAATTAGAAAGGGATTGTAAAAGCGCTTCCTTTACCATGACTAATCTGCCCGCTTAAATAATTTTATTGTCATCGAAGCCTCCCGAGAGGAAGACGGATTGGAGAGACAAGCGAGAAGGAGGACATACTCGCTGGGAACTTTCACTATTTCGCTATGCCACGACGAAATTTCGCTATGTCACGACGAAATTTCGCTATGTCACAACGAAATTTCGCTATGTCACAGCGAAATTTCGCTATATTGCAACGAAATTTCGCTATGTCACGACGAAATTTCGCTTGAATATTCGCGCGGCCGTTGCGAATTTTCGTTTTGATTGAAACAATAGGCTTTTCGAAAATTCGGCGAAGTTCGAATGAAATTTCGTTTCGCCCGAAATTTCGTTATATTTCGTCGAAAAGTAGTGAAAAGTAGCGGAAAGCACGAAATTCGTTTGCATTCTTTTTGCACAGTACTGTATGTGGGATTCCTCGTGCTTTGGGTTATAGAGCTTACAGCTGTATTTATGAATCTGGTGGGAAGAAGGAACATTCTGTGCGGAGCGTTTTAGTGGATTTTTTCCCCTCCCTCGTTCGCCACTACTTTCCATTGTTTATGAGTGTGACAGGTGCCTGTCTTCTCGGGGGTGTGGCGGCTCATGGCTGGATTGTCAGGTTTTGCCAGCCATCGGTGTAGTTTCCATCTTGGATGATCTGGCTGCCAATAGTGGAAGCTCCAGGATGTTTCAGGCACCCAACCTCCACAAACATTTGTAGCAATGCAGTTGTTAACAATATTAAACTGTTAAATTCTTTTAACACGCAAGCTGAATGCTGAATCTTTTAAAACCGGTATTATCAGCACTCTTTGAAATGGCTGCCTAAAACATGTCAGTCATTAGTTTTAAGGACGTTCGCGCGAAAATTTTTTAACATTGATTTTTTTCTGAAACTTTTACCACTGTAAGATGATGAGTTAGTTATGTCAGAAATGTAAAAAAAATGGGGGGTCACCGACTTCGTTTTGGAGAGAACATGCCCGGAAAACACCCAAAATGTGACAAAATCGGGCTTCGTTAGCGAATAAGGCTAGTGTCTGTAAACCCAAATATATTGCAATCAAATCTTTGAAGTGAAATCATCTCTGCCAAATATTATTTAAGTGGACTTATTAACTGAATTTAGTCAACTGGTGAGGTTCCTTAAAGATCAAGTTCGCATTTAGCGACCACAGTTTCATGCCTCTTGCAGCCGCAAGATGGCAGGATTTGATGTCCCGTGAGCAGAAATCTTGAAATTTTTTTTAACTTCCCACATTGATTTTTTGTTGATTTTTGGACAACGTGGAGAGAAATGTAAATAAAATTTGTTTCTGCAAAGAAAAGTAGGGGTCACCGAACGTCCAAGACCGTTAAATCCAGGCAAAGCTATAGCAATGGCCTTTTGCCCTATCATTTCTCATTTTATCACTTAGCGCGCGCTCGTGTATGACGTGGCGTGTGCATTTGCGTGCGCAGTAAGGATGCGCAGAAACAATTGGCGCGAACGTCCTTAAGAGATTTGAGAACTTTGACTGGAGTCCTAGTAACTTGCTGTTTAGTATAGATTCCTTGAACGTCAAATAGGAATGATGAATTGGAGAGTACAGTTTGGATCATTGACTTATTGTGTATAATTTTATAAAAAAATACATGTACATTACTTTTGATGTTACATGTACACGCTGTTCCATTTTTATCTTAAACTCTCTGTGCAGTCAAAAACTACCGGTAAATTTTTTTCACCTTGTGAGCTACTGTAGTTTGACTGAGGTGAGTCTCAATATCTGAAAACAATTACTTTTTCTGGTCTTGATAGGAGCAATCTTATGTTTGGTAACTGTACAAGAAGCACGTAATCTCCTTTCTTGAGCTGTTGTAAAATTATTTCTTTATGGTTTTCAGGCCCGTGAAGTTAATGGTGTCACGGCCCCTGTGGATACAAGTTTGCCAAACCCCAATGATTATGAATTTGATAACTTGTATCTTGATATGAATGGTATCATCCATCCATGCTGCCACCCGGAAAACAAGTAAGTTCAGTGATAAGTGAGAACTATAATTCTCGTTTGTCTCACAATGTGGTCACTTGTGATTTGGATCGCAACATTTCGACTGCATACTGCTAGTCTTCATCAGGCGATGAGGTTGACTGGTTACGCGCCACCTTTTAAGCAGGATTCTTCGCTATGATTGGTTGGTTTTCAGCAACTGTGAACTGTCAATCTCTCCTTATTTGTATGAAAACGTTCTCAGAGCGTGATGCATCAGTTACTTAAAGGGGCAGTGTCACGCTATTTCAGTCAAACTTCAAAACACTAAAATACGTCTTTGCATATAAATAATGGTGTAGTTTTTTTTGCCAATAACAATTGAAGTGCATTGAAGCTATTTTTTGTTATTTGCATTTATGGACGGAGAGGATGGAAATGGATTGAAACTTGAAAAAACTGACAAGTTTTTTCATGTTTGGAGATGGTGTCAGTAGAAAGTCGCCTAAAAATTAAATACGAATAGCTCTATGTGCAATAAATATATTTCATATCTTGTCAGTGGGTTGTCAGGAATGTTGTATTTGTGAGCTAAAGTACATGTACTAATTAAGATTTTTACCCAGTTGTGACCTAAAAATGGCAAATTTAGCATGACAGGGGCACTTTAAACTTTGTTAGGGGTAAGAAAAAAAGATGATTGAGTTTCAGAGATTGAATAACTTCCTAGAAAAAATTGCCCTGTGTCCTGTGATGGGATAAATATTTAACAATTAGACCCGTAGCCTGCAAGGGTTACAGGTCGATAGTCCATGAGGCAAAGCCAAATCGGCTATTGACCAGTGGCCCTTGAGGGCGAAGGGTCTAATTGTTTTAGTATCACCCAACTAGTTGGACAGAAAAGGCAATAATAAAGTTAGCAAATGCAATTAAAAAAAATACTAATTTTTATTTGGGAATAAAACAAAAGAAAGCATCATGCTTTTCGCTACTCGAGGACTACATGTATTACTAATAGTTCTCTAGTAGCGTAGCCAATCAAAATGCAGGATTTGCATTAGTCTACTAGTTGGGTGATACTAAACAGTATTATTGCAGGTCATTGATTGTGTCAGGCACAGGCCAATATTACTTTACAGCTGTTTATCCAGTGTGAATAGTACTATTCCTTAGCACACTTAACAGTAGCTTTAGCAAGTTGGTTAAAAAATTAAATTACGTCCTTCAGACTGATGTTAAGTTGGTGCAGGTTTTAAGCCATTGATCCTTTTTTTTTTTCTTTACTAACTAGGCCTGCTCCACAAAATGAAGATGAGATGATGGTGGCAATCTTTGAATATATTGACAGGTAAGGGAAACTTTCCCCCTTGTCGCTTTTGGAGTACTTAAACTCATGACCTTGGGGTATGTACACATATCTCAATTAGTTTTATCACTTATTTATTCATTCCTGATAGTCATGGGAACGTTTTTTTTTTGTCCAGAATTTTTTCTATTGTGAGACCAAGAAAGTTACTTTACATGGCCATTGATGGAGTGGTAAGAATCTTTGTTTTCAGATAAATTATTTTTGCACACTCATATACAGTGCAGACCAGAAATATGCGTCCCAAAAAACGCGTGCGAAACGAGCATACGAAAATTGCGCACACGCGTCTGCGTTTGTAACACGCGCATCAAAAACGCGCATTCATCAAAGATAATTAGTATGTATGAGTTGGCCCATTGTCTTTTCATTGTTTAAGTTTTATTGTTACCTTTCAGCGCAAGACAATGGCTATGTCAACAGTGAAGTGTTTGATTTCAAATAACGCGTGCTTCCAAGTGAAATTCGAGTCAACAATGCACTCGCTTCCGCTTCACATTTAATTTCAGACATTTGAAAATTACTTTCACTTCTCGCTGCATCAACAAATGACATAATGAGGGGAATAAATATTTTTCTGTGATTAAAACGTAAAACAGGACTATTTTCAATTTGTTACACGTAGTCAATCAACAACAAATATCGCTAAGAGCAAGACTTGGACGAACGGCGGAGTGAAATGCAGTAAAATCAACGAAATAAGGAGTATATTCATTCGCAAACAAAACTTACTTACGCCATCTGTAATACCGGTAATTTCTCGAATATTTCAAAATAAAAGTTTTAAGAATTAGCATAAATATGTAAAAACTAGATAAAAATGCGGCGAACGCCGAAATGTGATAAAATATGTACAAAAGTGTAAAAAGTGCTAAAAATATATGGAGTAATGAACGGTAGCTAGAGAAAACAATAGACAAAAAATAATTAATTACAAGAACTGTTCTAAACAAATAATTTGGCGCGGATAGAGTCACACTGTTTGTTTAGCGATGGTTTCAGTTCTTTTATAAAAAACATTTCAAAAACAAGACAATCAAACTTGTTCTGGCACTTTCTCAGAATTCTAAAACTCTTTGCGATGTTGTTAGGTTCCAATGCATGTTTCTCTCTCAGATGGTCGCCGATGGTTGCCCCTTTGTGCTCTTCAATGCGCTGGTGAAGGTGCCGGCAGGTATATCCGACATAACCTGCGTCGCCAAATTATTTCAAAATAATTTTTGTAATGCGTGCGTGACATTCAAAAGGCGTCTCGGCATTGTTTCCTTTTGCGAATTGAAGCTGTATTACTTCAGCAAGATTCATTGGAATGCGCTCGGAGTTGAAAAATCTCTCCTTTAAGATATCTTCTGCACCAATTTCTTTCTTTAGTTTAGCTTTACGGAGGAGAATTAACGCGGGGTTGGCTGGAAGCATACGGAGTGAAACCCTGTGTGACAAAAAATGCCGAATTCATTCAAAGATACATGCGACTTTCAGTTGCCGGCTGTTTTATTTTCTTTCAGTTATTCATGAATGCAAAATATTGTTTGTTCAAATTGATGGTTTTAAGGCAGTGAAATTAAAACAAATCTTTATGGTAGATTAAAACAATTTGTTAAACATTGCGTAATACTACAACGAAATGAAGAGAGCAGTGCAATTATGGCTCAATCGTAGAATATTAGGGTACTATTCTCCGACTTTCCACGAAGATTTCTACCTGTATTTTACGATTTAAGTCTCTGACTTTATACTCGTATAAATAGTCCCTTTCGCGTATTATGTACGCCGCGGCCAGAGTAAGCCACGGCTTATTTTCTCTCGTATAAATGGCCCTAATGTCGTCTTCTTTTGTTTGAGAGCCTGGAACCAAATGTTTACTTGTCGGAGCCTCAAAGCAGTTATCTCATGACGACTTCTGTGGCGCCATTCTCAGTATTTGACGTTCGCGAAAAACTTGGGATGATACAAAAACTCCTCAGTAGCGCTGTTTTCTTTTTTTCCCGAAATTCTTAAGCTCGACAAATTTTCGGCAAAGCACTTTTATTGCAAAGAATTGGCGGAAAGGTCAGAAGCTACGGCTACATGATTATTTTCTCCGTTGTCTGGCATTTTCTATGACAACGATCCAAACTGCAGTTTCGGCAACAGAAAGGTCAAAATAACTTAACTATCAGTGGTCAGCTGCAGGATGACAACAGAGTTTTATTATTTTTCATTCAGTGAATGTCGAAAGAATTTAAAACTTTCTAGGTTCGTTTCGAAAACTCTCAATGATCAGTTGACACCGCTCTTCAATTCAAATGTTCTGGTAAGTTGATCACAGAAATTAAATATTCATTTTATCGTCTGTCTATTGTTTCGTGGAACAATGAACATCACATCTACGATACGAGGTTGCATAACAAAAGAAAAAACGCGCATCAAATGCGCGTTTGGAAACGCGCATTTAAAAACGCGTGTGCGCAAAAAACGCGCGTACGTTTTGCGTCTGCGTAGGACGCATATTTCTGGTCTGCACTGTAGTGGGCCACTTTCGAAAATATGATGTACCATGATAATACTCTTTGTTTGTCCCTCCACATTTTGCATAAGCATTGTTTTTGTTTTGTCTTGAGACCATTGTACTAAGTCCCAAGAGAAACTGGAAACAACGCTCATGCAAAATTTGGAGGGACAAACAAAGAGCATTAAGGTACATGTATTTTCGAAGGTGGCGTATTGTGTAGATTTTATTCATCCTTTTTATTATACACTGTAGCGAAATAATTACAGGTACCTTAATTTTGGTTAGTATTTCTCTACCAATATAGTCAATAAAAAAACTTTTCTTCCATTTTCAGGCTCCAAGAGCAAAAATGAATCAACAAAGATCACGCCGTTTCAGAGCATCAAAGGAATCCAGGTAAGAATAGTTTGAAATTGAGATTGTTTGTCTCTCCTGGGAACAAGTAAACCCTTGTATGTTGTTAGACAAAGTACGTTGTAAAAATCTTTACATGTATGTGTCATTCATGGGAGGGACAGAGTTAACTTTAAAAATTAATGCATTGTGGAGAAAGTACTTAGAGTTCAATGTCTAGAGGTTTTATAACATTGGTTTGGTCCGTAGCAGTACATGTATATTTTGTCAATTGTATCTCTTTACCTTTTACTTGGTTGGCAGAAATTGGTGAAGTTGTGCAATAGAGTCTTTCCTGTTACTACCCTGCTAAGTCTTGCCTTTACTCCTAGTGCCTTCTTCGCATAGAGGGTTTCAAGGGGTAGTAGAAAGGCGCAGACAGTAGAATACAGGGCTTGAAATTGTGACCAATACAGTTGCATTTGCGACTTGTTTTCACTTTTGCTCTTTTGAAACAGTGTTAGCAGGTTCCACTTTGCTGCTACTTTTGCTGAAATAAAGAAATGACAAAAGTATTTTGTTTCTTGCCGTGAAATTTCCGGCATCACTATTCTGAGGGTGGGGGTAGTACAATAGCTGAGACAAGCCAAACCTTTACAAAAAATTAATGCTAACCTTAGGCCTAAACATTATCTAAAGCATAGTGTTAAGGCCTAAGGTTAGCATTTTTGGTAAAGATTTGGGTAGTTTCAGCTATTGTACCTTTCACCCCCTGTCCCCCACCTCGGAATAGTCATGCTGTGAATTTTCTTTTAATCTGAAGATAGTGTAATTGTAGCGTAATTTAGCTGCTTTGTTTGTACTCAACTCTGCCCAGTCTCCAGGTTAACCCTTTCAGCCCCGTGGGGTTCCCCATTGACGAGTAAAATCGTCTGGCGTTAGACAGAGTAAAATCTATAAGTGGCATTATTTTTTTTATTGGGAGTGAAAGGGTTAATGGGGACATAGTTTTTGAGTGAATCTAGCTGTTGTTAACCCTTTCAGCCCGGTGGGGTTCCCCATTGACGAGTAAAATCGTCTGGCGTTAGAGTAAAATCTATAAGTGGCACTATTGGGAGTGGAAGGGTTAAAAAACAGTTGGAAATTTGACTAATTCTTGTTAAACAAGAATTATTTGAGAGAGAGCTTGTTGTTCAATTTTTGCTTCATTATTCAAGGAAAGGGTTCTTTAGTAAAGGGTTTGATCCTGAACACTGGTGGGAAATTATTTAGTTTTTGACACCAAGTGGGTTGCTTGTTTGTGCGCACACAATGAAATGGGAAGTATTTTCTTCCCTCTAATAGCAAATGTGTTGTTTGTTTCAATAACATTTTTGGCTGGAAAAGGTTTTTGTGAGATTTTTCTGTCTTTGTGGATTGAACTGTTTTGTGTAATATTCGAACTCAACTAATTTGCATATGTGAGTTGTTTTTCAAGTGTTCTTTCTTGCCAATGATTAATAGGTAGTCATAGTTTTGCACATCAGAAAATATTTATTTAGTCAGTTTATTGTAAAATGAAATTTATTCAAGGGAAGCTAAAAATATTTCTTCAAAGGTGAATTTTTGCTTTCTTGATCAAACTTATGCAACAATTATTTACAAACAAGAAGCTATTTTTAAAAAAGTAGTGTTTTGTTTCCGCACTGAGCAGCTCTGGGGTGAGCTGAATCCCCCGGGCCTGCTTCTTCCATTGTAGGAGTTACCAGGAGTACCTTTTTGGATTGGCCCAGTCAGCATTACTCCTTGGAAAATCCAGTTTCAATGTAACATGTACCACAGGCAACCCAGTTTACGCTCAGAGAGCGTCTAGTTAAAAAAGGGACAAAGCAAGAATTAATTTAACAAGAAAATGCTTTACTATTGCCATAAAAACTATCCAGCACACATATAATAAAACATGATGAATTCATAAAGGCCACCTTTTCCAAACAACATATTTGCTATTATTGCGTGCGTGAAGAGAAAAAACTCAATCGTGTCAAATATGCGCAATATTACAACAAACTAAAATTTCAGGATCAAACCGTTTCCATGAAGAACCGTTTCCTTGAATAATGAAGCACAAAATAGACGACAAGCTTTCTTTCAAATAATTCTTGGCTCTCACATTACCTGAAGACTGTGCAGAATTGATCACAGACCCACTTAAGGTGTTCGATTCCTTCTCTGTCTTTGTTGAACCCATAAGTTACCAGAGAATTTTCCATTTGGTTTCAGTGTTCTACATAACAGCACACTTGGTAAATATTATTTTAGAAATGCAGCTCACTTTGATTTTTGCTCAACGGGCGACAGATTGTTGTCGAAGTCCATTACTCGTCGCTTTTGAGATTCCAGGTGTTGGTTTTCACCGCCTGCGTAGTTTATCCAACTGACTTGTTTAAGGATCCAGTAAAATGCCATTCGCGTTACGTGACTTTCGACGCCATTGCAGGCTAAGTTAATTATTCTAACTCTACGCAGTTCCACTACTCTCTCGATCCTAAAATACGCGCAGAAGGCTCTATGCACAAAGATACCACTTACCAGGGGAGTGACAGGCAAGACTTTTACCGACACGGAAGAAAAAAAAATAACACCGAACAAATGCCCTCCATTTCTAGACTGGGTTTGCCATACGGGAACCCAGTAATAATGATGAGATTAAAAAGGACTTCAATTAAGGTATAGGAAGTATCCCTGAATACTACAGCAGTAACATTGTTTATGGTTTTTTTAGAGAAAAAGCTGAAGAAATTGCAAAGATACGTAGTGAACTAAAACAAAGAGGTAGGTAATAAGTAATAATTTATTATTATTCTTTTTAAGATCATATTTTTTTTCTGACAGTTTGTATTTTTCCCTTGTTTGGAAGAAACTGTAAGTGTTTTGTTTGGCTTGCACAATTTGAAATTACGTGTAGTCTTGGTGTACGTGACTTGAACACCAAGCCAAATCTGTAAATATATAAAGAAAGGAATTTGCCTCCCTCAGTAATAATATTATTCATTATTCATGTTTTTAGGAGCAGCCCTTCCCCCTGAAAAAGAAAAAACTGAACATTTTGACAGTAACTGCATTACACCTGTAAGTCTTTGTTGTCTCAAAAATAATTTATTTATACTTTTCCTTCTGACTATCTTATTTTGTTGTCACATGTTCTAATGCAAGATAATTATTTTCCAAGAGCCCTTGTACAGATCAGGCAATTGACTTGATTTTACAAAAACAAAAGAAGAGAGTCAAATTTCGGAGTAATCATTTGCATTGCCCTTTCTTTTTGACCAAAAAAGCTATTTTTTTCCACATCCTTTTGTTTTGTGTTGCACACTTTGAAACTAGCCATGCATTGCAAAAAGTAATTCCAATGCCATAAAAATATGGTTTATCGTACATGTACTGTAAGCCTTTTCCTTCAGTGTACATTACACCTAAATAATTAATTAATGGTAGGAAGATAATAGACCATATTCGTATTCCCAGTATTGGACTGGAACTAGCTTGCAATGGAGGCTAATGGGGGGGGAATATATTAAAAAGTATTTGCATTTGAAAAGATTTCCCTGCATTAGCCTCCATTGCAAGCTAGTTCCAGTCCAATACCGAGAATACGAATATGGTCTATTTACATGTATCTTGGTCAATCAGTGTTACCATAAACACCCGCATATAAGCTGTACATTTTTAAAAAAAATTGTGGGTGTCCGGTGGGGTGTCCAGTGTTCAGTGTTCAGTTTTCCATCTTTGCATCTGATCTAATGCCTGGTTACTAAGCAACAAACGTTGCGCTCACGCAAGAAATTCCTGTCAACAAATACCAAAAAAAAATCAATCATACGATTGGATGAAGTGGATGAAGAAGACTTCTGAACACTCAACTTTGGATTTCTTTTGATTTCTTGCCAAAAACTTTTCCAAAATTTGAGCTGCTAAATTCAGCGTGTGGCTTATCTGCAGGTGTGGCTTATCTGCGGGAGTTTACAGTAATTTTTATCACTTAATAAACGCCATTAATAATAAATTATAATATTGTTTCTCTTGCAAACAGGGAACTGAGTTCATGGCCAATTTATCCTTATGTTTGAGGTACTATATCGCAGACAGACTGAACAATGATCCTGGATGGAAGAATATAAAGGTAGAAGTTATGCCCCATGTTTTCTTCAGAGTTGTTTTTGTAATGAAGGGGATGGTGAATGTTTACCATGGTAAATGTAATAATGAAATGTATTTTTTGGAATGTAACTTAAGTGCCCCTTTGAATTTCAAAACACTAAGCCACCAAAGTTTCAAACCTTAATTTAAGAAAGACACCTGTTTATTTTAACTGGAATTTTTCTATTTAATGGTCCACCATTACTAACTTTATGTTCTTGAGAGAGCTTGTTTGAGGAGAAAATGATGTCAAAGGCTCACTAGTCTAAGAATGCAATGCGTGTGTATGCCGCAAAATTAATATGCAGCATGGAAGTTTTGGGCTTTCAGACTTTTAAACTTATGTTTTGCTTTTATAATAAGCTGCATTCACAATTTTGACAGCCAGGTGTTAAGCAAACACACTTTCAAAATCTGAAGAAAAAGGAAAAAAGGGGCAAAAGCGGTAATGCTCCTTGCAGGAGTCAAAGGTACAACCTAATTACCAGGGCTGTCAATAAATTTGAAAGTAGAAGGCTTATAATTAAAAGTAGGCGTCCATGAAAATGAGCTTGGCTCACTTGACTATGGATGGGAAAATGTTCTTTCTTCGGCAAGGACATCATGATATTTTTCTTTAGATTAAGCGCAAGACTGGGAACTATTCAGTTAAATTTTCCAAGCGTTCCACACCATTCACATGAGCAATTGAGTGCGAGCTGTTTTGTCGTGATTTCTCGTTCTATCAAGTCCACTCAAAATGGGAAGAAGAATTTTTTAAAAGTTTCTTCAATGATAATGCCAGTGCTTCTGTGAAGGAGCACTGGCATATTTTTCGAGTATACCCTAGTCGCCATTGAAAAAAATACACCTCATCAGTTGTTATGGATTTTAAGTTGCTTACAAAATTAGTTGGAACTGGCAATATAATTATTATTCAGTACTACTGTAAATAGTTTTGATTTTCCCTGCTATAATTGTACAACTCTTTTTTATTCTTTTTGTTACTTTGAATTTCATCACTTCCCAAAACTATCAGTATGGGAAAGAAGTTAACATTCTCAAGTAAGAAAGCTTGGTACAGTAGGTCAACTTCAGTAACGCTACTTAATGATTCATGGTCCCTTGACATTGTTATTGAAATTTAACAGGTCGTCCTGTCAGATGCTAATGTACCAGGGGAAGGAGAGCATAAAATCATGGACTACATAAGAAAGCAGAGAGGTGAGACTAAATGCTACAATATACTTTACCTTAGCATGTCTGAAGTACATCTTCCAACTGTTTCTACTGTTATTATGGTGTAGTGTAGAAGTTGGAGCCCCATCCCATCTTATTACACAAATCTCCAGTAATACTGGTACTCAATTTTTACCAATGTTAAATGGATGGACAGGGAGTGAATTTTGCTGTGTGCATGCTGGGATTCAAACCCAGAGTGCTCTGGGATGCAGTCTGTGAGGGATATCCTCTATGTGACATACTGTTCATGTCCAATACTCCTACATAATGAGATTCCTGGTACGTCACAATAGACATCACAAAGTGTCACAAAGTGTCTCGCAAAACTGTTACTATTTTTTTAAGGATTAAGGTTGGGGGACACTTTGTGATGTCTATTGTGAAGTGCCATGAATCTCATTATGTCGGAGTATTGGACAACCCTCCTATGTGACCCCCCCCCCCCCCCTTCCCCCCCCTAAAGATAAGATCAAAACTAGACTAATACATGTAGGAGGAGCAGGCATGAATCAAGCCTAAAATAATCATTTAAATTTAATGATTCATCATCCATATTTTGATTTAGCCAAAATAATAGTAAATGTTGTAGTGTGCATACTGTTCATGTTATTTTAATACCATCACTTTCTTGAATTGTGTATGCTTGGAATTCAAGTTTAAAGAATTCAACTTACAGTAAGACCAAAGAAGCTGCTCTGACAAGCCTTACAAAAATACTGAAATTGAAAAGTGGAAATCTAATTCTTAATTTTAATTTGCAAAAACACCTGAAACATCAAAGCTGAGTACGACAACAAAAGTGTGTATGGTGTTGAAGGCGTGTTTACTTCTCATTTTCAGCAAACCCAAATCATGACCCCAATACAAAGCATTGTCTAAATGGAGCTGATGGTAAGTCTTTTTTATATTGTGGAAGGCTCCAATCCTTGTAATGCATTTAGTATTTCCCTCTTTCTTCTTCTTTCTTGGTGTGTACATGTTAGATGGGGTGAGGGGGGGGGAGAAGAGTATTAGAGAATGTGTTCATACAGACTGGAACATTACTTTCAAAAATTCCAATAAAGGCT
Source organism: Montipora foliosa (assembly GCF_036669935.1). NCBI lineage: Eukaryota > Metazoa > Cnidaria > Anthozoa > Scleractinia > Acroporidae > Montipora > Montipora foliosa. The sequence goes on along the minus strand of NC_090882.1, from coordinate 19,663,914 downwards.
GATTTGAAATTACTTAAAAAAATACAATCAAATACAAATTACAATACAAGTTAAAGGCTGTGTATAAAGAGTAAATTACAGGGGTTTTCACTAACTTTATAGGATGGGAGGCGCGGTGGCCTCATGGTTAGTGCGCTCGACACCGGATGGAGTGTTCCGGGCTCGCGGCCTGGCCGGGGACATTGTGTTGTGTTCTTGGGCAAGACACTTTACTCTCACGGTGCCTCTCTCCACCCAGGTGTATAAATGGGTACCGGCGTAATGCTGGGGGTAACCCTGCGATGGACTAGCATCCCAGGGGGGAGCATAAATACTCCTAGTCGTTTCATGCTATGGAAACCGGAGATAAGCACCGGCCTGATGAGCCTTCTAGGCTCGTAAGCAGTGACTTTATATCGTTATTATGTTATGTTCGTCTAGTCATCAGCTACCAGAAGACTGATACAGCCTGTATACCAGTCTGTATCCTTCTGGTATACAGACTGGAACATGCAGCTAAGAACTTTTACTCCTTGAGTAAACAGCCTGTCATAGTCAATATTATTTTTGTCTGTTTTGTTGTGGGATAGAATACACTGTCCAGTGTAGGTCACATTTAAAAGCCAATCAAAACCCAGGAAATCAACAATAAAAAAATTATTATTGCCAATGAGTCAGCAGAGCGAAGACACGAGGCTTACAAGGCGGCAGTCTTAATAGGTTGCCGAAGCGCAAGAGGGTTGTGTATGCAGAAAAAAATTCGAGTACTTGAGGGAAAATGTAGTGTAAGATAAGGTCATTGGACAAACTGTCGTGACACAAGACATCACTCGCATGTTTTTGGAGGTGTGTGAACCACATCGTGTTCTATATTGATATTAATTTCATCCGGCTTGCCATTGTTGAGTAGAGCAGTTTGTTTTTCATTTTGTGACCATTGAGTTGTGAACAAGTTCATTTAATTTTAAAGGAAATAATATTGTCTGTAAAGGACACAATTAAACGATCAATTTGACATTATCATGGCTGTATCTTGCAAAATAAAAATTCTACAAGTGAAACAACTTTCACTTGATTCCCCATGACATGTTTCACACTGAAAACGCTTCAATGACGATTTTGTACATGGCATTGATTTGATCCAACTTGATTATTGTATATTCCTATTAAATTATGGCCATTCAAAAATTACAGCACTATGTTCATTATTATTGCAAAACGCATTGATATTTACATTGTTGTTCAAGATACAAAGTGTGCAAGGCTTTTACTTACATTTCTTTTGTTATTGTGTTATTGTTAACTTTGATAAGTTGAGTTGCAGTACTTTGAAAAAAAATTACCACTTCTATTGGGTTCCTGAACACTCTGATTCAAATCTGCAAACTATGTATTATATTGACTGTCTCGTTGGCACTTAACGATAGGTACAACTAGAATAAAATATCATTTCCTTAGACGTGTAATAACATTGCAATCTGTCTTTCATACGATTATGCATGTACTGTAGGTGCACTTTGAGTGCATGATCTTGTCTTTTTGTTCTTTCATGTACGCACTGAACAATGTATGTACATGTACAGCTGTAACAGAGCATGTTACCATGCAATGTCAAATTGAGTATAATAATTATGATGGTACAAACTAATCTTTCCTTTTTTTTTCTTCCTTCAGCTGATCTGATTATGCTTGGTATGTATTCAAATCTTTATTGTAAATTCTGAAAGTTTAAGGGGAACCTCCACTAAAACAACAAAATAACTTTAAACCACAGAACATAATGTTTACAATTAAAATTGATCGAACTTTTTCCAATGAAAGCCTTTGTATTCGAAAAAAATTAAGTTCAATACGCTTGTTTTCAATTTCAAATTTCCCGGGAGCTCACATCTTGAATAATTGTGACTGTCGTGGTTGCCCTATTGTTCCAGAACAATCGCTCTTTAGGGCAACCACGATATGTCACAAATATTCAAGATGGCGGCGCCCCGTGAAATTTGAAAGCCAAAACAAATGTTTGTTTTCGGATTCAAACGCTTTCATTAAAAAAAGTTTGAATTTTTTCATTGCAAGCATTATGTTCTGTGGCTTAAAGTTATTTCGTTGTTTTAGTGGAGGTTCCCTTTGAGTAATTAATATCAAATAAAAAATGCCTCCTGTTTCCCTGCTAGCAGACTAGCAGAGGTCTCTTATCTTTTGCATTCGCTGGGCCGACGAGTACTTGAAAAGATACATCTGCCATGGGTTGAAACTCGCTGTGTTGAGCATGCATGCCGGTTACTTAGTGACTGAATCCCTCACGTGATACTTCATGTTGCGTAGGCTCACTTAACAACAGGAGAGTTATTGTAAAGCAATGTGCCGAAAACGGTGGGCTCAAGTCACAGTCTGCATTTAAATATCATGGGCATGTGGTTTGAATGTTACTGTCCAAGGTT
>NC_090882.1:19653997-19656497 GCF_036669935.1 Montipora foliosa | reverse complement strand
TGTGATGTTGTTTGACATCTTTTTTGTGTTCATCAGTTCGCAATCTCTGCAGTACTATGTCCACTTGCCTTCCACTGCCTAGTGACTCACATTCATAGAAATCAGTGCTATTATTTTGATGATAATAAATTGTCATTAAAGTTTGTATTCCCAACAATAATTATGCAAACTTTTCTTAGGGAAGGAGCCATTGATAGACTTGTTGGAATTTACAAGAGAGTTCTACCAAGATGTGGGGTAGGTAAACTTCCTTTGTTTTGCTACAGGATATGTACTTTTATCAGCTACATGACATACAGATTATGTTGGCAGTGTTTTTTGCCTGTGACAAACAGCTCGCTGTCTGTAGTGACAACATGTTTATCTACTCAAGAAGTGTCCTGTATACACTGTAGCCCTTTGCTTCCATAAAGGGCCACTTCAGTATATATTTTACTCTGTTTAATGCCAGCTGAGTTTACTTGTCAATGGGAAACTGCTTTGGGATGAATGGTTAAATTAAGTTCAAGTTTCAAGTTTGCATCAGCTTCAGTTTAACTTTGACTTGCTTGTCAGTCAGTGACACAGGACAATAAAGAACTGTGGTGGTAAATCATGTTGTCTTGGGTTTTATCACTGTTGCAAAATAACACACACAAAAATTGCAGTGTAGTGTAAAGAATCTTTTTGGCCATTTATGGTTACTTTTTTGGTGAATTTCTTCTAAAATGTGTTAAAAAAACTGAAACACTTTTTTAGTGTTGGATGCACACAAAGTGTTGTTCCCTCTAGGTTATGAATGTTAAAGTGGCTCTGTCTTACGGTGAATTTGTTATTAATAGTTGATAATTAAATAATCGATTCATAGGGCTACCTTGCAAAACATGGAATTGTGGATCTGAGCAGAGTGCAGATGGTTCTTCAAGGTGTGTCTAGAGCTTTAGGGAGATACTGCAGGTTCTGACCTGAATTTTCCCACCTCAATGTATTATACATATAAATTATGTTACCAATATTTAGTATGTAGTATCATAGGATATTTTGACAAGATTTGCTGTATTTTGGCGAGCCCGTAGGGTGAGTCAAAATACAAGAGATGAGTAAAATCAGTATCAGTATTGGTTAAATTCCACTTTCGATTAGCAATAAGCTAAACAGCAGGGACTCAGTTCTTTAAAAATTGAGATTCTATGATAGAATTCCATTGAAGACTTTCCTGTCTCTTATGCTTCTTTTGGCTTGATCTTAATCGATGTTGAGTAGTTTGTCAATTTTAATCCATGGATGTGTAACATATTTTGCTGTTGGTTTGATGAATAACACTTTTTTTGTCAAGTTAGACTGTGGTCTTCTGTAAACGTGCACAATATACTTTAAGTATCGCACATATATGAAATCACATAATAGTCAAGCTCCAAGCTGTCGATGTCTGAGTTTGTGTATTTGAAGGCAAATGTATCTTCTCCTTCACTATTACTTTTCCTTTTCCATCTGTTCTTCACCATTCTTCTCAGGAGGCTGTGCTAACATGATTCTAGTTTCCTCAGTTCATCTTCATTAGGTAGTTGCACTTTGGTGCAGTAAGCAAGTCTGGATCTTACACAGGCTTCTAAGATCTTTCTTGTTTCCATGGTTACTTTATGATCAGTTAGAACATATTTTAGATCATTGAATTTACCTGTTGCGCTGAGAATTCTGTTGTCAACAAAAGAGTCACTTTTGGTCACTGTAGAATTATGTCCCAGTTATTTGAAATCTTTAACATTCTCAATCTTGTTTCCAGAAATGTTCAGTACGCTTTTTTTGTTCGTGAGTTCTAAATCGTTGAAAGCTTGTGTTCTTGTTTTCTTGAAGCTTATCTGGAGACCATAATTATCCAGAGCAAGTTCTGTGTACTACTGTATATCCAGGATAACCTGTAGATCAGAAAGATCTTTTGAGAAGATTATGAAATCATTTGCAGACAGTAGCCATCTAATCATTTCAGTTCCATTCATGTGTTCAGTGCTACAGTGGTGACCGGCTTTGCAATTGTATATGTGTATTGAATACCCTATCCATTAGGCAAATGCTGATCAATTTCATGAGCAGCTACCTTGACTACCCAATCAAAGAACCAATTTAATACAGTAGGGCTTTCTATACCACCTTGTCTAGTTCCTGCTTCAATGGGGAAGTCAGTAACATTGCCACAAATTTTCCCAGATATTCCCTCATATAATAACTAATACAGACGGATCATAAATGTATTTACCATCTCATGATCTGTGAATGGAAGAGGTAGACAAGGTCTTACATGTACAGTGTACATGTTACAGTATGTTATGCAAAAATATACAATGTTTGTTAGTAAGGAAAATGATGGTGAACAAATTTTAATGAACCTGATTTTTGTATTATTACACATTGGTTGTTCTTTAAACAAAGCATTGTTTTAATGAGGATCCTTCATGTGCTGTAATTGATAGACCTCTTCATGCAGTAAAGTATTGACAACAGAAAAACATGTGAAATGGGTTTA
>NC_090882.1:19628997-19643997 GCF_036669935.1 Montipora foliosa | reverse complement strand
AATATAATAATGTTTATTTTACAGGGTTGCCCATCATGGAAATGGTTTTATCCTTATCACTACGCACCATTTGCATCTGATTTTCGTGACATTGATTCCCTTCGCAACTCATTTGAGAGTGGAACACAACCGGTAAGTACACTTGATGGTTTCAGTGATGTTGTTGGGAATGAAAGCAATAAGGACGTACCAAGTGGACTTAATGCAGATTACTTTAAAATATCCAAAGTTTTCAGGCAGTTTTCAGCATGAGGGGGATTTGCCATCGCATTTACTGAAACGGCGAACGGAAAACGCCTGTCTGTTGATTGTTACAAAAGCATGAAAATTACCCTCTTTGCAACTTATCACTTTCCTTGGGGAAGTTGTTTAAAATCTGTAGACAACAGGATACTCGAAATGAGCTTAAATCAAACATGTTCTCGTTACTTTTTGGAAACTGAACGGTGACTGTAGTTGTTGTTGTTGTTATTGCCAATGTTTGCTGTTTGTCGTAAACGCATCCAAATCCAGCTATTAGCTTGCAGGTCTCCGATGTAGCCTTAAATACTAAAGACCAGCTGCATTACATATATATCATTTTTAAACCATCTGTTCGAAATCATTCTTTAAGCTCTACCAGAAATCTTCCGACCCGAACGAGTCTCTCGCGAAAAGCACTAAGAGACAAGGGCTTCTTCGAAAGATTATAGGGAACTTCAGCAACGACAACGGGGACGGCAACGAGAACGTCACTAATTTGCATATTTAGTTTTCAAAAGCAATAGGTTTGCACGCTTCGCACGTGCATCTTTTCATTTTTGTCTATTTCTTTGCGTCGTCAGCAAAACAACAACGTGAAATGACCAAAGGTTGAGGCTGAGGATTTGGGGAGAACGTCAGCGCTTGAGGATAACTTTGCATTTTCTCCCCTAAATTGAGCGCCGTTCATGCTAGTTTCGTTCTTGATGGTTTGCCACACCAAATGCTTGGAATGGTGGCGAAGCGATTACAATAACGTGAATTCACATTTAACGACGACGTTCTCGTTGCCGATGCCGTCGTCGTTGCTGAAGATCACTAATAGACCGTATTCGTAAATGGCGGCTCATAAAATTTTCTTTCGTCTTCGTGCTGGTGAGACCAACTAGCCTCGCACCAAGTCAACATTTCGTTTGTATTTTATCCATGCAAACGAGACTAGTTGGTCTTGTTAGTACAAGGACAAAGCAATAAACTATTGGTCGCCATTTCTGAGGTGGTTTTCAATCACGTGATAAGACGGCCACGTTGGTGCACAATACAATACCAAATTGTGTCTAATGTTTTTGCATTATAATGGTGTCAAATTCCCAAAAGACTTTTTTCTCTGTAGTTCTGTGCACCTACGTGGCTGCTCTGAGGTCAGGTGAAAACCATCTATACGTTTTATCCGATGCGATGAATTCGTCGTTTTATCCTTACAAGATTTTATTAGGTCTTTTTTTTAAACCAATCATTTGATTCGTTTCAGTTCAAACCCCTGGAGCAGCTTATGGGAGTTTTCCCGGCGGCCAGTGGCAAGTTCCTTCCTCCGACATGGAGGGAGCTCATGTCAAACCCAGTAAGTTGAACTGCTTTGCTTAAAGGGGCTATGTCACGCGAAATGATTTAATTGCATAACACCCAAACGATGCCCAAAAAGTAGAATGCAACATTGCAATAACCACTTAAAACCGTTGAACAACATAAAAGAAATGCAACAAGAGGAAAGAGAAGCATGGATGGACACAAATGGACAAGAATGAAACGGATTGCGTTTGGGTAATCTTGACAAAAGTCTGCCTGACGTTTTTCAAGTTTTTGGGAAATCGCTTGGATAAAGGCCGTTTTTGCTCAGAATCATCTTAACTGTGATGTACTGATAACATTATTTTAATCAGTAAAGGAATCTCACTTAACCATTTTCGAGTTTTAACTCGTGATAAACTAAAGGTTTCCCCTAAACACCCTAAAATAATGTGACATAGCCCCCTTTTCTGTAGGTGTTTGTTATCATTTATGTTTTGCATTGTTTGGTCCGCGGTTACTCTTGCGCAGTCTTGGTTCATCTGTAAGCACTATAGGTGGTTTTCCCGTTACGTCATTGCCGCCGTGTTGGTGGACGAAAACAACAGATCTCTCATTAGCTCCTTTTGTACGTCCACCAGCAATTGTACATTGCAGCATTGTTATCTGTGTCTCCAGGGATTGGTTGCAAACCACCTATAACGTCCTTGCAGAACAGGTGACCCTATGTCTTGGTTTGACTCTAATTAGATGCACGCGGATTTCAATAAGCGTCACAAAGTGTCCCCTTGCTCTTCTCGCCAACTTCAACATCACTCGTGTCTCAGAATACAGACAATTTATGTCACAAAGTGTCCCCCAAATGCTGCTCTTTGAATACAGATTAACTGCTGCATTTACCCAAAGCTAAAAATAACGCTAACCTTTACGCTTATCTTATTGCTGAAAATAGGTAGCAAATGCTTAGACTTAAAGGGTCACTTCTTGTTGGATGTCAAAATTGGTCGAGCATCTAATTAGGATCAAACCTGGACATGAGTGGGTGACCCGCAAGCTTTCTGCATGTTGAATATAACTACCCATTGCAAAGCCACTTAAAAAAAATACTTTCTAACGTCACTGGGCCAAGGTGGTCGATCTTTTGGTCACCACAAGACAATGTTTTTGTTTTCTGCTCGGCTTTGTCAAGAATTTCAGTTCAGTTTGGACCCAAGCAAGGTCACTTAATTTGGAAGTTAAGCCACGTCAAACAACTTAATTATATCTAAGTGAATTGGAAAACCATTCCTTTATAAAAAAAATAAATGTATGGGGTGTTTTTCTAGTTTTTATACTTGGCTTTGACTGTTTCCCTGTCGTTGCATTTCAGGAGTCTCCAATAATCGATTTCTATCCTCAAGACTTTGCAATTGACCTCAATGGGAAAAAATATGCCTGGCAAGGTATTCTGATTATTTTAGCTATGGGGGGATTTACTGATATATTCCACTTTTACTGTTCTCTTCCACTTTCCCCCCCATCCTTTTGCCCCGCCTTCCTTCCCCTGGATTTTGTTTTGTTGGCATTTTTTTCACATTGGCCGTTTTCATAGAGACGCATAATCCCTCCAGACGAATTATGCGTCTCTCGTGTTATTCGTATTATTCGGGACGAACTACATTATTCGTGTTATTCCGGACTAACTACATAAGACGCATTATCCGTCTGGACGAACTTGCGCAAACAATTGTTGTTCGTCTGGTTATTCGTCTCTACTATAAAGACGGACACAAGACGCATAATCCTTAGGACGAATAATCTTCCGTCGTGCTTCGTTCAAGAGGCACAACACAAGAAAGTTCGTCCAGACGGATAATGCATCTCTGGTATGAGGCCATTATGAATTCTTTAAATGATTTCTACCCTGGTTATTGCAATCACATCTATCAACAGTTCATGTTTGCCCTGCCAATTAATATCAAAATAGTAATCAGTGAAATGTTTATCGGAAAAAATATGTCAATATTTGTTATTATCCAAATCAAGGGTGCAACACTTAATCAGCACCAGACCATAAAAAAGAAAATTAAAGGATACGAAAATCAAAATTTTAACGTGGAATTCGTCATCCTTGCTAATAGTAGGTGTTGATGAAATGAAGTCTACGAAAAGGGCTGTCAATTTACTTAGGAAGGGTGGCTAAAACCCGTGAGACCTTGTTTATTTTTGTTTTATTCCACAGGTGTGGCTTTATTGCCCTTTGTTGATGAAAAAAGGCTGCTTTCTGCTCTTAGCAAAGTATACGCGGATTTAACAAAATCAGAAAGTAGGTATTATTACATGTAAACTTTCAATTTGTAAACTACCATTATCATAGTTCTCATGGGGCCGGGTGTGTTTTTGTTGGAACACTGTGGCATTAAATTTATTTGTAGAATGAGGTTTTGCCAAGGAATAATACTTTTTGTATTTAGGATAGGAGGGCATAGGAGAGGAAAAACACGTTATGATGGTATTGCAGTAGATCGAAAATAGTTTGCCAGCGAACGCAGGCGTATTTCTGGCCGTATAATTTTCGGGAGAGAGAAACGACGGCCGGAAATACGTCTGCGTTTGCAGGTTAGAAAATAGAACGAAGCCGCCGCCGCCGCCGCCGCCGCCGATCAACGGAACCGATTTGGTCTTTATTGAGCGCTCTGTTACAAAACCAAATGAGCCCATTCTCTAGCATTTACACGATGAGTCCAAGTGCGGCTTTGTTCGTGAGGAACTACTTCAAAGTTGAACCGTACTCAATGGTTTGCTATGAAAAGGAGCATTGCAGTCAAGTGACCGCATTTAAAGCACGGTCAGTTTCGTCATAAAAACGTTGTCATTATAAGGGCGATAAGGAAGGCAAAAATACACTCCCAAAAGAGGTTTTAAATTTGTTATAGAGCGGTTTTCAAATGAGTGTCGTAAAACCAAAACCAAACTAATTTCTTTGGCCAATCAAAAAGGACGGAGACAATCCGTTAAACCAATCAAAACTCGAAGTAATTACACGTAGCCGACAGCAAAGCGCGGGAAAATGTGAACGCGCGAGCCACGATTGCTTTTGGTTTCACTTCTGATTGGTTGAAAAAGTGGCGCGAGAACTTTGAACCAATCACTGAGTGAAGTAATGCAAAACCAAAGTAATTCGCTGATTACTTTCGACACTCAATTGAAAACCGCTCTAGCACGCTATTTAACTAAATAGTTTCAGCAATAAGTTTCTCCCGAAATTCAGATTTATGAGTAGTTCCCTCAATTTCACCTGTATGACAAAGTGGGTCTCGCAATTTAAACCTTAATTTTTCAATTTTAGAAACAAGGAACAGTCGGGGTAAAGATCGGTTGTTTCTCCGTCAAGGAAATCCCGTGTTTGACTTCCTAGTCGGTTTGTACGAAGGTGGCGCCGCGGAAGAGGTAAGTAAACATTGTTGATATTTCTCTAATGTGAACCAGCTGTTAGGGTTCTTTTACTTGGACGACGTTTCTCTTTTTCTGGTCGTGCATTTCGGGAGAATATATGTTTGTTACTCTTCAGGACTCTACTGAGGGAGTTTGAACAGATGAACAAACCGTAGCATCGCACTACGGCTTCTTAAGCCTGGTTTTCACTGGCGACGCAAGCACGAAAGCGCTTATTTTTCCGTGGAAACGGGCGTGACTCAAAGATATGCACAAGCACAAGGATCAAATTTACGTTCGCTTGCGTTGTGTAAAAACGAGACGCAACGCAACCACTACGCAAACTGTGATGTTGGTCCAATAAAAACGACCCGTTCCAGACTGATTCCTTTCCCATGGAACTAATGAAGATCTTTCTCTGTACTTCGTGTACTTGTGCTTGCGTTATGGTTCGTTTGCACTTGACACAAATCTCTCGTGCTTGAGTCGCTAGTGAAAACCAGGCTTTGCGGGATGAAGTATGTCGCCGATCCAAGATTACGCGGCGCCATGTATAATTTTAGAACTTCGTCAGTATAGAGTTAAGTTGCCCATGATACGCATATTTACATCAATTACAAAAAAAGGGATCGAGAAATTTCTATACATACCGCGACAACAAAATAATTACGGCTAGGATTAAAAAAAATATGGCTACTGATCCCTCACTGGAGTTACGGTAAAGACACAAGTGTGCAGGCTGGGAACGAATGAAAGAGACATTCTTTCTCAAAGCAATCCCGTCAGTTTTTCACAAAGGTCAGTGGAATGTTCATAAGGTTAGTATCTGTTTCGGAAGATATTGAATGGCAGTCGTCTCTTATACAACAGTTTTACACAGACATAAATTTGAAACAATATTGTCGTATTCCGCGACCATACATTACAGAAGCTGGGTATTTTGAAGTCCTTTAGGTCTGTTTAACTCATATTTGGATTTGGCAGTACAAAGAAAGTGAACACGTTATCCTGATCATCCTCCTGGCCTCAAGGTTTGATATTGTTTCTTGCGTTTGTTTGCAGCCAGTGGATATTGTTGCTGACCTCAGTGGAGGAATGTCAGGCAAGGTTCAGCCAGATGATGTTCCGATCCTTCCACGCAAGTAAGTTTTAAACAAGCGGCAAAATAAGCAGTCTCTATATCTTGATCTGTTTTGGCTGCATTTTGCCTGTTATCCGCGCTCCTAACACATTTCTCGTTTTTGTCTTTTAGAACTGTTCTTTCTCCCCTTCCTAATCTTTACGATTTGAAGGACAACCGATCAATAAGGTAAGGGATGGAGCATAATTTTACAGTGCTTTGTTAAGTTTGGATGGCATTTGAATCAGCAAAGTTGGCGAGGAACTTTTTGTATAGGTAGTCAAATGATTTTTTGAATGCAATTTGGTAGGAATAAGCAAGAGTAAATTTCGCCCCATGTAAGGTAATCCGGAATCCGGAATCCGGAATCCAGGTAAATTTGGTCTGTGGAATCCGGAATCCAGCTAATGGAAGCTATGGAATCCGGAATCCGGAATCCGGAATCCATGGATGTGGAATCTGGAATCCACAGACATGGAATCCGGAATCCACAGCGTGGAATACGGAATCCACAGACATGGAATCCGGAATCCACAGCTTGGAATCTGGAATCCAGGACTCTCTTGGATTACCTTACATGGGGCGATAAATTCTTATTTATACCAAATTGCACGAGATGTGATTTCTTTTTTAAGTGCACCTAACCTCAAAGTTTCGCAAAAGTGAAATGTCTAACATATATTTTACCTTTGCTTCTCTAGATTTTACTTTTTATTACATGTACATCCATTTAGAAATCACTAGTGATCCTTGCAATCTGATTGGCTCTCAGCGGTGCGATTTATTCCCAAATTGCACTATGTTTTGCTCTAAATTGTACCATTTCCCTAGCCAATGAGAAAGGAATACTAAACACAAAACCAATCAAATTGCAGGAAAATGAAAGACGGTAAACTATTGTGGGGCGAATTTTCCAACTTTTGTTCCCAACTGGATCAATAAAATACTGTATTTTAGCAATTAAATAATTATTGTGTGATTTCTAAATTTCTAATAAATAAGTATGTGTAATCAAATGGCGACGAGTGAAATTAGGAAATAATTTTACGCGCGTTTTGTCAAAATTCTGATAATTTCCCGAGCCTTTAGGCGAAGGAAATTATCAGAATTTTGACAAAACGCAAGTGAAATTATTTCCCATTTTCACGAGAAAACCATTTGATTACCTTTTAATGTCGTGGGTGACAAATTACGCTCACAACCGTAATTGTAAAATCGCTCGAGTACTTTATCCAACTGCTCGGGAAGAATCATCTCCAGGTTTTTCTCAAGGCTATTTTCGTCACACCACTTCTCAAAAACTCTCACCTAGTTAACTGTGCTCTTTCACGTATTTAAATTTTCTGCCGCTTCTTTTAATTTCGTAACTTCTTCAATGGTCACTGTCTTAAATCTAGACGCCATCTTGGCTCTGATCGAGATACAAGAGATGTTACCATGGCAATTTTGTAATTTCACCAGTGAAATTATAAATTAACACTGAAATTTCGCGCCTAAATTAAGGAGTAATTTGTCACCCATGATATTATAAAGTGGTAATTGAACTTCGTGTCGTGCAATTTTGGTCTGAAATCAGACTTGTGATTTCAAATTGAACTCGCGCTGCGCGCTTGTGCGATTTTGAAATCACACGTATGATTTCAGACCAAATTGCACTCCACTCAGTTCAAGTACCATTATTAATAGGCCTAATGAGGTTCTAGAAAGGAACAAAGCTGGCATTCATTTGTCCCATGGCCGAGCTAGTGAGAGGTATGGGTCTATTCCTTCAATGACGTCAATAACTGATTGATTTTCAAACCCATAGTGCAAAGCAGTTTATGACGTCATCAACGGAATAGGCCCATGCCTCTCACTGCTCGGCCATGAGACAAACGATTGCCAGCATTTTTCTCTTACATGAAGCACATTAAAAAGTAAAATATAGAGAAGCAAAGGTATGGTTGATATTTAACAAATACAGGAAAAACAAGTGAACTACTCAACAGCGCGCGCTTTAATTTCCTGTGAAGTGGTTGGTCGTTCGAGTCATTCCACTGTAACCTAGGAAACTAGCATTTGTAATTTGCACTCGTGTTACAAATTCGCACATACGTTTACACGAGACCTGCACTCTCTTTTAGCCAATCAGAACTGAGTGATTTGTCATGTATTTTATTAGTATAAAAACCTTACTGCTGCTCTTGTTAGTGCGAATTTGATGTAATTTGAACAACAGTTATACTTTAACACGAGGAAAGCAGCGAAGTCTAGCTCATAGCGAGGTCAACTTCAGCCTCGCTTCAATTCATAGGCTTGGTTACCAAGCTTCGAAGGATATCCTAAAAATTTGGTATTTTTGTAAATACGATTCACGAAAAGCACATTTCGGATATATTTGAATACAATTTTACTACTTCGTACATTGTCTTGTTTAATTTCAGTGTGTTGTTTGGTGATCCCGTTTATGAGGAGGGTCACATTTATAAAGCAGAAATTTTACCTAAAGCACAGTAAGTGATCTTTTATCATTTGTTCAATACACCAATCAAACCATTCGTGCAACCAACGCTTATCACAGGATGAGGTGTTTTACCTTTTTTCGACGTGGAGGTGCAATGCTTGATCGTAATTCCGCTCCGCAAAGTGTAGGTATGCGCAATTCTAAAAGATTCGCCACTTCAAACCTTATTTTGCGTCTGCACACACATTTCCAGCAAATTCTGTCAATGCAAAGTCTCTAAGATTCTGCGGAGAAGATTGGTGTGGTGACGAAAGTCATGCAAGATTGCTAATCCAATCAAAAGTTGGTATCTTGCATAGCTAAAACAACGCGAAACCGAAAACTGTTCTTACGACACCTTAAAAAACTGTTCTTGGTCTTTTCAGATTTCCAGCTCGTGTTCTTAAACCAGAGGGATATGACCGAAAAACTCCATACAGACCCGTTATTGGCATGAATGCCAACAGGACGTCGTTTGCGCAAATTGGCGACGCTGGTCGACGTATGCTGAAGTAAGTAATGGTTATTTAATTGAAAGAGCCTCCCCATGATAAGAAATGGGGCTAAAAACTGAGGTCGCACAAAAACTGTCCACTCTGGGTAAGAGACATGGGCCAGCTAGAGAAATAAAGAACCCATCCTAGAAAAGCCTTGCAAGTCCATAATCTCGAACATTGCGGGTAAACGGTGTCGACCTAGAATGACTAATCACATGCTATCCCTATCTTAAATACACCAGTCACTACCCATGATCCTTCTGTAGCACCTACTGCAACCCAGGCCCTGTCGCTCTAGTGACGCAGAAATATTCAATTTCAGGCTTTTTTGTTCTAGTCAATCGCCAGAAATTTCATATTTTGTCGTGTACAACTTTTCAGGAGGGTACTGCTTAGTAGCCCTAGATTTTTAACGCTTATCTTTAGGCGGCGTTCACATGAACGCAAACTCGAACACCACTACGAAACCGTCTTGGGAGTGTTTAGGTCATGCCGATCTTTTCCCAGGCACTCGTCACAGACGAATGCAATGCTAAAATAGTAACCGTATTCAAACCGATGCGGTTTCGCCGTTTACACGACAGATGAACCCGTATCGTTTTTAAAATGCTCCACTTTTGGCAGCATTTTCAAATCGACTCGGTTTCGGTAACTGTCACGATCGGTGTCGTGTAAACAGAAGGCGTAGTATGCTGAAAAAGAATCACATTATTTTTGTGGACTCAGACACTCAGTCCACATCCAAGGGAAATAGGATTTAAAGTGCATTTCTTTGGTTTGTTTATTGACCCGCTTTCTTTTTCTTTCAGTTTTCAAAGAGGAGATATTTTTCGTCCCCAAACCCCAGGAAACTTCGTGCCGCCCTTTCGGTCCTTCACAAGTCCTCCCCCGAATAATCCTAGGCATGGTTACCCTACTCATCCACGATCCAACCCCAGCACTCCTCTTTCGTCACGTGACTATAACGATGCAAGGCGGCAAACCTACGATCGACGTGCCCCACAGCACAACTACTCGGGAGGCTACCAAGGAGCTCGATCACAATACAACTCTGGTGGCTTTCAAAGGAATGGGCCTAGTGCCCAGTCTCGTTCGGCCCAATCCTTTCGGGGGCCTGGATCAAGTCAATCTCAGTTCTCTCGCAATGTTTACCAAAACTCGTCACGTGATCAATGGCAGCAGCCAAATCGACAAGGACCTCCAGAAAGAGTAAGTTCATACATATATAACAGAGGGGAATGATTACGAAACGCGAGAAATTTCTTTTTGTAGGTTTTCGTTCTCTTTTTGGGTCTTGCCCGTGCTCAAAACAGTTGTTTACTCCGTACTGAGGAACTAAACAATAGAAACGTGTTGGTTACGTAGTTCATGCATAGTGTATGAGCGCAAAACAAAAGAATGTGCACGGTCGCGCACGGTCGCGGATTTTCCAACCTAAATCTTGGCATCTTTGTTTGCTCCTCTGATGTTTGCCGGGCTTCAAACCCAGTCCCCTCTATTACTATGGTCCATATCAGTATCTACATGCAAATGGAAATAATTTGGTTGCGTGGCACTGAATGTACCGACAGAATTAACTTCAGAGTTTAATTTGTATTGTCCATTAAAGCGTTGACCCCGTCTGGGCGTTGGCCTAAGGACCACGATCTCGCAATTATGTCTGGGACTAACGCTCAGCTGGAGTCAAGAGCTTTATAGGCACTGCAACTAACACTGACTGACAGTTAATTCATATAAATTTACTTTGTGAAAAACAGGAAAACACTTTTAACGTTTCAAGACATGTTTCGACGCTCGTGTGTCATCTTCTGTTGTAGATGTTGCTTACAATATGAATTCTCTAATGCACAGGTAAGGCGATAGAGTTTAAAGTTACAGCGATTACGATGTTGTAACAGGGTAGACAAAGAAAGCAAAGACAAAGAAAACGCGCCCAGAGTGATCCGACCTGCGCTATATGGAGAGGGATTAATTTATATGTTTTAGTTATTGATTAGGATTGCGTTTCTCGCACTTTATGTAAAGTGCCTCCTTAATTTCAAGTTGGAATCTGAAGGCGGCGGAATCTAGAATGATGAAACATTCCGCAGAACAGGTCGCTTACTCAATTTTGAGTGTAAGGACTTGGACATCAGGTTAGCTTTTTCTCCTCTCAAGGTTAGGCATTTGTTCAACTTGAAGGATTCCGTCCCCCGGTCTCCATTCGCGGGTAATCTACAAGTTTCTTTGTGCTGGCTTTATTACCAGTTACACTGGCGAAACCTCTCGCACTTTTTCAACTCAAATACAAGAGCAGTTTGTGTAAGACAAGGCTTCTGGTGTTTACAAAAATTTAGCGTCATCTCACATTTGTATAAAGTCCTGGTCTTCGGAATGCTTCATAATTTTGGATTCCACAGCCTCCAGATGCAGTTTAAAATTAAGTAGGCACGACACGTTAAGTGGGAGAAACCTAATGTTAATCAACAACTAAAACATACATTTATCCCCTCTCCATTATAGCACAGGTCGGACGACTTGTGCATGTTTCATTTATCTTTGCTTTCTTTGTCTGCCTCGTTATAATAATAGTAATTAATCGCTGTAACTTCAAACTCTGTTGTGTTATTTGTATATTAGAAAATTCAAATTGTAACGAACATCACATAGTAATGTTGAAACATGTCTTGCTGGCCCTTTTTTTTTCAAATACTATACTTATCTTATAACCGGGCTGCTTTGTCTGCAAGGCAGGTGGCAGTGAATTGACCGTGTTTTGAACTCGTAATGTAACGAAGTTCATTATTGTGGAAATGTAATAGGGAACACGTGAACCACTAATTCTCACAGCATTTTCTTAAAATTCACACATTTCAGGATTCTCGTCGCCACTCGTACCCGCTTTCCAATTATCGCTACAGACCTTACTAACGTGGCCGAGCCACTCTTACAGTTACCAGCCCAACTTATTTTCAGCAACAGAAAGGCCCATGCTATGGTTCGACTCCGAGGAGGGATAACTCCACAAGTGGTTAGGATGAAAAGCATCTATATATCATTCGTTCTGCTCAAGTTATCATTTTGGCGGAAGTATTTCAAAGGAACTCTATAACTACAGCATCATGACTAGCCTCTATTGATACGCCTTGCAATGCCTCTCGAGCCTGTGAAGGATTGTGGTCACGTGAGGACAGTGGAGAGGGTTTTACCATGAACGGTATGAGTAACATTTCAGTGGATAATAAGAAACTACAGTAACTGACCTGGCGTTAAGTTTTTTATTTGAGAATCACAAGACACTGTAGAATTGGAAGAAACTACCACACTCCAGTGGTTTAATTTATTTCAATGGGGAACTGATGTACAATTGGACTAATGTTGTCAACATTAGCACTGTTTAATTTTCGTTTTTTTGAAACCTCAGACGAAGCTTGAGTGTAATAATTTTTAGGAACAAACTCAGTCTGAATTATTTTAGAACATGGCCTGTGTGTCTTGTAATAAAACTGGCTGAATACTAACACGAGTCCAGTCTCCCATCTTCACCATGTTAAAATGTTTATTGCTGGAGGTGTTGACATTCCACGCAATGAGTATGCCTCAAAAATGGCAGTATGGATTACGGCGTTACCTCTTACCATTTAACTTAAAGGTTTCACTTTTATTCCTAACCGAGAAATAGAGGATATTACATGACCACGCGAAGTTACGAAAGTTCTCTTCGAATTGTTGAAAAACATTTCACGAGTGAGCGCAGCGAAGGAGTGAAATATTTCTCAACACGAGAAAAGAACTTTCGTATCTTTGAGCGGTCACGTAATGTCCCGTTTATTATATAAAAACCAATGAAATACCAAACCATTTCAATTTAATATTTGTTGTAGTCCTAACGTAGAACAACGCCGCGATTTATTATGTAGCCAATAGCAACGATGTTCTTTTCGCGCATGAAGATATGTTTTATTTTCGTTTGTGCCTATTAACGTTCAATAGATGTTTAGAGACATGTTAACTTGTCTGGTCTCGTCGGGTCAAAAACCTCATTCGAAAACAAATGTACAAGCGAATTTTATTTGAACCCTATCAACATAAAATAACGTCCTCTTTAGACAACATATAAATAAATGCACGAATAAATAAATAAAATAAATTGGCACCAAAAACGGTTTAAGTCAGGACACACCAACCAATGGAACGTTAAATGATATCCGTGTGACGTCGCTATCGTCTTCTTCCTCAATTCCAAGTTCTCCTCTCCTTCCGGTCTTGCGCAGTAAATGAGAATAGCGAGGCTGTTCTAACTGAGTCCGACCACTTGGTCTTTGAGTGAGATGATTAAGATGTACGCCTTCTACGTGAAAGTTCACCGCACTTGCTTGCTTGGGTTCTGGAGGGACATGCCGTAAGTACCCACGCTTTTCAGGAGGAAGCTTGTAGTCTGGAGGAGGGATGTAAGGCTGGGGGAAAAAAGCAAGTTTGTTGTTACCTAATGTAATAGCAAGATAAGACAAGGAGGTCGACCGCCGTCGAAGGTAACGTGAAGGCTCCTTTTTTTTTGGCTTCTACCGTAACTTACGGTAGGGGTGGGGACTATTCCAATGCCGTCGCACGCACAACCTGTCCCCAGAGAAACTGCTACTCATTTTACCCACTACAAATGGATGGAAAGCTGAGTGAACTTTGGAACTCGGAACTGGAAAGCCATAACTTCCTTATGTAATTTTTATTCCTTTGGTCTTGAAGTATTGTCTTGATGTCTTGGAGCTTTGTCACAGTGTACTGTGGCAGTATTAGTATGTGGTGAGGTTTTGTCATTATGTGACGAGATTTGCTGGTTATCTGTTATACTCCCATCATGATGTGTTGAGGTGTTCTTTTAACGTGCTGTGTCTATAATCACATAAGGGGCGAAACTCGATGTCATAAAAGAACCTCAGCACGTCAAAGGAAGAACTCAACACGTCATGATGGAAACACAACTCATAACCAACAAACCACACCACAAGACAAAACTTCAAGACCAAAGGAATAAAGAATACTTGAGAAAGTTATGGCTTTCCATACGGAACGTTGAGTTGCAGCCCGCGAGTGATATCCACTACAGTATGCGCACTCCCTCATCAGTGAGTGAGCCGAAAGTAACCTTTTCACACTCATTACGCATCCCGTCGCATTAAAAGATGCTCCGTTCTCTCAATATTTGGGCAACTACTGTGGGAGAAATCTAGGTTTTACGAACCGTCGCTACATCAAGAACCTAAGCAGGAAAAGCAGTTCTTTCACACAAATTACTTTGTGAAACGGCAAACAAGTTGATGCAAGACTCTACTCACTATTACTGACCCTCAATGAAAGTCTTTTAAGGCCCATGTCCACCCAAAAGACATTGCGCGCGCGTTGTTGTTTTGAAATAGTTCCAGCGTTTTGATTGGGTGCTCGCCGGTCATTTTCACATGTCCATCTGTTCAAAATTTAACGCGGCGCGCAATTTCTTTTGGATCTACAGGGAACTTTAACTGTATTTTGGGGTAGCCCTGTAGTTTGGGTTACTTTTAAATCGCTTCTTCAATGTACAGATTATTCTGTGAAGTTACCAATACATTTCGCATTCCTTAAATGTTCCTTACCGCTGCCTTTGACGGCTCGAAGTTTGAGCGTAAGATTGTGCCCTTTTCTGGTTTAACTGGTCCAGTAACCCGTTGAGCCAGTAATGCCTGTCTAACTAGGTCAGCCTGATTTCGAGGCTCCGTTGCTTTGGGTCTGCCTTGATAAGGTTTTGGGAGTAAACTCGATGATGGAATTATGAGAGATTCTTGTGATGGGGATCTTGGTTTCCATTCAGTGCTCTTTTTCCTCTCCGGTACTGCTCTCAGACCTTGTGGTTTTTCTCGATTCTCGAACAAATTCCTGGGGAGAAAATCGAAGCACTTGGCTTTAAACCTTATGTCAACCTCAAGCAATAACAAACAAATTATGACTTC
>NC_090882.1:19611497-19623997 GCF_036669935.1 Montipora foliosa | reverse complement strand
AGGCCTAACACTACTGTGAAGTTTTTGTACCCAATCAGTCCATCAGGGATCAACCCTAGTATTGGAATTGGGCCCACACAAGGACAGAGAAAAACTCTGACCAGGGTGGGCCCAATTCCAATACTAGGGTTGATCCCTGATGGAATGATTGGGTACAAAACCTTCACAGTAGTGTTAGGCCTCATTCGAACTTGCAATCATTACTCCAAATGCTACTAAAGGACAACAACTAGCGCTTTCAATTCAGTTAATTATCATGTGTAATCCCAAGCAATTTGACATTCAACACATAACAAAACACCAACTCACTGTGAAATTGTTTAAGTACAATTCATCCGTAGCCGACCAAATTTCCTTCCTGTAAAACAAACAGTTAAGCACTCACTGTAACTGAACGTAAAAAGGTAACATCACTTTAAGGCTTCTAAAATCATTCAGAATTAACTTCCCGTGTCAGCGTCGAAAAAAAATACATTACCGGTATTTCTTTAATTCACCAGGGTTGACATAGACCATGATCTTTGGGACTTAAATCTCGTCTCGTCTCGTCTCGCGCTCCGCGCTCACGCGTCACCCTCGGCTGAATAAGCACCTTTTAAGCAACTAGAAGGTTGCAAACTCCCCCATAAAATACTGACCTATGACAGCGGTCTCTCCGAGGGGTATCTCGGCTGCGAATCTCCGCTAAGGCAACTTCATCTGTGGAAAGAATTGTACAAAACGGCAGAAAAACCCTTTGCATATTAAATACTGAAAAGAAAATCTAAATACTGAAAAAAAAAAAAATCTCAGGAATAAAGAAATTTCAACCGATAGGTTAACCATTTGACTCCAAAAACTGATCGGTAAGTAAATTCTCGACAGTAACAATATACTGTCAATTAGACAAGTATTGAGAAGATCATTATCACCTCAGGGGTATCTTGATAAACACGATAATCTCATTGACTAGCCAACAAAAAAATCTTTGATACTAGTCAGGAGAATACAATTGTTGATCCTGTGGGTTAAAGGGTTCAGAAACTATAAAACATTTTGGTGGTTCCAAATTCAACTTGACCACCCTTTGCTTTAAGCCAACCTCTTTTTTTAACACAACTTGAAAGACTATCGTCCGTCTATAAAAGTATTTTCCTTAATAGAAACTTCACTAAGAAATCTAATAGGTCCTTTTCGTTGCTGGAGATTCCTTGGCTTTATACAATTCTGTTGTTCTTTCTTGTTGGTTCATGATCTGAAGTGAGTTAACTTACTTGGCCGGACTTGAATGCTCTCAGTGTTCCGGGGTAGATGCTGGGGAACCTTTGGGTGCGGTTCCCTGGGAAGCACCTGTACTTGAATCGGACTTAGTGGATCCTGTAAACAAACAAGCTAGTATTGCTTAAGAACTACACCACTAATTGAGGACAAAACTAGCTCTAATCTTATTTTTGGAGGCAAATAACGCTTTCCAGGTTAGAGGGAGAAAATAGACGGTCATCTAACTCAAGCCACTTAAGACGTTAAGTCCACACAGACACACACTTCTCCAACCAGACTCGCCTTGTATTCTCCAAAGAAGCATTTGGATTAGGACAGGAGCCCATCTGGAGCGTGCAACTTCCATACAGCGTCTGTGAAACAGCGTTTTCACAAGTAGGTTTATTTTTAGACTAGCCCTTCCCGCGAATTAGGTCAAAAAACAAAGGCAGTTCCGGTTCGGTGACCCTATGACGTCAGCTTAATTTCTTGTAATTGGTCATCGGGCTCCTGTGGGAGTCTCATTAGCGGGAAATTCAATCTAAAAATAAATCGGTCTGTGAAAACGCCGTTACACGAACATAGTAGAGTTGTAGGCTCCGGGTCATGGGTTCCTGATTAGGATGAATTCCACTGAAATGCCAAGTTAGGACCAAAATCTGGGGATAAAGGGTTTTTCCAGACAATTCCATTTCATTCCTACCTGATGAATAAAGTAGACCATCTGTGATTGTTGCTGAGAAGTCGTTGTTTCTTCTGATCCATTAGGATGTCTTGGTGCGGACCAGAAGTCTTCAGAACTATGGTTTCTTCCCTCTGTCAAACAAAAGAGAATTAAACGTTAGAAACACCTTTGTAAAAGTAACCGAGAATATGAGGTAAGAAAGCGTATCCCCTGACAATTATTTCTTTTGTAATGTACTTTTTATCTCTAGTTCCTATGACTGCACGATCCACTCTCAAAATAACTGAAAAATAGACCTCTCTCATAACGGCGGCAAAATAAAATAGTCCTCAGTTATAATGATAAGAAGCCTTTCTAGCCTCGCTAGGACAAGCAAATTTCAAAAGAATATTTGTTTTAAAATGAAGGCAGTAGGTCTAATTAACATAAATACAATAGAATGTAAAGGAGGTCGCTATTTACGAAAGTGGTCTATAAGGTGTCGTCTTTGAAATAACCATGAAGACTTAATAACAGATTTCAGTTCATTCTTATCGGAACTGGAGGATTCGCTCTCGTTCATTATTCTCAAGAAAAGTTTCTTCAATCGATTACTAACCTGCGATCAGGCTCTATTTTAGTTTCGCGTGGTACGTAATGTGGTGTTGGCGAAACGAAAAGTAGAGCCTGACCAAATTCCTCTTAGAAATTCCTTCCGCCCACTTTTTTTGATTGATTGACATGTCCTTCATCGGCCAATCAAATTTACTTGCATTACACCAATACACGCGTGGACGGCAGATTCACGCTATTTTGTTTTGACCAGAGTTAATTACCGTGGGAGGAATATTATAAACGAATTTGAAAGTTACCGTTGGCTTTAATCACATTTAAAGCATGGGGAATGTTTTCGACGACTATATTGCGGCAAAGGCCGGTGTAATTCTCCCTCCGAACTTCACTAAATATGCAATCTTTTACGCTTGACATCTTAATTTGTAATTGAGATAACCAAGCATTTTGTCGTTGGACGGTTTGGCAATAGATTTTTAAAGAAAAAAAAAGAGAAATACATTATTCCTTTAACGTGTTTGCCCATGAAGGTTTCTTTGGTGATTTTTCTGGGTAATATCTTCAGTTGCAGCGTATTTCTAAAATTGCGCGCTGTAAAATCATATGTTTGGCTGTTAATTTTTTGATGGAGTACGAACAGTAAAATGGACTCGCAAAGTTTCTTTTATTGTTGTACAATTGATCTCTCTGGAAACAGGCCATTTTAGTTTCTGGAGTGCGAGTTTTAAGTTAAATCAAATGGAAATATTATGAAGTGTGCAACCAAACCGTGTCATGTACAGTAAATAAATAAAGGCGTTTCATACACAGATATTCAAAAACATGCATTCGTGTAACTTGCGATTTAATCAGCATCTCCTCCTGTTGATATATATGTCCCTTGTCTCATCCTGGAAACCAATATGCATCGGCTTTCATTGCCATTTGAAAGAACCACCTATTTAGCTTTCTAAACATCCGGGAAGTTTGTGCCAAAGTACTTTCAACCACATGGCCACAGAGCTCGACAACGGAATCGCTAATTTCACTCTTTCCAGAGATTCAAACCCGATTCTGGACAAGTTATGAGATGTTTCAGATGGCATATCTCCATGATACAAATAAAATCAAGTTGCACCGTCCACGGCATTGTAAGAAAAAAAGGGAGAAAAATTTTTTCGTACACTTATGGCGGTTAGTCTCGAGAACTTCGCGAGCGCTCCGCGCAATCACGATGGCATTTTCACTTCCGGCGTTTCAACAGCCAATCAGATCACGAGTTTGGTCGGCCAAAATTTGGCCGACCGTCCGGAATTCTTGAGAGACTTTTGGTCAGGCCCAATTTTAGCGAGCGACGACATAAGGGAACATATATGGGCGAAGCTAAAAATGGGCCTGATCGCAGGTTAATCGATTACATACCTCGGATAACAATACCATCAGTTTCACAGTTGACCTGCAAAGTTAACATGACCATCAGCTGAATTATGCTCAAAAATCCATTACTTTGAAGTTTTTGAGGAGAGTGTCGGATTGTCGTGAATCCAAAAATACAACTTTCGTCGTTAAACTTTTACCGCAATGAACTTTGATTGATATATAGCTGAGTTTTTGTCCCCAAGCAGCGCGCGCTCTCATTGGTTAATTCGAGGTCACATGATATCTACCAATAAAACTGTGTCCCGCCAAAAGTCTCTGAGCGGGCAACAGTGCAAAATCTATGACGTCAGAAGGTAACAGTGCACTGTTACCCGCGAATGTTGACCGACGACCGCCTTTGCTGTTGCCGTTGCACGCCTTTCTTTTTGTGCTATATAACAAATCACTTAATGACTGGTCCCTCGGGAAATAGTTCATTTTGTTTCCCTCGGCTGCGCCTCGGGGAAACACTGAAATTCTCGGGAAACAAAATGAACTGTTTCCCGAGGGACCAGTCATTTTATTATTTTATCCCTAACCCTAATCACGAGCGAAAAATTTGCTGCTGTTTGACTTGACTTGGACTTGACTTCCTCGACCCAGTCCCACGAACCGTTTTGAGAACTCTGTGAAGTGTTGAAAAGGTTATATCTGACTTCGAAAATAATAAACACGATTTCACCAAATTGTAAGTGAATAGTAGTGGTCACTATGGCGACGGCGACGGATTTGTCAGAGAAACTTCCACTGCTTACATAGACAATGAGGTAAACACTTGCTTTAGTACACCATACAAGTTGAAAAAATTAAAAATTATTCACCGAAACGCACTGTTGCTTGGAGGTGTATAACCTCCGTGTGAAAGGGGCGAGCAAGAAAGAGGGGGAACCCCAGTCCCCCTCATTCCCGCTTGCCCCGCGAAGAGAGAACCTGAGGCGAAAATCACCATTTTCATGACATGTTTGGCGTATGCTACCACATGACATGATTTCAGTCAACTTTTTTCTATAAGATTTATTTGCTGGAATGTAAAAATTGGCAATAAAAGTTCGGTACCTTTGTGTGTCCCTTCTGTGCTCTTAGTAAGGACTCAGACGAACCCCCAACCTAAAATCAACGTAAAGCAGAATAATCTCTAAAAGTTTGTGCATGTTAGTTTACTCCAAAGTACAAGGAAGGATTACGTTTTTGCAAACATTGGCCGTGTAGAACTTATATTTGAGCAGACTTAACTGATTAGAGTGTAATGGGAAGTGCTAGTTTTCTACCCCATATGAACCATGTGAGCGTTAGCCCTACTAATGGAAATGGGCCCACACAAGGACAGAGAAAAACTCTGACCAGGGTGGGAATTGAACCCGTGACCTTCGGGTTAGATCACCGTCGCTCTACCATTTCCATACACCTTATTCCATTTAGATATTCTTTTGTTTTTATTGAAATTAGACCTTGATGCCTCGTTCGAGGCAAAATATTCTTTTGAATTTTCAGCTCAAGAACAAGGCATCAAGGGATAATTTGAATAAAAACAAAAGAATATTTAAATGACAGCCATTTTGGAATAAGGTCTATTAGTAGGGCTAACGCTCACATGGTTCATATCGGGTAGAAAACCAGGACTTTCCACTACACTCTAATCAGTT
This sequence comes from Montipora foliosa, assembly GCF_036669935.1. Classification (NCBI taxonomy): domain Eukaryota; kingdom Metazoa; phylum Cnidaria; class Anthozoa; order Scleractinia; family Acroporidae; genus Montipora; species Montipora foliosa. The sequence goes on along the minus strand of NC_090882.1, from coordinate 19,618,480 downwards.
ACGTTTACTCCAAAGTACCCTCACAAATCATCCGGAGGCGTTGCCAGACTTAAACCTTGTCTTGATCTTTCAATTTCCCTGGGGATACCTTACCTCTTGCAAGAAAAACATCATTTGTGTTTTATTCCTTTGTGCCTTGAGTTTGAGCTTTGAAACATCCTTCCGGTGTTTGTACCCACGGTAAGCTGAAATTTACACAATCAGAGGGAGGACACGTTACAATGCATCCTAGTCTTTTAAATCGACATATAAGAAACAAATGATTGTTGGGGCAATCGATCTTGTAAGATCAACTCGTAGTAAGTAATGGGCACATTTCATAACCCCTCAAGTTGTCGTTTGGTGCATGATTAAAGTGCACCTAACCCCAAAATATTTTTTTCGCTAAAATGAATCTTTGCAACTGTTCGAAACGCATTGCGGCCATTTTTTCATTTTCTAACAAATCCTGACATTTTATAGGCTTCGAAAGTTGCGAAAATCCAAGCATCTTCTGTTCACGACCGAGTCAGAAGGGGAGTGGGTTTTTTCCTGATTTGACGTCACAAACTGATTTACATTGCATTAACTCTTTGTAAATGCAAAGTAGATTGTGACGTCAAATCAGGAATAGACCCACTCCCCTTCTGACTCGGTCGTGAACAAAAGATGCTTGGATTTTCGCAACTTTCGAAGCCTATAAAATGCCAGGATTTGTTAGAAAAATAAAAAAATGGCCGCAATGCGTTTCGAACAGTTGCAAAGATTCATTTTAGCAAAAAAAATATTTTGGGGTTAGGTGCACTTTAAGTACACAGGAAGGTTAGCAAACAGACTTTATGCGCGTGAAACATTGTCACCGTGAAAAGTTTGTACTAACTGGTTATACAGAGCCCCTTTTCACACGATTAACGGGAATCCCCAATTAAAGAAACAGCCCCATAATACCCCAATTTCGATATATTAAAATTCAGTCCAAAACAATGGGCATCATCTCGAGGCTCTGGAAATAAACTCATACAAATCCTTTTATTTATTCCACAGGGCCTCGGGATGATGCCTTTTGTTTAGGACTGAATTTTAATATATTGAAATTGGTCTATTCTGCTCCTCAACGAAGACACTATACTCAAAGAAACAATTTTTGGTTTCGGCTAAAAAACATGGCTGCTCATGAAGGGGAGAAAACACCCCGGCCCTAAAACAATAGCTGAATATTTCCTGATATTTTCATGCAGGGCATAGAGTCCCCGGTGTTGTGGTTTGTCCTCTGTGGTATATCATGGTCGGAAAGGTAAATGCTCGGAGACATAAGCTTCACCAAGATACTCTAAAAATCCAAAAGCGAGGACAGATATGATTGATATGATATGATAGAGCAGTTTTCAATTGTGTCGAAAATAATTAGCTAATTGCTTTGGTTTTGCATAACTTCCCTCAGTGATTGTTTTAAAGTTCTCGCGCCACTTTTTCATCCAACCAGAAAAGAAACCAAAACCAATCGTGGCTCGCGCGTGCACATTTTCCCGCGCTTTGTGTCGGTTACGTGTAATTACTTCGAGTTTTGATTGGTTTACTGGTTGCCTCCGTCCATTTTGATTGGTTGAAGTAATTACTTTGGTTTTGGTTTTACGACACTCGATTGAAACTCGCTCTACGATATGGCATGATATGCTACTCTCACCCGATTGAATATGAACCGCTGCTCTTTCTTTGACTTCTGTTGAAAAAGAAACTAAAGTTAACACATAATTACGAAACCAACGAACAGCCCAAAGGCCACAGAAAGCACATTGCATGGGGAAAAAACGACTAACGAAGATGATAGTCAAGGTTGCTCCACAAGATTACACGTGGCATTTCGATCCCGTGACTTAGAGCAGTTTTTTCCCCATCTGTTTTAATATCAAATAAATAATTAAATAACTTACTTTCTTTGTCCTTAACAGATGGCAAGTTTCGCCTGACTCTGTATCCTCGGTAGGCTAAGGAAAAGAAAAGAAAGATTTATTCAAAGGGCAATTGCAAATGAACTTTCTGTGCCATTTAACTTCATCTTTTGCCTAATTAGGCCACAAATTCGAAATAGGTACCATCTTGAACGCATAAAAAGAACTTATGTATTTCTGTCTGACGGATCCGTTCTCGACATCTTTCGCCAGTGCCAAGACGAAATTGTTAACCCATTTCTCCCTCGGAAAAGGTTCTCTCCCGAAAATTCTGACGGAAAGACAGGCCGGCATTTTCCAGCCAGTGAACCGAGATGCATTCCAAAACTTACCCGCCTGAATTTTCGTGGCGCTCTTTTGTCTTCGATGAAGCAAACGCTGAAAACGTCTCCTTGCGAGAAAACCCCGCACCACTGAAAAAAAAGCAGATTATTACAAGCTGTTAAAGAAAAAGGAACCGTGCGTAAACAGCATGAGGGCAATTGGCTCTTAAGGTGGTTCAAACCACTTTCAACACTTTCAAGAGATCTTGTTATTAGAAGGATTGACACTACAACACTTTATCGCGTAACAGCAATGTTATAGTAACGTGTGAAACACCAATTATTGGTGAACAAGATGAAGTCATTTTTGTGGCGTGATAAGTTACCATGGCAACAGGAAAGCCTTGCATAAACACCCTGTATTTTGGCTTTAGCTGCTCATATCTCAAAAACGAACTCGGTGACCCCAATTTTTTATTGCACAAAAGTGATCAGCAGGCCAAGATGAAACTCTGCAAAGTTTAAAAAAATTCTGTGGAGCGGATTCAGCGCTTCCTTAAATTTTCAATTATTTAAGGTGGCTCTAAATCCACTCCACAGAATTTGTTTAAACTTTGCAGAACTTTTCATTCTGGCATGCTGATTACATTACAAAAATATAAAATGGGGGTTACCGAGTTCGTTTTTGAGATATGAGCAGCTAAAGCCAAAATATGGGGTGTGTTTGCAGGGCTTTCATGTTGCCACGGTAACCTTTTACGTCACAAAAATGGCCGAATCTTTTTCAGCAATAATTCATGTTTGATATGGTACCCCAACATTGCTGTTAAGTGATAAAATGTTGAAGTGTCATTCCTTCTAATAACAACGTTTCTTTCAAGTGTTGAAACTGGTTTGTGCCACTTAAAATACACAAACCGAATTAATAAAATCAAATGACAACAACAAATATTTGTTTTTCGGCCATTTCAACTTCAGTAGAAATAAAACGCACACGGCGGAAATGAACATAGTGAAGAAACTTCGCACTATAAAACATATACTGTATTTTGAAAACATGATTTTCGTATGTAGCAACATACATCATCACAAGTGACGGTTAAACGATCTGCATCAATTTAAAAAGCTAAAAGATAAAAGAGAAGCAATGGTAACTAGCTTACAGTAGAAGTTACAATCATAGCTTAATATCATGGGAAAGATCTCATAGATATACCCACCAGGAGTCCCTTGGGTTAAACTCTCATTTTACAGATTAAGTTTAAGTGCCCATTTCAGTGATTAGGTTAAAACTTTCGTTTATCTTATTGCTTTAGCAATATTTAGTTCTAGAAACTGATTTAGAATGGTCATTTTTTGTAGAGTTATGGTTGGTGTGTATATCCATGAGATCCTTGCCAATATCATTATAAGGCACTCAGTAGAGCCACAGAAAATGAATCAAAATTCACCCCGTAAACTCGCTCTAAGCCATCCAAATAGTTAGAAAGGCTGAAGAGCGGTTAGTCAGCAAGCGAGCTTCACCTTTTTAAATCCGACGAACATTCACGAAGAGCATTTAAAGGCAACCTCTCCAACAAAAAAAATGACTTAAACACGAAGAACTAGGAAATTAAAATTGCTTGTAAAATTTTCAAACAAGGCGTTTGTATCAGAATCTCTTATTTTTGTTTTCAAATTTTCTGGGCGCTGCCACTTTGAATAATTGTGACGTGTTAGGGTTGTTCTGACACAAATAAGTTTTGTGTGATATAATAATAATAATAATAATAATAATAATAATAATAATAATGTACAGTAACTCACCACGTTGAATCACAACAACAGCTTTCCTTCTCCTCTTCATTTTTCGCTGATAGTATTTCCGTGCTACGTAACCAAGCCAATCTGCCGGCAAACCAACCAAAAAAAAGTACACTGATTGATGAACACTTAACCGAGTCTTCTACCGTATGCAATTAATAACAGCATCTACACGATGAAACATGATGCCAAGTGTACGAAATCAAACGAAAATTGATCAGTGAAAACATCGAAATAAACATTTCTCGTGTCAACGCTAATGAAGCAGTTGGCCCTTTTTCAAGTGGAGCGCGGTTAAAATATATGGACTTGTTTGAAGCAGGTCACCAAGCCCGTATACTTCGACCACGCGCCATTTTCAACGGAAGAGGCTGCTTGCAAGCTATTTTTTCAAGTCTGCGGACGCTGAGCAGCGCTTTTATGGAGCTGGAGTAACTTTACGCCAAGTAACTTTTATTTTGGTTTCCAAACGAGAAACCTGACGATAACCAGTGGCTCTCATAGCAGTGAAAAAGCTCATCTTCAGTGAGCAATACTTACGTTTCTGAATGACAGTTGCAGCATGGTATCTTTCTCGCTTGAGCTTTTCATATCTTCTTCGAATGATCCACCCTCTTACGACTGTAAAGATAGAATTACCTTTCGTCAACGGTCAGTCACGATCGAAGAGAATGAGTGGTATGGTGGTCGCTACTGTAACAGTCTAAAAAGCAGGATGAGCACAAGAGAACTGACAGGGCCAAACTCGCTGGGTCATGTCTAAAGCTTTGTCAGGTCTCTTACCCGCAACGAGGAACTGCCATCAAGACATTAGAGAGCTTTAGCAACGACGACGGCAACAGCAACGAGAACGTCGTCGTTAAATATGAATTCGCGTTATTGTAATCTCTTCGCGACTATTCCAAGCATTTTAACGTGACAAAGGTGTGACAAACCTTCAAGAACGAAACTAGTATGAACGGCGCTCATTTTACGGGAGAAAACGAAAAGTTATCCTCAAGGTCTGACGTTCTCCCTAAATACTCAAATTTAGTCATTTCACGTTGTTGTTTTGCTGACGACGGCAAAGAAATAAACAAAAATGAAAAGATGCACGTGCAGAGCGTGCAAAGCTACTGCTTTTGCTCACTAAATATGCAAATTTGTCACGTTCTCGTTGCCGTCGCCGTTGTGCAATGACGTCCGTAATCGGAAGTGACATTTCACTTCCTTAGCAACGCCCGAAAAATCCGTCTGTGAGCCCTTCATGAGCTGACCAGAAAACCCACTCACAAGAAAAAATCACCGCACGAACTGTTGAACTGTTGTTTCCATCGAAGGTTTTTCCTCGCCCTTCCTCGCGCTCGTTCTCAGATAAACTGCGCATGCGTAAACGAACCGACTCCCGGTTTGAGAAAAAGCTAAATTTCCGACGGTCTTTAAATTGAATTTTTTGTTCATATGGCACGTTTCACCCTTAAAGACAGATAGCTAAGCATTGATTTTTTCAAATCACCTTTTTTGAAAATGTTATGGGTATTTCAGTATCGTTTATCTCTTTAAAAATAACATTTTTCAAAATAAAAAGAAAACCATGCTTGGCTGGATGCAAAATCGAATACAAATTATCAAACCACTGATTAAATACCCAAATTGCGTAGCACGTAGACAAATTTAGAGTTTTCTTTTATTGGTCACGTGACCATGGGAGTGGCACGATGACGTCAAATTTAGGGTCATTGGTTTACAAAAGTTGGAAACTGACCAAAATAATGCCCAATTCTCTCAAATTACTTAACCAATACATCCTTAGCAATGCACCCCCAAAAAACACGTCAGTGGGCCCTTAAGTTCCCTACTGGATGGGTACGAACGGTTTTAAAGCAAAAACAGAAAATGAATTTTCATTGTTATAATATGCTCATGTTGTCGTCAAAACCTAAAAGGGAGCTTTAGCAACGACAACGGCGACGTCAACGAGAACGTCACAAATTTGCATATTTAGTGGCGAAAGAGAAGACCTTTGCACGCTTTGCACGTGCGTTTTTCATTTTTGTCTATTTCTTCGCCGTCGTCAGCAAAACAACAACGTGAAACGATCAAATTTGAGGTTTTATGAAAGACGTCAGCATTTGAAGATAATTTTTCATTTTCTTCCCTAAATTAAGCGCCGCTCATAACGTTTTCATTCCTGAGGCACTGCCATACCTTTCTCATATTAAAAACCTTGGAATAGTCGTGAAGTGATTACAATACTGAGAATTTATGTTTTGTGATGACTTTCTCGTTGCCGTTCCCGTCGTCGTTGCTAAAGCTTCCTAATAGGGAGCTTAAGCAACGACAACGGCGACGGCAACGAGAACGTCATCTCAAAATATAAATTTGCGTTATTTTAATCGCTTCGAGACTATTTCAACGTTTTTAATATGACAAGGGTGTAGTGATTCCTCAAAGATGACACGAGTCGGAACGGCACTCCATTTTAGGAGAGAAAATGAAAATTTATCCTCAAATGCTGACGTTCTTCATAAAACCAAAAACTTGGCTATTTCACGCTGTTGTTTTGCTGACGACGGCAACGAAATGGACAAAAGTGAAAAACGCACGTGCAAGGCGTGCAAAGCCATTGTTTTTACCCACTAAATATGCAAATTTGTCACGTTCTTGTTGCCGTTGGCGTTGTCGTTGCTTTAGCTCCCTAATATTTGGTGAAGAACGGCAAAAAATGCACTAAAGTGCGTGCTGCAGGATCATTTTTCCTTTTTTAACCAATCACATTCTTACTTAGTGGCGTTGTCGATGCCGTAGCTGTCGTCTTTCCTTAAACTCACTAATGTGAATCAAACTTTTACATTTAACACTGATGTAAGATTATAATCAGAGACCAAACCTGGGAAGGTCTGAGTGCAGAAATTACAAGTGCGTTTGTGTAATCGATAAATGAAAAAATAAGAGAGAGAAAAATAGTTGCACTAAGTGGGTGTGAATACAATAGTACAAGGAGTAAGAA
>NC_090882.1:19583997-19606497 GCF_036669935.1 Montipora foliosa | reverse complement strand
CCTTAAAATATACCGGCAAAGTACGTTGATTAAGCCATAAAGTTCTGAAAGGTTCGAAGCAGAAAGGAGTGTAGCTTGCGATGCGCAAAAGAAAGAGAGCGCCGCTATTAGTTTTGGAGATTAACCAACTTACCGCACAAAATGGGGTTCTGCCAGGAGTAGCTTGGCCAAAAGATCCCGCAATGAATACTAATGAAACAAAACACAAACACAAATCGGTGGCAATGACTTCTTGGAGATTTCAGACCTGTCATGAGGTACACCCAGCCAACCGGATTTGAAATTTTGACGGTATCATCGACGGTATCCAAACTCTACAACACTTTCAAACTGAAAACCCAAAATGCATGTTCCTCCCCTCCCTCCAAAATCAACAATTGTCCGTTCCCTCCCCCCTTTAGTTCAAACTAAGCCAATGGCAGCACATACCCTGAAATGCATGGACACCGTTTGCTGCCATCTTGAAGTGGTGGCAACGGGTTGGGCCCGCTTGGTTTCCGGCAAGCTCAATAGACCGTTCAGCTTCTGTGAGCAAAAATTAATACAAACGGGTTATTAGAAACAAATACATTCCCAGTTTCAGAGTATAAGATTTCTTTTTGTCTGTAATTGTTACATGTCGTCTGCTGTTATCAATTTACTCTCATTAATAGGCCATTTTACAGTTGTTTGCTCAGCGACCTAGCCTATGAATGGCTGCGAGGCTGCCAATGATGATGATGTAAATTATGTTGTTGTAATTCTAATTAGTCCATATTAACATTACAAAAGCACGAAGGTTTGTATCAAAAAAGGGTCACCGGCATCCTCGCTTCCATTCTTAGGCCTGGTAACTTAGCTACAACTGTAAAATGGTCAATTCCATTTCTATACAACTACACTTCCGGGACAGCCGGAATTCAGACAGTCCACTTAACTGTCTAACTCACATATTTAGATCGTGTCTATTTCATTCTACTGAATGGTTTATTCCTTCACTTATCTTATGTACTGAGGGGTCCAAAGATGTTGGATTTTAGTACACCGCTTTTATGCCCAAATGTGGACAAAAACAAGATCGAAGCTGCAAGCGCGGGAAAATGCACAAGCTACGGTAAATCCAAATAAGGAAAATTTTAAACTCAGAAAACCCCAGCTCTGAACCAGAGTTATGGACGATGCCTACTATTGTTATAGCGCATATGTTCTGCGCATCTCGAGATACTCGAGTTTCCTATCGGTGATGCTTACTGATACAGGGATATTTTTGCGCGGTTTAAAACTATCCGGAGAAAGTAGATCTTAGTAAGTGCTCTTGGTAACCAAAAAGAAAATTGGGGGTAGCCATGCATTTTTGAGAGATACTTAAGCTTCAATTTGAGAAAGAACGCCATTTATTGCTTTGTATTTTAAAGCTGTTTACAAATATTATTCACGAATTATCTTTGAAAAATGCGTGGTTACCCCCAACTTTCTCATTGGGTTTCAATAGACCATATTCATAAATGGCGGCTAAGTAATTATTCTTTCGTCATTATGCTAATCATCCTCACTAGCCTCGTTAGCACGAACAAAATTTGAAAAAAAATTTTGCTCCAAAGTGAGGCTAGTGAGAATGATTAGCATAAAGACAAAAGAATAATTTCTTGGCCGCCATTTATGACTACGGTCTATAACACTTGTCAAGATCTACATTTCCTTCATAACTATAAACCGGGGCAAAAATACCTTTGAATTGGTAGGCACCGTCCTTAGACGCTTCAAGGTCATGTACTAAAATTTCGGGTACGACTGACTCCATCGTCGGACACTGTATCACCTACAGTTTCAACACACACCCCTCAGTAACCATAGTGTCGTTTCATGTGTTGAATCTTAGCGACAAGTCAGTTTCTCATATGTACTTTGTTTGCCTTTCTTTATTGTCAAACCTTTTCTTTCTCCAACGGCATTTTTGGTGGCTGTGATCTGTTCTTCATTCCTGTGACACCTACAAAGGTCGAGAATGAAAAATTAAACAGGAGTCAATGACATCTTTGTGGCCTTAACAGTTCGTATCTTTTGTAAGAAGTAGCTTCAGTTCTTCACAGGCAGATAAATAAATAAATAAATAAATAAATAAATAAAGGGATGCAGAAGCGTGAATGAAGAGGCCAGGATGGGTAGACGTGACAAAAGACTAGACGGAGAGACAAGATGAGAAGCCATGATCAGTTACGGGTAAATAGGAAAAGGAACATTTTGAGACCAGAATTCTTAAAACATCGAGGGAAAAGTAGTTATCGCTAAATTGGATTCACCACTTGCACAATCCCATAATACAACTCTTTTACCCCCCAAAATTTTGCATAATCATTGTTTGCAATTTCTCCTGGGACATGAAGATGTCCCACGAGAAATTGAAACAGTGCCCATGCAAATTTTGGGGAGGGGGCTAAAAAAGGTGTAACATGGGATTTGCGCAAGTACTGAATTAACAATTTTTTGTTAAAGAATCCTCTAACAAGGAGCCTTTCAAGATACAAGCAGTGTTTACAGGACTAGCCACAGTGTAGAATTTAGCAATGATCCCAAGGAGATTCAAAAAAGGAGATACGGGATTCTTGGTTAAGACTAAGAATTCTCCAATGAAATGGGTGAAGAGATTTTCCAAGGGCCATATGGCCTCAAAATTACCCTTGTTCTTTTTAAAAACTCCTTTAATCCAGCTTTCCTTGGGTTTGTAGTTTAGCAAGGCCCCGGTGGCCTCTGGGAAGGGCTTGCTCACCCTCCACCAATGTGGATCTGAACTTTGAGTACCTTCATTAGTGACACAATCAGAGAGATCTAAGTATGAGAGAGAAGAGAAAAAGGCCAAAATACAAAGAGTAAAAGTGTTAAGAGTACCACAAAAGAAAAGTGATGTAATAGTTGTGGTGATGTGTTAGTGGTGATAAAGAATGAAACCCTGCATTTAATCCACGGGATTGAGTATTGGTACAATGCAACCGACTTACAAATTTAAGGGTGTTTGCGGAAAGATTACATTTTGTCTGGTTAGTACAACCATTTTCACGCATTCAGTATTCTCCATAGAGGTAACCATTGATCCTCTTTACAACCTAAAATGTAGGTCAGCCTATACTCACAAGGATGCACCATACTTAATTTTGGGAAAAAGGCTGTTTTTTTAATCCTCAATACAGATCTTCAGTCCTAGTCTGCAATTTTCTAAAGCCTCTTTGTAAAATGAATAGAAATTCTAATTCTAGCCAATTGAGGATGTGGTTAGAAAAGCAGCAATTTCCTATCAGAGCTCAAGTTTTACGTGTACATGTATCTACCCAGGGACAGAGGGTCCAAACAATTTCAGTAAAAATGGGGACAACCCTCAATAATTATGCATCAGCAAAACAATAGCATTCTGGGCAAATATGGGGGAAAGTACATGTACGCAGCTGTATATATTTACGTTGTACAGCTGAAAGTTGGCAAATGTCATATCAGTTTACTTGTCCACTCCCAACAGTAACAGAATTTCCCTTTTCCATAAAAAAAAGAGCCCAAACCTGTTGAGGACAAGGGGTGCTGCATAAGTGTTCTGACGAGACGATTGTCTGCCAAAAAAAAAGTAAATTACAGGTGAGACAAATTATGCTTGAAATTTCAAAGCAAAGTGAGACTTTTTTCAATTTGAGTTTGCTTTAAAAAGAGGAAACTTAACTTCCAGAACTTATGTTAAATGAAGAGTATAATTAATTTTACTAATGGGTTACCAGAGGGTTTCAGTAACTACTGACAGCAACCAAAAAGTGTTAGATACTTCAATCAGGAGAAGTTGGCTACTTTTTTCCCTCAACTGGAGTAACTAAAGACAGATTCTTTCAAACCTAAAAATTAATTACAATTCATTTTGACAATGACAACAGTCAGTTGTTTCCTCTTCCCAAACCAGCTGCCAACATGAAACCCCTGTGACACTGTTACCACTAAAAATCACACAAACCACAGCAATACTTACCACTCGACCTGAGAACATGGATGATATCGGGAGACAGAGTATCGCGGTTCTTCTCAAGGAAGTTTGTTGCATCATACTTTACCTGAGAAGATAATGACAAATTTGAAAGAAACCATGAAGGGCCTACTCTATTTGCTGGCTCCAATACAGATGAGAAATAATATTATTATTTGTCTTCTCACATCTAACACATGAATATTTGATTCAAGGTTTTTTTTTACAATACTACTATTCTAAAAGCCCTTTTGCTTAGCTCATACAGGATTTGGAAGGAATTTAGTAGGTATAAAACAGACCTTACAAGCCAAAGCAGTACTTACCCTTCCTGCATAGTGATTGATAGCAAAGGATGGATAGACATCAGTTTCCTTTGGTTGTTCATAATGACCCCCTTGAAGGTTTTTGTTAAATTTCTCTGCAAATCAAAAATCATCATTCATAATGGCATAAAAGTGTGGATTGTAAACTCAGCTCATGTAAGGAAAGAGCCATTCTCCATGCATCAGTTGCTAGCAGCAGGCTTTTAGCCAGGCGGCTGTCCAGCCGTCCAAAGGACGGCCACGAGTTCTCAGAAATGGGAGATTTTCGACGGCCTGTTTTGGGCGGCCATTTACGAGCTTCTGTGCTTAATGTAACAAAACAGTGTCTATAAATTAATAAAACTTACATTTCTTTTTGCTCTCAAGAGTTGTTTTAGTATTTTTCTTCTATATTAACACTTTTTTAGCGAGTTTCCTTTCTGTTTTGATAAATTGAATCAAAGTTGAGCGAAGCGATTTCACAGGCAAAGCCACTGTTCAGTGATATTGACTTACCAAGTCGTCCCCAGGCTGCCGGCTGCTATAAATAAATACGCACGTTGGTGATTATTTATGAGGATATGAGTCAAAGATCATGCGCCTTCCAACTCGGTAAGACGATCTCACGGCTGCAAATGTTATTGTAATCGCTTGATTGTATTCTGCTCTGTTCAAGCGAAATCTGGCGGGCATTACAACAAAATAGCCATTTGGTGTAATAACATGTCCAATCATCGTAATATTGCTTTAGGAATACTAATAGTAGGTGAATAGTTAAAGATTGTAGTACCAGAATGCAGTTCGACCAGCAAAGCCACGCATATCTGTTCTTTCGCGTAAATCATGGCTTGACAACTTCAAATTTTAATCACTCTTCATAACAACTGGAGTTCCTATCTCAAATATAATTCAATGCTAAACAAGGTAAGTTGAGGAAAGGATAGCTTAGTAAAATTATCAAAGAAAAACAGCGGTTTAATAGGTAAATTGAAAGACGTTTACAGCTGTCAGAATCGCGGAAATCGCTTCAATTTTTCAAAATTTTCAAGGGGAGCTTGCCCCCAGACCCCCCTTTGGACTCCCACTTTCAAAATCCTGGCTAAAAGCCTGGCTAGCAGCAAAGGCCATCCATTGACCTCTTACATGTATATTACGGCAAAAGGGAGAAGTGATCATCCCACTTATCTAAGCAATTTTAATTGTCCAGATAAGTGCTTTAAAAAGCAATAAATATTGCTCCTATAGACACCTGGAAAATTCAGTTGGCTTCAATGTGATTCGAAGCAATGACTTCTGCAATGCCAGTGCAATGCTCTACTATTGAACTGAGCTATGACGCCACTATGAAGTTGCTTCTCCGTTGGTGGTCAGAAATGTTACAAGTGAGCTTGTGTGCATTGTACCCTGTTTTAAGGACGGTGCCTACTATTGTTATTACGCATACGTTCTGCGCATCTTGAGATAATTGGATTTCCTATCGGCGGTGCTTATTAATACAGGGATATTTTTTGCGTGGTTCAAAAGTATGCGGAGAAAGCAGAACTTAGCAAGTGCTCTTGGTATCCAAACAGAAAACTGGGGATAACCATGCATTTTTCAGAGATACTTAAGCTTCAGTTTGGAATAGGACGCCATACATTGCTTTGTATTTTTAAGCTTTTTACAAAATAATATTGTTGATTATATTATCTTCGAAAAATGCGTGGTTACCCCCACTTTTCTTTTTGGATTTCAATAACACTTGCTAAGATCTGCTTTTCCCGCAAAGTCAGTAAACCGTGCAAAAATACCTTAGAATTAGTAGGCACTAAAACTAAAAACACAAAAACTATTATGACAATGCCCCTTTAAGCAATTAAAACGGCACCCAAAAGGCCACTTAGAAATAGCACTTTGCACTATCAAAAGTCTTTTGTGATTCTTCTGCCTTGTTAACCCACTGACCCCTGGGGGTGAGACTTAGTAGATTTTACTCTGTCTAACACCAGACGATTTTACTTGTCAACTGGGGGTCTCCTAGCACACCTGAGGAGTGAATGGGTTAACATTGCACAAAGAAGGCAAAGTTAGTTTGCACAGTCTTGAAGCAACCTTAAAAACCTTTAAATTGAATATGCTCGGTAAAAGTTAAACGTAAAGTAACTTTATTTAATGTCGGTAGTTCCTTCAGCTATGAGGCTGGTATCAATGGAAGCCGACGGTGCGCCCTTTACCCCCCTCCCTCTGTCAATGCTCTGTTTTACAGGTATTTAAAGCTAAAGCTACATGGATCAGAGGAAAGTCAAAACAGACGTTTAAGTCAACGAGGATCGAACCGGGAACCTCTCGCTCCGAAAGCCGCGCACTAGCCAACTGAGCCACGACTGATCCTCGATCACATTGTTTTCCATTGTTTTGCATAGGCAGCACAATAATAATTGTCCTCACTTAAGCAACAATGTTATGACAATTTATTGTTTTCGTGGCTTTTCCATTCTAATTGTAACCGCCATAACTGTAGTCATTGCTCAAACTCAAAATATTAAAGTAGATCATACGTACCTATGAGGGTAAAGTCTGTCGCTCTGGGAAAACGACTTTCCTCATCCAACAAAGCTAGTAGACCGATAGGTTTCTGTTATAAAAAGACACTAATGATTGCCACATAATTAACCCACTGACTCCCTGGGGTTCCCCATTGAGGAGTAAAATCGTCTAGCATTAGATAGATCGAGTAAAATACTCTGGCATTACACAGAGTAAAATACTAAGAATGGCTGGTTCAGGCCGGCTTGGGAGTCAAAGCGTTAAGGTGAAACAACTTTAATTCTAGTTTCTTTTTTTGCACCCTGGAGATTCAGCAATAAAATAAAAGGATCCGCTATTCCTGCACCTTAAAATAATGTGGATGATGGAATGAATTTCTGGACCTCAAGCAAGAAATTGAGAAGTGTGCAATGTGTGATGGCCCTGCTGGTAAATACTTTTGCCCAGGGTGAAGTGTCAGTCAATTCTGCATAATATTTTATACATAAAAATATTTCTAAAATAACTAGGATAGTATGCACACTCTCACTGGTCAATAGCTGTGTTTCGATGAGAGTATGTAAACATGGCTGTGACATTACATAAATTTTGATTGGTTATGTGTTGTCAGCTACACGTTTTGATTGGCTGGTAGGACATATGAGCGTGTTTCAAGAAAATCAATCAAGAATTAGAAAAAACAGAATTTTCCTTCATTTGTTGAATTACTTTTGAGAAAAATTATTTTTATAAAAGCAATAGAGGACTTTTTTCCGTGTTTACATTTTTGCTGAAACACAAGGGGGAGTTGGAAGAATTCGAAACAGTTATGAAAACCAGAGATGCAGTCCATGCAGGGTTTGCTTAACTGTCCCAATGCAAAATAACCAATATTCCAGCTCCAAATTGATTTTCAGAAACAACTGAGTGAAATAGCATAAGTGTGTCAGAGTTCAAAGAGCCACTCCTCCTATGAAGTTTCAAATGAACAATACTAAATTATACCTGTAAGCACATGTCCAAAACTTCTCTGTTGTCTGTGAAGGTGATCTGTTCAACCGAAATCCCCTCAGTACGATATTCTTCCTGCGATAAAGGAGAGACATTCAAAACCAAGCATTTCCGTTTTGATATCAAACAACACCGAATTGGACTTTTGTTACAATAACAAAATTAATCCTTTAAAAGCCCTAAGGGGTGCCCCATTGTTGAATTAAATCATCTGGAGATACACTGTAATTATCACACTGCGGCCATTTGCTTGATTATGAACAACACTTATATTAATAACACATGGGTGAAATCATCATCATCACCTTCTTAAAAAGCCAACACACTCACCAGTTCCCAAGAGAAGATCTGTTGATTGAAGTAGAACTGAATCTGTTCATTTGCAATGTTAATACAAAGCTGCTCAAAGGAATTCCTCTTGAAATTCTCAAAGCCGAAAATGTCCAAGATACCAATTCTGAAATCACTACCACTGAAAAAAAAAAAAAACATAGTCCAGTCTAATGACCACTATTTTAAATTCTAGTGTGCTTGTACACTGAATATTGAAAGAGCAGAAACTGTTCCAAATTGGAAGCAAGTTTCTGCACTCAGACACTAAGCTAAAAAAAAGTAACTAATAAGGGAGAGATTGGGGTACGCAATGCCTGTGAAAATAGAAAATACATACACTGTCAAACGGCCTTGGTCAGTCCGTAGTAATGCATTAATCCGGTAAACAATCCAACTGAATAGTTTACCATAAAGTGCCTGTGAAGAAAGAGCATGCGATTCTCTGTCAGCAGGGTGGTTCACAGTGTAAAATGAAATGAAATCAATGCAATATGAAAGAGACACCCTTAGTATGAACACGTACAATCTTGCACCATTTAGTCACTCCAGCATAAAAAAAAGGAAGAATATCCTGCACTTAAGATCAGCTATGCAGCTTTCTTTCTTTCTTTCTTATCAGTTCTTCATTCACTTTGGCTTTTACAAGCTAGTGTAGTTGATGAAATTACTTGTAAAATGCAAGTTAAAGAAGTCAACATCAAGAAGCTGAATTATGTACCAATCATCAGGCTGATTTTTTTGCAAATGAATCTTATAAATCCTTAATGCATTGTCTGAAGATGAAACATTCTATGGCAAATTTGGAGTATTGGAATCAGTGAGGATTTTGTGGCGCATCAAATCACATCTTTCATTCTTTCCTTTTTCTCCTGTATCTGCCAACATAACAAGTGCCTGACTGTGTTCCTTGGTCTCAGATAATTACGTCCAGAAATGCCCCTAATTATATGCACACAGATTTCAATAAGCGTCACAAAGTGTCTCCGCTTGCTATTTTCCCCAACTGCAACATCACTCATGTCTTGTAATACATACAATTAAGGTCTTAACTCTAGTGAGAAACTAAGAAAACCAACAGGTATGGGGGTAGAGCAAAGGACCAGAAAAACAGGTCCTTACATTTATTGAAACTGAACTATATGGGAGGGAGGAAAGGGAAAGCTACACACAGTTCGAGCAAAGTTCAAACCGTGCAAACTCAAGTAAACTAGTTCAAGGCTCCCCTCTCCTCCCAAGAGTTAACCAATAATAATAGGTATATTATTACCCCACAAAGTGTCCCCTGAAGTAAGGATAAACTGCTACATTTTAATACCCTCACATAGAAATAATGATGCTAACCTTTACCCCAGCCTTATTGTTAGAAATAGGTAGGAAATGCTTAGACTTAAACGGACACTAATCTTCAGCCTGGATATCAAAATTGGGGAGCGCTTCTTTTTGCTTGCATTTCTGAAGGTCCTGGTAAGTGCCTGGTCTGTAGGATTCATTCATTGGTTACCATACTTATTCAGATGTAAGCTGAGCGATTTTTACACAAATCCACGCTCAGTTTGGTCAAAATTGAAGCCGAAGAAGGGGTCCCTGCTTATAGCCGAGTAATTTTGATAAAAAAATTTTCTCAGCAAATTCAAACAGTAACAAATGAACACGTACATTGTATTCACTTACAAGCCGAGCTAAATTAATTGTAAAATGAAGAGCAGTACTGTTGTTGTTTTATGGCCTCTTAGTATTATTATTTTGGTGGCTCCCAAAGGAGCCCTTTGTGTTGTTGTGTGATCGATCTTACTGCTCGTCTTCTTCCTTGCTGTCTGTTTCGAATTCATCAAAATTTCATGGTCGGTAATCAACATCAAGACCTAAAATGGGTCTCGGCTTATACAGCCGAGTATCATGCATTTACAATTCATGTCAATCAAGTTGATTTTTTTGCGTAAGAAGTTTGGATTCTCGCCTTATAGCTGAATAAGTACGGTAACAAGATTTGCGAGCCAGTCAACTCTGGGAATATAAGGTACATAATTTATAAAGGAGATGGTTGTATACAGCGGTAGCTCCTGAAAGGCACCCAGCCTCACTTATTATGGCTGCAGTCACTTATGCTGTGTTGTTCTATGTTTTGTGTTACACTTTAAAAGAAAAAATTAATAATCTATCTGAGAACCAAATTACGCCACACACCTTAGCCATTCCATCACGGTAATCAACGGCTTGATCAACAGAGTTGTTTCGCACAATAGTTTCCCCTAGAATGGCGACAAATAAAAATAAAAATTTTGTTTCACAAGTAAGCAATAGGATTATTCTCCTACTTACACATTTGAGGGCCCTCCCTTTCAGAAATATAAACAAGACTATACCTCTTGTAACATTGCTGTTTGTTGTAAGAGCATCTCTCAGTTCCACAGCATTAATTCCCAACAGTGATGACACTGAAAAATATTATTATAAATTATGCGGTCTCTTCAAAATAAAATTAACATCAGTTTTAGAATTTAAATCCTCCCTTTTCCTTTTGTTTAGGAAAACGGGGTACAAACTGGGGAAACGGCACATTGAAATAAATTACAATCAAGCTATGTCAAACGTGACCAGTTGTTTGAAATATGACCCAAGTAATCAAATCTGTGTGCCAGTTTTGAACTTTGCTATCGAGATTCTGAATTCCCATGGAATATTTCCTAAATTGATACATCAAAAATAATTAGCTATGAACTTTCGTGGTATAAAATTTATAAAATAAAAGGTGTTTGAAAAGTGAAAGCTATTTCAAGAGTTTGGTGAATAATATTGTTCAGTATTGTGCATTTTTCACAGCAACTTTCAGAAAAATCTTCAAGATTCCATTCAAATCTCGTAACCTCCAAAGAGGAATTTGAATGTTCATTACATGCAGTCTTGTCGATACTGGTCACAAGTGACATACCTAGTTTTTGGCACTCCGTTATAAGCCTACACAAACTAAAAATCTCCTCAAAATACTCAGCTATAAGACGCATCTCCAATACAGGAATTTGCCATTCATGAGGTCTCAACTGAAGATTGTAGTGTAAGTCAAGAACAATGGCAGAAGGAATTCAACTAGAATTTAGAGAAAACCCTTTAAATCCTGCTGTTATTAGTACTTTCTTGCAGGTGTTTTTGTTGTACAATGCTAAGAATAAATTATTGAAAGTCATCATCACAAACACTGGTGCAAGGCCACTATTTTGGATTCAAAGTAAGGAGAAGACTGGGGCATACGACACACCTTGAGTTTAGATCACATCTAGGGCCAACAATCGATTTCTTTGAGAAAAAAAATTTTCCCCCCTATAACCGAAAAACTAAGGTAGCTTGACTGTAATTCAAATGAAAATGTTGGTTTTGAAGACAGGGGGAAACCCAAATACCCAAAGAAAACCATCTTGGAGCTCAGTGAAGAGTCTACCAACAAACTCAATCAACTTATGATGCCAAGTCCAGGAATTGAACCCAGGATACAATGGTGGGACCCTAACCTAGGCCTATTACCCGGCAGGTACAAAAAAAGGGTCACAGGTCGCAGGTCATTGTTTGACCAATACATAAAGTATCCTAAACATTCATAAATGCTAACCTTGGGCCTAATTAGGCCTAAAACAAAATTTTTAGGCCTAAGGTTAGCTTTTATGAATGTTTACTAATAGGATACTTTCTGTATTGGTAAAACAATGACCTGTGACCTGTGTTTTGTACCTGTCACCTATTACCCTACCCCAACAATTACAGTATCAGAAACAAACCTATTAGAAGCAGCTGTGGATTGCTAACCATGCTCTTGTCACTCAAATGTGATACTGATTCATCTTCAGTGAAATAAATGTCACCAAGGTGAATCACAGCAGCAAGGATTGAGAACAGCTGTGACACCTCCTGTCAGTTAAAACAGATTGATCAAGTTCGTAAAGTGGTGCTGTACAGTCCATGAAATGACATTTGGTTGTTTTCTGACTCAGGCGCACTTTGACTCTTGAAAATATTTTTAGAATAATTATACCAAACAAAAGCAACATTCTTTTCCCATTTTCAACCCAGTTTTTGTTCTCTATAATTTTTGCACAATCCCAGGGGGGTGAGGGAGGGGGGCGGGGGGGGGGAATTTCTGGTTTGGGATGTGCCGCTGGGACCCTGGAACCCTTAGCCTATACCAGAGCTAGTTCAGCTGAATTTTGCTACCCTATACTAGAGTAAGCTCCCACCGATTTCCATCTAAATTCCGATTCTTGACAGTTAATAATATCCAGAGGTGTTTCATGATAAGCATTTTTTGACACTGTTGAGGCTGAGTTATGTAAAGTTAAACTATGCCGATTTCATTTTTTTATATTCTTGAGTGGGAATTTCTGGTTTCCTTAGCGTTGATAAAATCTTCAACCGACTGGTCAGTTTCACGAAAAATGATACCCTATTCTAGACCGAAAGGCTATGATTTATATACTCTATCCTGGAGTAAACTGCTTGAAAACCATACTGTACATGTACAGTTTTCAAAACTGGTGGTCATTTGGCCCAGTACGACAAGGCTGTAAGATATATGGGTCTACTTTAATCATAGTTACATTACACACTGCTTTGCATTCATGTTTTTAAAGAAATTTTGCAATGCAAAACAGTTGTGATGCAAAATCGAAAATAAACACATGTTCCTGACAGTAGTAGTAATTAGGTTATTAGAGTGGTTTTCAATTGAGTGTTGAAAGTAATTAGATAATTACTTTGGTTTTGCATTACTTCACTCAGTGATTGGTTCAAAGTTCTCACGCCACTTTTTCAACCAATCAGAAGTGAAACCAAAATCAATCGTAGCTCGCGCGTGCACATTTTCCGCGCTATGTGTAATTACTTCGAGTTTTGATTGATTTACTGGATTGTCTCCGTCCTTTTTGATTGGCCAAAGTAATTACTTTGGTTTTGGTTTTCCGACACTCATTTGAAAACCGCTCTATGTTAAGTCTCTGACCTCGTGACTGAAACCAATAATATCCAAACATCTTTGCACTTCTTCAAACTTGCGTCTGTTGCCCAATGTGCAAACCAACTCTTGCAAGTTTCTTCCCCCTGTTTGTAGGTAGCTAAAAAAAGGAAAGGAAGTATAATTAACACCCTTTCTCTCTTAAGAGTGATACTTATAATACATGTAGAATTTACTCTGTCTAACAACAGACCATTAATTTAATTTTTACTTGTCAATGTAGGCCGCTTCATGTCTGATGCATAAAACTTAAAAACATCTCACAAGTCACTGTCAGCTATGTACATTTGTACTAATAGGGACAGTGAGTGATTAAACAGTGGAACCAAACATTCAAGTAATGTTATGGTAAGCTACCTGAAGGTAACTGTCTGAAATCAACTACTTGAAGTCCAAACATAACTAACTGCTTCCCTCACTTCTGAACCTCCCGAAGCAATTTCTTCTGCATGTGATCATAACTTGGGGCAGATAAGACAACAAGACCCTGACAGTTACCCAGCTTATTTTCCAATAATAATTTAATCTCTATAGTTATGGTTTTCTTTACTAATTGCAAATATCAAAATGCCTGACTCAAAGACAATATTAAAATTATCATGGTATGGGCATGCGAATTTTTTATTATTTAGAAGGTTTGACTCTTACAAAGTTTACTTGGTGTGTAATGTGTGCACCAACATTAATGGAAGAAATCAGGAGTCTCAATACTGGCCAGATAGCAGGTAGAGCTACTGTATATGACTCAGGTTCACTCCACCATGGCTGAAAATTCCAACCAGGAATTCAAGTCAGACATTGACTTAAATTCAGAGTGTAGGGATGGCACAGGGGTGAGAGCACTTGCCTCCACCAATGTGGCCCGGGTTCGATTCCCAGACTCGACGTCATATGTGGGTTGAGTTTGTTGGTTCTCTACTCTGCACTGAGAGGTTTTCCTCTGAGTACTCAAGTTCTCCCCTCTCCTCAAAAACCAACATTTGATTTGATTTGTGTTGATTTGTTGACTTCGGTTTCCACTGTCCCCAATTATTGCTCCAGCACTAGAAGACTAGGCACTTATTTCCTTTCCTTTTATTGAGATGTGTTTAATTTAGTCACTTCAGATGACTGTTTGGCAAAAGGAAAGGAACTTTTAAATTATTTAAGTGTCTATAGTCTTCTGGCACTGGAGCAGCTTGGAGACACCAAAATCAACAAATTGGCTCAAATCATGGATCAAATCAAATCAACAACTTAATGCAAATCAAATCATGCACAAATTAAATAAAACCAATGTGAGTCTAAGACTTTATAATAATTATTTTCTGAGAGGGAGGGGATTAAGGGAAGCAATATTGGCCTCAAAGATTAGGTAAGGTAAAGCCTACTTTCAAGCCAAGTGGCTCATTAGGCCGGAGCTTATCCCTGTTTCTGTAGCATGATGCAACTAGGAGTATTCTACTCCCCCTTGGATGGGATGCCAGTCCATCGTAGGGTTACAGCAATAAATTTATACACCTGGGTGGAGAGAGGCACCGTGAGTGTAAAGTGTCTTGCCCAAGAACACAACACAATGTCCCCGGCCAGGGCCCGAACCAGGACCACTCGATCTAGAGTTGAGTACTCTAACCATGAGGCCAGTGTGCCTCCCCTCAAAGACTAGGCCCTTCCTCGTATCCTGTATGCCTCAGTCAGTACATACACATGATTGTATGTTTCCCTACTAATAAAAATCTTGTCCAAACTTCTAAGAAATAATTATTTTGACATCTGCACAATGTTTTGAATGTCCATTACTTACTTATGAGCTGAATATAACTTGAATGAGTATTTTTCTAGTTTCTTGTTGTAAGCCAAACCAGCAATCATGTAATAAAATATGTGAAAATTTCTTTCTCCTCTGATGACACAAGAAAATAACAAATCTGTGAGAAGTAACACCAGACTAAATCTGAAATTAATAATTGAAAGAACAACTTTGACTATGCAAACTTTTTGGGACTCGAGAGTACAGATAATCAAATCAAGGTTTGACTGCAAAACATGGTGTTCAAAAGGACTGGCCTGCCTGGAGCTACAATAGATTGGCGAACCAGTGGACCTGCATGCTTTGTCTTTTCATAATCAAGGCAAGTCATTAACCACATCTTTTACAATGATAAGCCTTCAGTTGTTCTTTTTCCTTCCTCTTTTCCGAAAAGTAACAATGTAGACTTGCATCGTTTAATGGCAGAGTGAAGTTTCACGAGGGAACTTTCTAATGTAAGCAAACTTACTGAGACTGAGAAACAACTCTTGATTTTTCCAGTAAGTACTCTGATAGTATTCCTTTACAAAGAAAGCAAAAAAGTGAATTTAGCTATACTGTACATGTACCGACCGACTGACTGACTAACTGATTGACGACTACCTGGCTGGATGGCTGAAGTTGACTTTGAAACTGATTAACCGGCTGGCAGGTCAATATTATACTGACTTTTACAATGACTTTCCCCAATTCAAATTTACTATTAAAAGTGACCACAACTTCATGAGCAACAAGATTAATGAGTACCACAGCAGGGTTCTCCCTAGTTTTCAGCACAACTGGTAAGGGACCTTTTCAAGCCGGTAAAACAATTGGTTAATGTTGGACGTTCTGCAAAGGATAAGTGACTTCTGAGCGTTTGCAGGCAGTAATAAGCAAGGCTATTGCCTAACAGGAGCCCGGTAGCCTGGGGCTCCCAAAGAATAGCTCTGGGCGCCTTAATTTTTCACAGCAACACCTTTCACTTCATATGTTGGGCTCCTAAGTTCTCAGCGTTTAGCTCTGAGGGCCCCTTTAAAATTTTCTTAGGCAGCAGCCTTGATAAGTGCTCTTACAAGCGGTAAATTTTACCGGTTACCGCCTGATAAGGAGAACCCTGTCACAGTCTAAAAACGGACTGGTAACTCACAGATTAGCCTATAACACAACAGATGAAACAACTCTAGCAACCAACTGGAGGCCTGGCAGTCCACACTTTATCCCTACCTCCTGTGAGGGCACCATTTGAAGTGAAATGAAGTTCTAAATATTTTCCAAATCTGCTTGAATTGTCATTAATTGCTGTCTGGGCATTTCCAAGTGCCTCCATGAGGGGATTGACCAGGAGAATCTTCTCCTCTAAAGTTCTGTTTCCAGCCTGAGTGAAGGAAAAAAACACCATAATCCAGACAAGCATTTGGTTCTGATACAACACTAGTGTAGTTTTCCTCAAAGGTTTGTACATCGTAAGTTTTCAAGTACATGAACTCACCTTCCCAAGTTCAGCCAAATGACGCACTAAGTAATCTGCTGATACTGTTTTCCCAGCTCCACTTTCTCCACTAATCAAGCAGCACTAAAGATTTGGGCAAAGAATTGAAAAACTCTCAGTGACTTTTCTTGGGTGATATTTTGAAATAAAAATACAGTGGGTGTATAACTCCACAATGCCATGCAAACTCTGGACACATTTTGAGCTAGTAAAAAACACCTGAAAAAGTCTGACAATTAAAGTGGATAACGATATTGTGTACAAACCAAAATCACAGTCAATTGTTACACTACAACAAAGTGGTCGTTTCAAAGTAAAATGTGGTCAACTATTATTTGGAGCAAAAACACAAACAATCTTCACTCTTAAAAATAGAGGAACCGTAGCCAGGGTAAAACATTGAAAATTTTAAAAACATTCACTGGCTATATTAAAATTATAGTTAAAAATTTCGAGCTTCCAAGCTCGAAAGTTTCAACTATATACTGTATAGCCAGTGAACGTTTTTACAATTTTTAATCTTCACTCTCCTTAGCATTATTTTATTTTGGAAACTTAAATGAGTCAAGTTTTTCATTTTACAACAATTTTTACCGCCTTTGTGTATAAAAAAATCCTCACCTGTGGATTCTTGTTATGAACCATTGCTTGATGAGTCATGTCAGCTACCATATAAATGTGGGGCGGTAAAGCACTTTTCTGTGAGTTTCTGTACCGATTTGCTTGCTGAAAGGGAATAAAAGAAAACAATAAAGAAAGGCTACAGTGTAAAAGGAATGGTTGAAAAGAGGAATATTGATAAGACGAAAAGATTAGAAAGGAATGGATGAACACAAAAACAAAGAAAAATATTAACAAACCAAACACAAAAAAGAACAAAATAAGAACAGAGGGTGTAAAATGCAGCTTGCCGGTTAGGGTCGCCAGTCATTGTTTTAACATAACTCAAACAATCCAAACCTTAACAAAAATGCTAACCTTAGGCTTACTGTAAACATTACTTTTTAGGCCTAATGTTAATTAGCATTTTAGTAAAGGTTTGGGTTGTTTCAGCCCTAACCTTCAGTTTACCGAACGTTGAAAACTTGAGAATGTCAATTCCATACAACATTCTTGATTTCAACCAAGCTAGAAGGGCAAAACACCATGAAGATGAGAATTCTTATCAGAAATCAGATGGAAATTCCAGTCAATGGATATTGCATCAAATTCACATGTTGACCCTTTAATATCTCGGTAATGCCAAAATGAACTACAACTACCTCACAAAATCTTGTTCTACAAGAATTGCCAGCAAGCAAAGCCAAAAGCACCAGGATTGTGCATAGAAGTTTTTAAAATTCTGATTATGTTGCTTCTCGCTGGATTCGTTCCCTGAGTCCACTGACAGTCTAAGCCTGACTATTAAAGCCCTCCTTACCTCAGGACCATACAAGTCTAAAGTCTTCAGTGGATTGATGGCGATTAGGATATCTCCAATATAAGTGTAGATTTGGTTGTTAAGGTACCTCCCAAGAAGATGACTCAAAATAATGTCCTACCAACAAAAACAAATATTATTCTTAAAACATAAACACGTAACAAATTTCATGCAAAGTTACATGTAATGCACTTTAACACAGTTTACAACAGGAAGGCCACATACATGTATGTACAGTGGTCCTCGTTCTTGCAAGCATGAGCCACAAGCAAACATTCTTCATAATTTGTAATTATAATTTATTATTATAACTTTATGATTACTATTCTTTACGATTACAATATTTCTATTTTGTCATTATTTTAAATATCTTTGATTCATTGGGGGCAGGATTATTGTGGAATCATCCTGTTTTCTGCTCCAGTTGCTGACACTTAGGATGTACTTATTTTATTATTTTACATGTAGTTTCCTGTGTATGAGCTTGAAAAAAATCCAATAAAACTTGTTGGTCTCAATAGAATATGGTCTTTGTGTTTCACATACCTCAGTCAGACTTCCAAGCTCTGCCAAATTATCCACTTTGAGCATCTGACTGTTGTACATGACTGGTGATTTCTTCTGCGCAGTTGAAGTACTTTATACAATGAAGAAGGAACAACAAAGAAAATGTTATAAACAAGTAATAATTAACATTATTTTAATCCAAAATTTAATGTTCAGAACCTATGATTTTGATCCACGTAATTAGATATTTAAGACTCAAAATAAGGAGATTTTCAGTCACAATTAATTTGCACAGTTTCATGCTACATGAGTAGTCTTGTCATAATAATTATTATTTATGACATATTTAGATAAATCATACGAAGTGTGCCAGTACCCTGATTGTCAAGGTCATGAAGACCTATTGCACCACAAGTAACAAAGTAATTATGTTTCATTATCAAATAAATAGCTATAGTTTTGTTCCAAAATAGTTCTCTAAAAACATTATGAAAAATAATTTTCTATATTAAATCAGACTATTAGTAAAATGTATGTCTAATTACATCGTGATCTGTCTGAATTTGTAAACCAGGCTAATTTCTGAAGGTCTATATCTAATAGTCACATCACATTATAAATTAATGACTTTAAACTTGAAATAAACTTTGCATAAAAATCTTACAGAAACCTTGTCGCTTTCCTCACTTCCTCTTCAAGATCTATTTCGTCTGTTATTCCATCACGTCCTTGGTACTGTTTGTCCATCAAATTCATCAATTTTTGACGAAGCTGCAACATTTTCAGGGTTATTAATTCAGAAAATAAAATAGAAGCTGAGTGTGTACTTTTGGTGTCCACCACTGAGTGTGTTTGAACTTAGCTATACCCAACATGGTGAAGAAGAATTTCAAATTTTCAACAACAACCACAACAACGGCTAATATTATGTTTTCAAGTTAAGTTGCTCACTTCTCAAAACAAAAAAAAGTAATTCAAAAGCACATTTTCAAAAGAAAAGTGCCCTCAGGATTACAAATACATCTTCATTTTCTGACAAATTAAAAATCATGTTCATTGCTTTATCCCACAAAAACTCAATGTCTTTTCATTAAATATTAACCAAAATTTGGCATTACTGTATAAAGAGCTATTGTAGCTAGACAATGAAACCTACATGAATAAGTAGTGTTTCTAGTGAATTTAAAAACACCTTCAGCTAATGTAGTGTCATGGATATTAATAAACAACAATTTACATGTGGATGAAGCCAAGTAATCAGCACTATTACAGCTAAATTGTCTGAAGTAAACAACATTGAAACAGTGGATTCCTACATAGAGACTAGCCAAAGGATTTCTTGTTAGGTTTTAAAGACTTAAAATGCTTGCTATAAGAGTTGTGTTTCTCCGGCAGTGAAATTAAAATTATCTACCGAAGAGTTAATTCTTAATGCTAAAAATCCCAAGAAATCTAGTAACCTAGCTGTCAGTGAGTACATTATCCTTTCACTAGAAACGAACCAACACAAGAAAAGATATAAAGGAAATGAATGTACATTTGAAGTGTGCTGGTTTTATTTCCCTCATGGAGTGATTAAAACATAGCACGGAAAATTCTATTTTAATGCTCAAAAATGCAAACTAAGCATTTAAGGTACAGATTTTTGTTAAAGTACAGGAAGGGTTACGTTTTTGCAATCGTTAGCCTGCTTTGTGCAAAACAAATATTGATGCAAAAGTAAATAAATATTTATACATAGTTTATAGTACGTGTAAAAGCAGAAGGAAGTTTTCAAAAAGTGAAAACTTGAACTTGAGTGTAGATCGAGAATAAAATATTTTGCCATCAGCAACAAAATTTGCAACATGAAAACAACAACCGAGAATATAAAAGTTACCATCAACAAAAAACATTTTAGGAGATTTTTGTTACATTCAATTTTCCAATTGTACTTTTGGCTACACAAGTAAATTGCAAAATCGAAAGTGACGTCGAATTCAGCAGGCACCGTGATCAAGTTACCTTGCATTATATTTGCGAATCAAAGGAAACATCTGTGTCAAAATGGTGACAGGACACTGGCCATGGTTTTTGTTTTTGTAAACTTGTTTTTTTTTCTTTCAAATGTTATAAAGATTGACAAGAAATGTGCGAATTCGACAGAAAGATCACAATCGCCCAACTCTTAAGGTTGACCACTGTTTTTGCAAAGTCAAAAATTTGCTCTCCTAGGCAAGTTCATTTATCACCAGGCAATTCCATTGCATAGCAGCTGCTATATCATTCATCAGAGTCATAAAATTCTTGCCAATTTCGGGGCTCATTTTGTTGAAATTCAAGCACACTTTTAACAGACCTGTTTATTTTCATGATTTATGCACGCACTGCGGGCCTATTGGCCTCTTGCAACCCAGTGATATAGCGTGTAGTGCCCTTGCACTACCACAAAAAAAAATTGTCTACAAGATGCGTAAATATGCCATCTGCTGTGGAAATAAATACAGAGCTTAGCAAAAAAAGACTCACTACAGCAAGGACATTGTACTGTATTATTAATTTTACTTCAAATTATTGAAAATGAAGATTATAAAATAAACAAGACAAAAATTAAAAAATCAAAAGATGACCTAATCTTCACACTGCAAGGCCATTTTCTACAATATGCTTAGCATACATCAAATAGCTGAACTGTTTGTGATTTATAGTGACAAAAACACAATTTATGTTTAACCTACAGTTTCTTTCTTTTCCTCCACCCAACGAACAAATATGTGCTTTGACATTTCACTTGCATGGGGTCTTATCTCAAAATCTTTCACAAGGCATCTAGAAATATACATAAAGACAAAGTTAGAATGATTGATGACAACTTCAAGAATTTTGTTGGGAAATAGTTTCCATTCTTAGATGCCACAGGACCAAGTAACATAAATTATGAGGGTTGGCAATGTACATGTACATGGCATTCTGCTTTCGGCTGTTATGCAACAGTTTTCATTCTTAGAAGCAATGGGACTTCAAAGTAGCCCATGAGGGATTGCACTGTTATGAACTTCCAGGTTTTGGTGGCTACAACCAATCCCTGGAGACATACATAACAAAAGCATGATGCACTAATTAATGTTGGATGACAAAAAAATGGAGCTAATGAGAGAACTTTTATTTTGGTTCAAAAACATGTGGGACGGATCACCTAACGTGAAAAACCACCCTTGGAAATAATTAGAATTAATTCTTTTTAAGTTAACTTTGGATGCTCTCCCACTTCACACAACACTGATGTTACACAGCATTGTGTCATTGCTATATAATTGTTTGACAAACATCTTTAATGACTTACTTGGCAATGAAATCTCTGTATTCATGAGACCACCTTTCTGGATTCTTCATGGATGGTGGCTTACTCCTGAAAATATAATATAACACGTAACTATTACCTACATCTACACATTCCAGCACTCCGCAAAGTCCCTTTTCACTTATGGCTGTTTCTGCTTAGGTGGCCTCATACACCATTGTAAGCCTTTTTTAGACTTCTTAAGACATCACTGCCAAGCCGGCCACTTTAGCTGGAGAGAACAGGACAGCTACAACACCAAGGACTTAATCCCCTACTCTTCTTGAACAGTGTGTGAGTTCTTTAACGTCCCACAGGGAACTTATGAACGTAGAAGATATTTGTGAGACGGAGCCTACGGTTTGTAGTCCTTATCTGAGAAGACTTGAAAGTCTAACCAGTTGCAGATGAAATTACAAAGGCAGCCCTTCCTCCTCGGTTATTTTAATATACCACGACCTCCCGCATGACAGCCTGATGCTCAACCACCTGAGACACACTCAGGTGAACAGTCATGCTTACTTATGCGCACTCATTAAAGGAAACTCAATGTGCTAGATGAATCTAAACTTGAGCAATCTTTTCACATGTTTGTAACCCTTACTCATTAAAGAGAGATACATGTACTTATAGATTTTACTCTGTCTAATGCCAGACGAGTTTATTCGTCAATGGAGGTTGCTTCAGGGATGGTTGGGTTAAGGAACTTAACACACTATACCAAGTTCAAGTTAAAGTTTATTTTCAAAAATTCAGTTAAATTTTACAATGAACGTGGGTGAGGCTAAATCGCGTGGATGGGTGGGTCGTGGGTCATGTTTGTTTGAAGATAAAAAAAGATATATAAATTATTAGCTCCCTCAGTGCTCTG
>NC_090882.1:19573997-19578997 GCF_036669935.1 Montipora foliosa | reverse complement strand
TTTCATGTTACATCATCACCATCGGACGAAAACAAACGATCTCTCATTAGCTCCTTAATTGCTCGTCCACCAGCAATTTAATTGTACTATCTGTCTCTCTAGAGAATAGCTGCAAACCACCTAATGGACGTCAATCACACTAAAATAGTTTACGTTGAAAATTCGGCTCCCTTGAAACTCATATTCATGAGAAAAACTGAAAATAACTGCTTTAATTATTCTAAACGAGTTTTGAATTAAGGACCTAATATTATATTTGACGCCATAAATTAACATGCGCTAATACAGCACCATCGCATCGATATTTGTCCCTGTAGAAACCAATGCAAACAACAACACAAACAATAGCCATTTTTCAAAGTTTTTGACTAAGCCTAATTTATTTGAATAGAAGCTTACAAGAAAATCGGATTATATTAATTAGTTCACTAACCTCCATAACTAGCCATAGCTGATCATTTCTTTTAGCGTCCACGTTTATAAAAGCCCCGTAAAAATCAGCTATGTTAGGATGCGTAGCATATTTCTTGAAAATGTCCAACTCGGGTAGAACTTCCTCGATTTTCTCGTGGATGGAATCGATAACTTTCGCTGCCGCAATTTCCCCGGTAACTTTGTTCTTTGCTTTGTATACTTCACCATAAGTTCCTTCGCCAATGCTCTCCACTAATTCCCAGTCATCTGGTGCACTAAGTCCTTTAAGACAGTCAGCTTTCTTTCCCATCATGGCTAATTACGGAGAAAATTAATGGAAAATTAATCGTGGAATAGCCTTGACAAACAACCAACAATAAATTTATAATTAGTGAATATCGAGTGAAGTAAACATCGGAATCTTACCGTACAGCTGTTCTTTGCGGCTAAAAGAAAACTCAGCCATATTAAGAGGGGTTAAGACCAATTAACAGCTTATAACACTTGATTTTTCGTCGGTAAAGTTCGTTGGAAGGCTGGAGGACAAAATGCAGTTGTCCATGCTTTTATGCAAAATACACAGCTGAGGCGAGCAAGTCGCGAGCTACAGCGTGCATGGAATTTAGTCGCCTTTGTTTATCACGCTCCACTGCCGATATTATACTTGGCCATACTTTGCCTTGTTCAATCACTCAATATTAAACCGAAGGAGTTCACCTCGAAAATCCAGTATTAAAGAATATTTTCGTTGTCGAACAACCTACGCACCGGTTGCTCAAAATATTTTTTCAATGCTGGGAGAATTGGACCCAGTATTAGGGAGCTTGGGCAACGACAACGGCGACGGCAGCGAGAACGTCACGAATTTGCATATTTAGTGGGTAAAAACAATAGCTTTGCACGCCCTGCACGTGCGTTTTTCACTTTTGTCCATTTCTTTGCCGTCGTCAGCAAAACAACAACGTGAAATAGCCAAGTTTTTGGTTTTATGAAGAACGTCAGCACTTGAGGATAAATTTTCATTTTCTCTCCTAAAATGGAGTGCCGTTCCGACTGGTGTCATCTTTGAGGAATTACCACACTCTTGTCATATTAAAAACGTTGAAATAGTCACGAAGCGATTAAAATAACGCAAATTTATATTTTGAGATGACGTTCTCGGTGCTGTCGCCGTCGTCGTTGCTTAAGTTCCCTATTCTCCGCTCGGCGCGGAAGCGCGCTAAATTAAAACCGATGGGAATTTCCGCCAAATAGGCAACCTACAATAGGTCAGAAAAATTGGTAAAAGTTTTCGGTACTGCAGGCAAGGGGTCTTCCATTATGGAGCAAACAGTTCAGCCATAAACCGGTCATTTTGGTGAAAACGAGAAAAGAAGAGTACGAGTGAAGTTATTCCTTTTTTTCCGGAAAAAACTGTTCCGTTTGTTGTCCTGCGGGAACGACTGGTTTTTCCACTCAAAAGGAAAGCGCTCCTTTCTTTTTCAAGATATTTTATGGTCATTTTTAGCAACCCGGAAATTTCTGACTTTTTACGTAAAGTCTGCCAATAACAACACGTTCTAAGGGCCAAACCATAGCCTCATCTTCCTGCTTGTGGTCGGCTCGAACAGCTCTTCAAGAGCTCAGTGGACAAAGACACTCAGTCAGAAGACAGCCTCTTCAGGATTCCCGGTGCCGTAGCTTTGTGAAGCCTTCCATACTGACCACGAGACACTTAAAGACACTTCGCTATAATGTTTAAATAATGACACTAAAGTGCCTCAAAACATTACCAAGATTTCCAATCTCATTACGCAAAGCACGTCCTCAACGATGACGTCAAACGTTATTAGGGACTTTAAGATCTGCGACGCGACGGTAACGAAACCGTCATTTAAAATTGCAAGTTCAGGTTTATTAATCTTTTTCGTCGTTATGTCGGCTTGTCTAACTTCTAAAAACTAGTGTAACTCCCCAGGAACTGAATTAGTAGGTGTGGTATTGAATCTACGACAGAAAATTCAAATTCGCTGCCTTTTGTTCACGTTCTCCGTAAAAGTTGAGAATTAGTCATTTCACGTCGTAGGTTTGCCGAAAACGTGAAAGAAATGTACAAAAATGAAAAATGCACGTGCAGAGCGTGCAAAGCTATTGTTTTTGCTCATTAAATATGCAAAATTTGTGACGTTTTCGTTGCCGTCGCGTCCTAGATCTTAAACTCCCATTATGCGTTGAGACCTAACGCATTTTCAGTCAAGGAAGTGCGTCTCTATCGAAATGAGAACTATAGTACGACGTTATATTTTCATCAAATTGCAACATCGTTGCCTTGAATAATTGTTTGTTTTTACAATCTAAGTTGAAATTATTCCGGCACTATTGCGTGAATTCACAATATTCACGACACGATTTGCATGTGATCTCTTCATTATAGTGTGTGTTGAGGTAAGCCTGCCTCAAATATTTGCTTTCTCATTCAAAATTCAAGTGGCTCCATCTATACGCTGCACTCCTTAGAAGCTACTCAGTTTGTCTAAGCTAAATGTTAAAAAGTAGTATAACCCTGTTTGTCACCGATTCTAAGTCTTTTCATGAAAAGAAATGAAATTCTTTACAAAATAAAGTTAAGTTCAAGTTAGCGCTGTAGTAAAGCCAGTGCCAATTGAAAAGAACTGCCATCACCTAATGTTTGAAACAAAACGTGAAACGCATTTTGCACTCAAACTCGTGAATTCGCAACCGAACTAACTGGAATAGCCATTGCTTCAAGAGTGCTCTCCTATTAAAGTGAGCGTTAATGATGACTCACGACGACACATTTTGATCAAAGGTCAGCTACGTCATCCATTTCGCTCTGACGGAAAGTTTCGGGAACTGATTTAGGTTCCAACTTTCACAAATTAATTAAGACCCTTAAGAATTTTAAATAAATCAGACTTTCCCGTTCAGTCCATTCAGTGTTTTGTTTGAAGGTTAAAATGTGTTTGATATCGAGCTGGCACTGTCAAAAACAGAATCATATTCAAAGCACCATGAATCGTTTAATGTGTGCTTCCAAGGACTTTGTAATGCTTACTAAACGCGGACGAAAAACTGATTTTTAACTTAAAAATGGGCTTCACCGGAATAACAAAATTTCGTTTTAGTCCACAACTGAAATATATCAATGCGCCATGAAACTGAGTTGTTGTTCCGTTAAATAACTTAGATCGAAGTCAGTGCGCACCAGAGGGGAATTACGGGAAGATTTCTTACCTCCAAAAAGAGTAATTCAGTTGGCTACCACTGGAAGCCAGAGCCAGGGTGATTTGAAGCCCTTTAGCGACTTTTATAAACAAAGAGAAACATTTTTAACACCTACCTTACTGTGAGGAAAGTACTTTCATGATTGCAGCTTGTAAATAATTTATGGTTATAACAGTAAGAGTCAGCGATATTACATAACAGACCGTAAAAGGCGGAAAAATGTTCCGATTTTAATTTGAAGCAAGCGGAGGTCCAAACTGAAATTTTCAAATTTAACATTCACAAACTGTTTCAATTCTCTAAAAACAAAACTATTGAAAGCAAGCAAGTAAACAAAGTCTGTTCAAAAGCGTTTCGTTAATGTGAAAGAACTTTGCGATTATCTCTGAAAGTTAGCGACGGAACATAGCCTTCCAGTTATGCCTATTTTAATGAAGGAAAGCACTTATCTCGCAGTCTATGTTTCGTTAACAAACCGCTTTACTCGGAAAGCGAAGCCTAAACGCACTGTTACACTGTGCAATTTTTCGTGCAAGCTATCTCACAGCGCCATTTCTACAAACGTTCTCACATTACGAAACAAATTGTTTTACTAATGTTACACTGAGCAACGTTTCATGCAACCTTTCTCGTTTCTATGATCAAATGAGGTCAAAGGAACCTTTTCATTGGCTTCGACAAAAGTTGCAGAACAGATGTTACACTGCGCAATGGTTAAAACATTCGTTGCAACCATTGCGGAAAGTAGAACTCAATTCTACTTTCCGCAACGGTTTCTGAAACTGGTTTCGTAACGCTTTTGGCCGTTGCAAGGTAACGGTGTGTTACATTGGGAAATGCGAGACAAGTTGCACGAAAAGTTGCAGCGTTTCCTCACTTTCAGCCCTGTTAGCGTCAGTGATTCTACTCAATACCTGCGAGTAAAAAGCTGAAGTTTAATTATCATAAACACCGACAAGTTGTCATCGCATTCAACTCAAGCCGGAGATCAATCGTTTTTTATTAAACAATTCGCTCAGAAACAAAGAGGTGGTCTGACAAAAAGACTTCAACTTCTAAGGCTTTCTTCAATCTTACTTGCAAATTATTTTGTATTATTCATGGCAAACAAAAGAATTAAACAAATAAAGTGTAACTCCGCTTACTTCAGAAACATAACAGAGATGATTATGCTTACGTTTTGCAGGGTCTGATCCCATGTAGCTGAACTTGTCTCTGCATCGAGTAGAGCGCTTCTCGCTGAAGCGTTTTGGCATAATAGCAGCTTCAGCGATTATGAACTGGAGAAAAATTACAAGAAAACCAGCCCACACTTGGGGCTTTCAAAGTTGTACAAGCCATACCGTTCAGTTGACCCAGCG
>NC_090882.1:19548997-19566497 GCF_036669935.1 Montipora foliosa | reverse complement strand
CAGTGTGGGAGGTATAATTTGTTTGTAGCTTAAATTTGGCCATCCTGAGTTTGTTACATATAGTCGTTGGTTAATTAATTCTTTTTTGAAGTCATTTACTCATCTATTTTATTCGTTCGTTCGTCAATTGATTCACTTTTTCATTTATTCCGCGATTCAAAAAGAGTTGAAGGGCACTTTTTCTTTCAGACAAAAATTCGTTCATCGTTAAGCACATTGAGAAGATGAATGATCGCCCTCTTTTTCTGTTTCAGAATAATCCTTTCGTGACCTTCCCTACGTTTGTTTGTCAGTTGTGTTTTCAGTATACCGGTTGTTTGCCAGACGGGTGTGCCATGCAGCAACCTTGCTAATGGAAATTAGTGACACGAAAGAAGGGAACTCGTATAAACAACGAATAGCAAATTCGAAATCTTGACTATTGAGAATCCATTTTAGAGTAAAATCGTATAAGCTGTTACGAATTCATACTAGTCGAGAAAAAAAAATCGATTAATAATATAAAACTTCTTTCTTTAGATGAAACAGGTTTTTGACATGGATGCGCTGAAAACGAATGGTGTTAACATGTCAACTGTCAGCTGACCTGTAGATATTTAAGCCTAAACTGAAAACCTGAACAAACAGATGCTCGTTCTGGGAGTTAAGTTTCTATTTTCTCTAGTTCCACACAGAAACGACTTCCGAAAAAAAAAACTTAAGTACAACATGTCTTTCATCGATCCAAAGATTGTTTTTTACATTATTACCCTAAAAGGTTCAGGTCCAACAGAATTAAGCTTTTCAATAATTTAACTTTGAGTAAAGGAAAGCTTTTCCTGTGCCTGGAAGGCAAAGAAACCATAACCTGAGTATGTATCTGATACAGGGTAGCAATAAACACATTTATTTCTTCATTCCTTCTCTATGCTTGAGTGAAATTAATTAGAAGATTTCGTGGCGGCAACTTTCTCAAATTGTCCCAAAAAGAAGTACATCCTTGTTATATTTCAAAAGTTTAGAACAATCTGAACAAAACAATCTCGAAGAAAGAAACCGTCTTTTATGAAGAAGTCTAATATTTCAGATTCTAATGTAAACATTCATGGGCGGTTCATTTGTGTTCGACCTAGACCTTATTTCGCCTGCTTTAACCTAACTATCCCGTCGTTCATCAATATCCGTTCTTGTCACATTCTACCAATTAATCTGTTGGAACAGGTGTATTCTTATTGTTCGGTTTGTTTGGTGCAGTTTTTTTTATGTCAACGCCAGCAGAGGCACTATGTGTCTTGTGTTAATACCATCAACGTGGATCTTGTACTATTATTCATATTTTTTGAAATACTCGAGGTGACGTGCAACTTTCAATCCGTGAATTACTTCGACAATCGTTACATTTGGGAGAGTAGTTCTCAGTCTATAGCTTGTGCATAATTAGTTAATATGCGAGGGATATTTTAGTTAGAAACGCGTGTTTTTCAGAAACATAAACACTCTAGTTGAATTAATGAACGCCGTTAGCTTTCGAAAGCTAATGTCTTCGAATTCACCCACAGACATAAATGTTAAATTATTTTTCGAGGGTTGCTCACTTAACATTTAAAACATGCTGTCAGTGGATTTTATGATTCCGCATTAATTAAGGTTTGAACAAAATCGAAACGGTGATTTGGCTGACAGTTCAATAAAAAAAAGTTCAATAACGTCTGTCTGATTTCCTTGGTTTTTTTTTAAAGTATTTCTTTCAAGGATAATTTACCAAACAAATTCTTAAAAATACCGAATCATTATAATGAAGTTTTTTATTCCTCAAAATGACACGTTTGCTTTAGAGGACTGTGGACACAAAATAAATAAATAACCTTTTTATAAGGTGTCTCACAACTGATGGAGACATTGTTGAAAGCCGCGACATTTATTTGTTCAACAGGACATCCATTGAAAGGAGATCAACACTCTTTTACATACAAGCTATAACAAGTGGTCTGAAGACGGATGAGGGTTTTTCGATTACGATTAGTTGGTCACGTGGTAAGTCTATCTTCACCTGGTTACAAAAATCGGAACGTTTTTATTACATTTTCGGGTCTCACAAGAAAGGACACAAAGGTGTGTTTGAAAATCAATTATTTAGCATTTGAGTCCAGAAAATTATTAACATTAAGATTTGATGCGTTTTCTTTCAAAGTTTTCGTATGGAGAAAAAGGCGAACAAGGCATTTCTTATCTACCAATTCAATCTCATCACTTTTGTCACATTAATTTTACATCACTTATATTCATTCGACTCTGTTGGGTTTTCTCGATAACAAGCGCTCGTGTTATTCTTGGAAGGCATGCCGTATTTTTCATATTTCGTGCCGGCAGGTATCAGTGGTGGGCGTCATTTAAGCTCATAAATCAGACAACGCCAACAGAGACATTGCTACTTTTCTAAGACGACACTGCTTTTCTAATTACAGCAAAATGCCTGGAGGTGATGGCCATTTTAACGAATTTCAAAAGTAGAAGCACTTCATGATTCTTACGGCTTTTATGAACAACGATATTTTGCCTCGAGGAGTTCAGTTCAGACGTGTCGATGATGTGATTGATTGGTTTCGGCCCTTGAAAAAGAACTATACTGGCTCTTAAATACTCCATTTCCTAAAATTCGACTGGCTGAGGTCATCAAATGATCAAACGCAGCTGACATCCGAGAACATCCCCATTAATTGAAAAAGAAATAACCGTAACCGACATTTTCAAGTTCGAAATACTACTGATATCATTCGGTGCTGCTTCATTGCTGTTAATAGTGGATCTGTGCAAGAAGATCTATCTGACGGCCATACTTTATCATAGCAGTAAAAATAGCACTAACGCTTTAAAACTGATGGAAAACACTTCCAGGCCAAGTTTAGCCTCAGGAGGATCATTAACAGAAAGCGAATGGATAAGAGCTGTGAAGCTGACGCTGTATGCCTCCATTCTCATCACCGGGATAACTGGAAATACGTTAGTCTGTTTGGTGGTCAGCCGACAACAAAGACTTCGCACGTCGACTAATTTATACATTATGAACTTAGCATTGGCAGACCTTGCAGTTACCATATTGTGTATACCATTCGATGTAGCTGTACAAGAAAACGGTTATATTTGGCCTTTCGGCGAGTTCTTATGCCACCTTATCTATCCTGTAATGACTATGTGCACATTTGCTTCCGTCGGAACTCTCACAGCCATAGCTTATAACAGATATATGGCTATATTACGTCCCATGCGAGTACAAGCTGGACGAAAGCGCGCCAAAATAAATATCGCCATCATATGGGTAGCTTCTCTGACATTTGTTCTACCCTACGTCACAGTTCTAACAAAGAGAAATTCACGCTGCGAAGAGACCTGGTCGAAACTTTACAAGCGCATCTATACAGTTTTTATATTCGCTTTCCAATATGTTATACCTCTGTCAATAATTTCGCTAGCGTATG
Source organism: Montipora foliosa (assembly GCF_036669935.1). Taxonomy (NCBI): domain Eukaryota; kingdom Metazoa; phylum Cnidaria; class Anthozoa; order Scleractinia; family Acroporidae; genus Montipora; species Montipora foliosa. Next base: position 19,563,042 of record NC_090882.1, on the reverse strand, counting down.
TTAGAATCGGCTTACAACTTCGAAAAAATCAGAGGAATTTAACCCCTGCACACCGAGTGCAAGACAGGGATGTGGAAAAAGTAGTGCGAATGATGGTAATCGTGGTTTTGATTTTCGCAGTGTGTATGCTCCCTAATCACATACTCTGGCTTTTGAGCGATTTCACCGACGACTTCACATCTGGGCGAAAGGTTCTTGGGTGGGGAGAAATACTGATATACGCCAATAGCTGCACCAATCCTATCGTTTACAGCGTTTGTATTGAGGAATTTCGCTCAGCTTTCAAAGCTTACATCACAAAATGTTGCAGGGTAACAGAAGAGGACATTACGCCTGTTAGGAAAATATTTGAGCGAATCTCTCTGAGAGAACGGAGCGTTTCAAATGACAGAATTCTCACACGACAATTAAGTCGTCGTCTTCGGTTGAACTCGTTTCATCAAAATCAATCGTTTGAGTTGAGTCGTGGGAATATCGCTAAAATTGCCGGACTAAACAGTAGTCGCACGATCTCAACCGTCGGGGATTCATCGCCTCAAGTTCATGATAGAATGCTGCCGCCAACACCGAATACAGAAGCAAGACAAAATATGCTAGAACCTCTAGACCTGAATGAAAATATCTTTGCAGTAACTTCAGTGTAAGAGTTCTTTGATGCAATTTTCAGTGGAAATACTTTATTCTCCATAAAAGGATATTAACAGAACAACTTGGGAAATTTCTAGAGTTAAACCCTTTGGAGTGTCTACATTTAGAGTAATGGTTGATCCTTCATTGGACGGTTCCAGGTTTGGAGAGATTCTGTAAATTACAAGGTAAACTTGTAACCAATTAAGCTTCCGTATTCATTAGTGCGTTGCTATGACATTTTCTGTCGTGCAAAGTGTTATGACAGATTTATGAAGCTTTTAAATGAGACTGTCGGAGCCAAGCATAAGTTTCCGAGCACCGGCCGGAGTAGACAATCATCAATCAATCATGCAATCACTTAATTGATGAGTCAAAGCTTCGAGAATACTATCATTATATAACCCAGTTTGACGCTCAAACCGGCCTAAACCGGCCAGACTTAGTATTTTACTCTAACGCCAGACGATTTTATTCGTCAATGGGGAACCCCTGGGAGTCAATGGGAGAAGGGAAGGCCAATTAGTTCGAAATTAGTGGTGCTGTTCATTCTGTCCAAGTGGTAATAGCTTTGAACTTGTGGGTGAAATCTCAAGTGTCCTCTAATATGACTGTTTATTAGGTTTTACAAGGTGGTTGTTTTATCTTTGAACTTGTGGATAAAATCCCAAATTGCGAAAATTATAAATTTATTATAATTTATGCTTATGAGGAGCGCTTCTCTAAAGTGCACCCAACGAGCAAATGAAGCCAAAAGAAGCTTAAGAGAAATTTCTAGGCTCCTTGATGATAATGATGATGATGATGAAACCTTTATTTAAGTGTCATAAATAGATTCTAGTAGATTACAGTGCTAACTGGGGACACTAAAACAAAGCTAGTTAAAATAAAGTAAAATTATCCTAATTAAGACTTAAAGAATCTAAAATTTCTAAAATTCCTAAAAATTTAATATTTACAATTTATATCAATTTAATCATATAAAATTTGAATGTAATGTAATGTATAAAGACTGTCTAAAGAGATAGAGGATATTACATGGCCGCGCGGAGATACGAGATTTCTCTTCGAGTGTTGAAAAATATAAAAATAAAAATATTTTTCATCACGAGAAGAGAAATTTTGTATCTCCAAGCGGCCATGTAATATTCTATCTATTGTATAAACACCAATGAAATGCCAAATCATTTCACGAAAAGCATCGAAAGGCGCGTTTTTATATGTAACCATAGCAACAGTGATCTTTTCACGTGTGAAGATATCATGTTTTCGCGCGAAAGCTCACCTGGCATTTCATTGGTGTTTATATAATAAATGTTCTTATCAACTAGAAGAATTTGATCTGTTCGGATATCTTAGCAGAAAATTGAAGTGTTCGGAAATTTTAGGAAATGATATCTTTCAGTTCAAATCTAAACTTGGCCTCCTAAGAACTTCGCAGCGAACCATTTGCTCCTCCGAAACTGCTAGGTGATCTTTATAAGTGCCAAAAATTGGAAAAATACCCCTTCCGAAAACGTAAGGGACTACTTTTTCCTGGTTGCGAAACTTTTAGATTATGGTTTAGAAAAGAATGATAAAGCTGTTTGGCATCGTAGAACCGAAATTCGTTGAATAGTTTGACTCACCTTGCTAGCAGAGCCTTTCTTTTGCTTGCTCGATTTTGGCGTTCTCGAAAAAGATTCTGCATGAGTCGAGTAAGATATTTATTGAGTATGCGCTATGTTGCCAGGAAACAGTCTCGAACCCAAGCATAATATGGCAGATTTCGCCGCCATCTTGGTTTTTCACGATAGAGCGGGCTCACTGATGGTTATCGGTTTTATCACTAAACGGATGCTCGCACTGGAAAAACCGGTTTGACGAGAGAAAACAAGACTGACTAGTCCAGAAGTTCGGACTGCGGCGGCTTCAAAGAGTTGACGCTATTCAGGCAGAGCCTTTTTTTCTCCTCCTCAGTAAAGAAAAAGACAAAAGGAGGCTCGGCTCGCAGAGTGAGTTTTCACCGAAGATTATCGTTGGGTGCCCCTGTTGTCTGTGATGCTGTTTGTTATGGTGTATGCACAGTCGTGATTGATATTTCACCAGAAACGTCTTTACCGAAGCGTCCTTATAAACGTTTTTCACAATGAAGTCTGTAGAGCTAAACTATTGAATAGTTTCAAATTACGACGGCTGCTGAACTTTTTTTTTTAATTACCCCGATAACCAAATCAAAGTATCCCTTTGTAGATAGTTATAAACTTTCATCACGTAAACGATTTCTTAATCACCGTGACCTTCTTAAAGTTGAAGCGAACGTTTTTTAATGTTGATTTGTGTTTTTTATAATCATCTTTTAGCTGTAGGCATTATTCTTATAGGGTTAGCGCCAAGCTTAAAGGCCGGGACACACTACGCGATAAGTCGCTGCGACACGTCGCGGGGACAAGTCGCCGCAACAATTTGATTCATTCCTCACGGGACTATTAGAACCCACAAATGACCAGCTCCCAACGTCAGTGGCTTCATAGCTCAGTTGGTTAGAGCGTCGCACCGGTATCGCGAGGTCACGGGTTCAAACCCCCTTGAAGTCCTGAATTATTCAGGCTTCTCTACGCAATTGCAAAAATTGCTCTCATAACTGCGATGATCATAGCCTCACTTGATTTCATATCCGCAGTTCACATATGATTAATTTCATATACCATTTCATCATTGATTCATTCCTCACGGGACCATTAGAACCCACAAATGACCAGCTCCCAGCGTCAGTGGCTTCATAGCTCAGTTGGTTAGAGCGTCGCACCGGAATCGCGAGGTCATGGGTTCAAACCCCGTTGAAGTCCTGAATTTTTCAGACTTCTCTACGCAATTGTAAAAATTGCGCTCATAACTGCGAAGATCATAGCTTCACTTGACGGTTAATTTTATGAAAATCATTGTCGCTGCAGCAGAATTTTGTCGCCGCGATCAGTCGCACGAATTCAAACCAGTTTGAATTCGAGCGACTTATCGCAGCGACAAAATTAGCGAAAGCAGCGTTGTCGCATCGTGTGTACACTTCCGGCAACAAGTCGCTGCGACAAAATATAAATGAACCAATGAGAGAGCGTCATATGGCCAGCCATATTGAATTAGAAAACTAGTTCACATTCCCCCTCATACGAGATCTCTGCGTGTGCACCGAACAGGTGTCGTATCGCAGCGACTTGTTTTGCAAGTAGTACACACGGAGCAACTTGTCGCAGAGACCTGTCGCTGCGACTTGTCGCCTAGTGTGTCCCGGCCTTAAGAGTGGTCAGTTGACCAAAAAAACCGTCCAATGGTATCCGGATAGTTTTGAATTCGCAACTTTTTCTTTGCGGATTCGCCGTCCGTCCACACGTATCCAGAGAATCCGCAACTTCTTAAATCCGCTCTCTAGAGTGGAATTTTTTTAATACTCAAAGAATTTAGAACGGTCCATAATGCGGAACAATATTCAAAGGACTAACCCATAATAAATATTTGGACAAGCCATGACATCGAACCTTAAATCACAGGTTAGTTTATAGCATGATCCTATAAGTCAACAGAATTTTGAGTGCTAAAAGGGTTTAGTTAATAAATATGAGATACGTAAGAGAGACTATAGCCCATTTCTGAGTTGCTGTTTGCCTCGGTTTCATAGCGAGTCCTGGTACACAACCGTTCAAATGGAAATGAGTGGTGTATTTTCATGCAAATCAAACTCATTATCATTTGAATGATTTAGCACCAAGCCTCGTTTTGAACAAGAGGCAAAACGCAACTCGGAGAATTGCCTATTTGAATGTACTCAACAAACGTAATGGTAACCGTAATACGTAAAAACGTGCAATTCTAGTCTCATAAAAATTAAAATCTGTTATTTGTTGTGTTTATAATGAAAGGATCGCCTTTGAACTCCTCATACGCAAGAGATGACGGTGACTTCAACGTGTCTTTAGCTTTTCTCTTGGTGTGTGTGGCGATAAGTACAGGAAATCGTACGAACGCGAGTGTATTTCGTGATTTACGAGCACGAGTGATATTTTGAAAGTTCTCAAAATGGAGAGTGCAATTTGAGAACTTCCAAAACATCACTCGTGCCCATAAATAACGAAACGTACGATCAAGCTCGTGCAAGCTCGTGAGATTTTTTATGTATTATATATATACTCAACAAATTACTCAATCGTTTCGTTTCCATAGCAACTTTGGTACTGCCTCTAAAATCTCTTTTGCATTCTATAACCTATTTACACATTCGTCATTGGCCAATCAGAAACGCCATGTTCTGTTGAGTATATAATAATTTTAATTATTAAAAACTGGATCATTGGATAATGCAATTCGAGAGTTTTGATTGGCGAAGCCATCATGTGTTATGAGCCATTATATCATGATCTACAAACACGGCAAGCATATGCGTGATTTTTTGGGCCTTTTTATTTTTATTGTAGTCTAGTTTTCTATATTTTGGGGGCATTTTTAATAAAACAATTATTTCACTCGCGCTTGTTGGATATGAGATGACTATAGCCAACTCGGCGCGTATCTATCATCTCATATCCAACGCGCGCTCATGGAATAATTGTTAATTATTAAATTCTCAACCTCGGATAATGCATTTCGCTTCCTCTGATTGGTTCACTCAATCTCGGTTATCAGCTCATATACCTTGGTTTGACCTTATATGGTAAATGATTGCGTTAAGCGTTGCTAAACTAAAAATGTTTTCGCCGGAAAGCGAAATTTCTCTTTGAATAAAGCCAAAAAGGAAAAAAAACTTTTTTTGGTGGAAAGTTTGGATCAATTCCGACGTTTAGAAGTACGCGAAAAGGCAAGAAATGTTTTTGTGATGAGCCTGCGTCTGTCTCGGCCACAAGGTCTTACACAACATCGCATCAGTTCTAATCAAGTTTTTTCGATTTCGCTCGGATTTGCTCGCTTTTATCGCTTGTATTTCGTACTTCCAAATTTCTCGAGATTAAGGAATTTAATAAAACAATATGCACCGCAACGCCTTTTTTTTTTCAATCGGAATACTCACATTTAACGGAATCCTGACCATTCATTTTAGGAGACATAAATCTAGGAGTAATCACTGATCATGAAGTGCGTTGGCTGGGAGAACTTATCACTAGACGAGCCGAGATGCCATGAAGACGATTCATGTACGTAATAAAGAACGTCAATCGAAAGTATTATCATCGATATGTGAGGCTTGTGGAATGCGGCTAAAAATGAAACGTTTGGAGTAAAGAGGTGGAGAAATCTGGATTTTGTTGAAATTGTCTGAAAGATTATTACCTAAGAAATGTCCCTAGCCAAAAATCAGCGTGTTCGTGCAAATTGACTCCAATCTCGAGCCAACAGCTCTTCTCTTGACAGAGGAAGAGAACAGCTCTGGAGAACCCTGAAACAAAGCGTCTCTAATTGGTGCAGTCATGTTAGCACGAACAGTGAGCTGGCGCGTCAGGTTCAAATAGCCATTTTTGTCTATAGGAACTGTGGTATACTAACGTCCAAAAGCCTAGTAAAAACAATAACTCAAAACCGAGCACGTGGCGTCGACTTAACATAACAATGCCACATGACCAACTAGACCCCAGGACATCTCAAGAGCCCTACGGCGCATGTTCTCCTACACAGAGTTTCCTAGAGCCTCGGGTCGATCCGAGGCTCTGGTGACGTGAATGAAATTGACTCATACAACGAATCACGAGGTTCGCAATCGTCATTTTCGCAATTTGATGTATCAGTGCACGTATCTCGTAATTCAAGATGGCGCTGAAAAAGCGGACGAACGAAAAACAAAAACCTGCCAGAGCTCACCCCATGCACAGGATACCCAAGATTAGGAATGCGTTCTCCTATATTACAACGAAACGGCACCTACAGTGGGAGGTCGATAACGGATTCCTACCATGTACCGGTATCAGCTTTAATAAAGTGACTTCACTCAAAACTCTTTCATATCTCGCCAAAAAAATGGAGGATCGCACTTTCTCTCTTTAGCGAAGGGTTTAGAGTGTGGGCTATAGCCGAAGGATGATGCCTACTAATTCAAAGGCATTTCTGCGCGCTTTTCTGAATATTTGGGACAAGTGTTATTGAAATCCAAAAAGAAATTTGGGGGTAACCACGTATTTTTCGAAAATAATTAATCGACAAGATTTGAAAAGCTTTACAATACAAAACAATGTATGGTGTTCTTTTCCATATTGAAGCTTAATTGTCTTTGAAAAATGCGTGGTTACCCCAATTTTCTTTTTAAATACCAAGAGCACTTGCTGAGTCCCATAGTTTTGAACCGCGCAAAAATATCCTTGTATTAATAAGCACCACCTATAGGAAATTCGAGTATCTCGAGATGCGCAGAACATATGCGCAATAATAATAGTTGACACCGTCCTTAAATTGTCCAGATAATTTCGAAAATTATTTCTCTATTTCGGTTTGAAATAAATGAGGTTAAATACATGCATGCCTCCTACCCACGCTGTATTTTATTGAGGACAAAAATCTCTGCTGACAGCTGATAAAGACAGAGCTCTTTTCATTTTAATGTTGTCGATAAAAATGTTTTCAGTTTGGTGAGTTAATTAATGCAACCGACTGAGCAATTTTTAAGGAAACTTTCTCGAACCATGGATTTTTGTTTGTTGTCAATTATGATTTCAAAGAAAGAAGAAAATTGTAAGAACACTTGATTTAAGTGAGATTTACCGTTTTAACATTGTAAAAAGTACGTAATTTAATCAATTTAAGAATTCTCTCCGGTAAAGGTGTTAATTTTAATCTTTATAAAAGCAATTAACGTTTTATCTTTGGTTTTAAAGGTGTTAAGTTATTTAGGAATAAGGTAAGGAAGGAATTTTAATTTTCTGGAAATAATCAGCTCAGAGGCAGTTTGTTTTACAATTGCAATGTCCGAGAAATATCCCCGAGGCTACAATTAAATATTAAGAATGAAATTTATAAAATAGTTTGATTTTCAAGTCCAATAATCCCGGTGATATCTGACATGTCATGGCCTTTGATTTGTCCCTAAATGATTAGTCATAAAACTGAACTTTGTTGTTGCTAAGCTACTGGTTTTCACGTTACGTCATCGCTGTCATGTTGTTCCACCAGTATTTGTACATTACACAGTTCAGTTGACACCTTGGTCTCAATCTTAAGACCTTCCGATAAGATACGAATTTTATTATCTGAAGAATGAATTAACGGACAGTAGGCTAGCCGACGTCAATTCATTTCTCAATAAGGTAAATCGTGACAGAATTCCCTCTGTACACAAGAGCTCCCGGTCGCATTCTACATCCATGTATGTACAAGCACTGGACGGGCTGGGAGGGTAAATTTGTTACTAATTGAAAGAACTAGTAACAAATGCTAATAAAATATCAGTGGAAGGTAATTTCCTTTAAGACAATAGACCTCTTCGCTTAAACAAGGTTTAGGATAAATACACCTACAATCTCGGACGAAACCTGTTTAGACAAAGCAACATTTCTAGTACTCCAACAACTTATCCACCTGTTCCCCTTAAAAGTCGCCCTTTCCCCTCCCCCCAAACTCAATATTGATTTATCTTGGTGGGAAATACACTGTAGAACATTGACTAAGGGGGGATGGGAGTGGGAAGGCAAGAGCAACTAGGGGTGTGTAGAAATAAAGTTGAATTTGTCTCACTGTCTCAACAGCTTCGTCGGAGAAGAACATGAAGCTGAGCACAATGATAGCTGTTTTTACTTGAACCACTGCTCCCACCCCTCAAATTGAGGGGCGGACAGGGTCAGATGCTGCATTGACGTTCCGTTTTACCGGGGCACAAAATTAATCTCCAATCCAAAAAATTGATACCCCAAAACCATACTAAATTTTACAGGAGTTGCAATAAGCCTTTTAACGGTTTCTCATGCCATCTTGGTTAGGGGACAAACGCAGCTTAAATTACAGTGAATGTATGGGATTTTGGCCGAATTCAAACCTCTATCAGACTCCGCTGCAAAAAAGCAGATTTCACAAAATTTTAAAATTTTTTAGGCCATTTTATTAATATAATTCACTCAACGGAAAATTAGCTCATTGCACAAGGCACAATGTCTAAAAATTGGATATTAGAAATCTTCTCGTGTCACTTCAAATTTAGCGGGAATTTGCATAATTTTATTTACAAGGGTTAATATGAAATTTACAAATTTTGTTTACGATCATTATAGCTTGATTCTGGTTGTCATACTTCAAGAAGATAAGGGACCGGTCATTATTTATGTAGGGGGGTAGGGGGGAGGGGGTGGGAGAAAAATGTTGGGCATGTCAAATTTTCTGTGTCCCCCCCCCCCTCCCCTACATTAGGGTATGCAAATAGCAAGTGACCCCCCTTATTTATCAATTATTTCAACCATGACGCCCCCTCTCCCACTACCTCGCATCTACTGGTTAGATGTTTATAAGACCAGTGATGATTGAAAGCTTACTATTAGATGATTTTTGATACCGGTAACCTTCGACTAACCTCTTAAATTACAAAATCAGTGTATCGTGTAGACCAGAAAATTTGCCAAGGATCTTTAAAGCTGCAAGACTGCACATGACTGAATGTGCATTTTAAGAGTACTTATTCAAAGAGAGAAAAAAGAGATGGGAAACAAAAATCGAAATGGAAAAAATAGAACAAAAAGTTAATTATCTTTTGAGTAATGATAATGATGCTTGCTATGGTAAATACTTGAACTCTCAATCAAGTGTCCTTCATTTTGATGTTTCCAACTGTTAGCGTGGAGTTAAGGAACTGTCATACTTGGAAGAAAAACTTGTTTCAAGTTTTTATATTACTGCACTGTTTTTGTTAAAATCACAAGACATAATTAATTAATAGCAGTATAGAAGTATTTGAGTTGTAAAAGTTGTACTTAGTTAGTGAACTACTTTGAACTGCTAAACTGAGGTCAGCATTATGAAGTATTTGGTGCTTCCTTCAAGATTCAAGTTGACTTTCTCCACTGACACACAACAAATGTCATGGTATTAAATTACTGATCAGAGTATCAGGGTCTTAAATATCTTTATACTCCATCCTATCCACCTGGTTCACTAGTCTAACTTTCTTGAATTGACTTCTTATAAGTCTTGCTGAATCATATGACCCCCCCCCCCTCCCTTATCTTTGTACCAGAAAAAAACAATAGCCCCACCCTCTTTGCTAATCTAAAATAGCCTTGGCGCCCCCTATTTTTCTCCCATCCCCACCCCCCCCCCCCCCCTCTACATAAATAATGACCGGTCCCTAATCTCAGTAGAAGTGTCTTTTGAGAGGTATTCTCGCAACCAACAATCGTCAGACCTTAAAGTATTCATAACGGTTCAAAGTCTGCAAAATTCCCACACCTTCACTGTAACTTAACCCGTGCTTACCCGCCAACCATTATGGCGTCAGAAACCGTGAAAAGCTCTATTCAATAAACTTACCTGCCTGCGGATTGCATGGAGAAACTGTAAATAAATGTCTTTTACTGTACAGTTGCGACAGAATCTTTCTCTTCATCAGCGTATTGCTCTCGTTTCAGATTCAAAACATTTTCTTTCGGGATAGAGTATTGAAGACGTTAATCAAATTACTCTTTGTCAACTCAGCCGTGGTAAAACAGTATTTCTGACCGGACTAGACAACGATAAAAATTCAATAATGCCGCCAGTGCGAATTTTTTCGATGAGATAAATTGCACGTGTGTCAAGGTGACCACGTGATCAAGATCTTCCCACGTTCAAGATAGCCTCGTTTTCAGATCTTACGGAAGTGAAATGGGAACTGCAAATGGTAGGTGATTTGTTGTAATAAGAAAATGTATTTATACAAATTGGTACGAGCTAAGAGTGTAATAAAGTGTTCACAATGTGTGTGTCTTGATCTCCTGAATGGGTTTTTTGATTGATTCCGGGAAGGGAAGGGCAGCAAGCTTATTTATTATTTTTTGGTACAGTTTATCACGATCTACAACTTGAGTCGGATGGACTGAATGTCATATTAACAACGCGATCACCATTAAAGCTCCTTTTCAAATATAGACTAAAGCAGGCAAGTATTAAATATAAGTCAATTTTATTAAATCAAGGCCTAACATTTCAAATTGGTAAGCCCCTCATTCTTAATTTAAGTCCTTTTAAGAAAACGGGGAGGTAAGTTATCATTGGGCAGAGTATATAAGTCATTTCCAACGATGTCCACTACGATCCGGTGGGATGACCCTGTATCTTATTTCATTTTAAAGTGCCCCTGTGATCAGAACAATAATTTCCTTTTTTTCTTCAGATTTTGAAAGGGTGTTTGCTTAACACCTGACTGGCAAAATTTTGAGCTCTAATTTTAATCCAAAGGCCGTTTACTTTGAGTGTAAGTTTTGGATTTCACTGTCCGCCATTATTCACGTTCAAAACTAACCGAATGGACCTCAGAGGGTTGGATCTAAGGAAAAGTGACGTCAAAAGCTCACTAACCTAAAATTCCAGCGTGTGAATCAGCTTAGGGCGCGTTCGATTGACCCTATTCCGGAATAAGAATACGTGGAGTGATGATTAAAACGGTATGTTTGGCGAGTTTCGAAGCAGCAAGGATAAAAAAAATATGTTTAAAATAGCATTTTAGCAAATAGTTGAAAATTTTAATGTGAATCTCCGTAAAAACGAAGGATTTCTAACTTTTACTTAAATTCCATGTATTCCTATTCCGGAATACGGTCAATCGAACGCACCCTTACTATACATGCAAAACGCGAGTTTAAAAGTCCGAAAGCCCAAAACTACCGTGCCGTATATTAATTCTGCGGCGTACACACGTATTGCATTCTTAAACTAGTCAGCCTTTTGACGTCATTTTCTCCTCGATCCAGCCCTCTCGAGAACTTAAAGCTAGTAATGGCGGACCATTAAATAGGAAAATTCCAGTTACAATAAACAGGTGTCTTTTTTAAATCAAGGCAACTCTGGTCGCTCAGTGTATTCACATAGGGTTAACCTCTTAAACTTCCTTTTTAGGGTATTATTTGTGTTTATTTATTATGATACCTTAAATAAAATATGTATATATGTATATATATGTTTAGTTAACATGGTTTTGAAATCGAATGAAAAATAAGAATTGATTTTTTGATCACAGGGGCACTTTAATACATGCAATACTGACAGAGTGTCTTGATTTGAAGCATTTTGGGGAAAGTGATAGCATTCCTTCCGTTGTGCATTTTGGTGGAGTCTGACTAAACGGCGAAGATCAACGCTCGAGCCATAAGGAAATATTGTGGAAAATTCGTATTTGGTCCGCGGGCGATGGGCACCGCTGGAATTCCCAACATATCGCGCGTTGTAAAGTCAGAGGCCTCTGATTTCTCTGCTCTTTTACACTGTTTTATAGACCTCAGGATGGAAACCAAAAATTCTTTGCAGTGAACATTTGTTAAGATCGGATGGGAGGGTTATACTAATTTGAAACCTTTTTTCTGTATGTTGATGTTACTGCCTTTGCAAAAATTTGAATGAATAGCGCGTTTCTAGATTGATACTAAGGGTGCGTTCGATTGACCCTATTCCGGAATAAGAATACGTGGAGTGATGATTTAAAACTGTACGTTTGGGGTTTTGAAGAAACAAGGATAATAAAGATATGTTTCAAAATACCATTTTAGCCGGTATTTGACAATTTTAATATGAATCTCTGAAGAGCGAAGGATTGCTATCCTCTATTTCTTGTATTCCAATTCCGGAATACGGCCAATCGAACGCGCCCTAAGATTCCAATTATATATTCCCAAAGTTTAAACTATAGCTCAAAATTCACCAAGGTTTTCTTTTAACATCAGCATATTCCAGCCTGCTTTATTTTTTATAACTTTTATTAAATACCTTTAAGAATTTCACTTAAATCCTACGCGATAATGAAGTAGGTTTTCAACCGGGTATCGAAAGAAATCGCGCGCCAAGCTTTCAACCAATGAGAAGCCAAAATCAAACTGAACCAATAGCGATTTCCACCCTCCCAACTTCCCGCCCTTGAGTCAGTTACAATGAACTTGCTTCGAATTTTGGTTTTGAAAAGCTTCTTGAGATTATTGTGGGTCATTAGCTTTTCTTTATATTTGACGAAACTCTGTTGAAAACCGCTCCTGAGGTGACCTAGCTCTGAACACAAATATTTGCCCATATGAAACCCAGTGAAGCTCATATTACTTAGCTCGATATCAAGTCCTTGTAACTGCTCCGCCTCAGACAAGAAACAAAAAGCAAAGGCCTAGAATCGAGTAGATTCCTCCACGGAGATTTCTATCATAGATAAAACGTCATCGTTTGTTGACAGTATTTTGAAACTTCCATGCTTCAATATGAAGATGCATATTTTGTGATAGGCAGTTCTCCATTTCGATGCTATGGTACTGCTTAGTAGAAATTATGGCAAAAAGCTTGGCTCGCCAAGGCCATTGCTCCATTTTCACTTTGCTCGATTCTCGATTGCCGGTAAGTTATTAGGGAGATTAAGCACGTGACGTTTTTGAGAGGCGGACAGCAAACGGAAGTGACCTATTTTCCCTTTTAACTTGTCTTCACACAACCATATTTTATTGATAAGTACCTTTTTCCATTAGAGATGATTAGTTTTAAAATCTGGGAGACACTACTGTCCTGGCATGCGAAATGTTTACTTCCGGTTGCCGTCCGCTGCTCAAAAACGGCTCGTGCTTAAGTTCCAAATTGGTCGCTCTCCAGCAACCTGTAGTTGGTTTTCGATGCAACGGACGATTTCACAGACATACTTCGCCAGAAGGTTCTGCCTATTTCCCTTCAAATGTTTCAGGGGATGTTAACGGCTTGTTTTACAGTCTTGTAATAAGTTACCTGACTTGGGAAAAAGAGAGGTTCGAAGTAACTGTTCCGATACACATATGTCTGCTTTTCAATTGTAAAACAAAGCAGTTAAGCATTAAAACTGATGACTTAAATGAGAAACGCCATGAGGTTTGTATTATAGCAACATCGCCTCCAGACTCAATTGCTAGGGAGCATAAGCAAAGATGACATTGTCGAGAACGAGAACGGCAGGAAAGAAGTTTAAAACGGGTTTAATGAGCAAAAACAATGGCTTTGCACTCCCCGCGCATGCATTTTACATTTTGATACATTTGTTGTCCGTTTTCGTCCTGACAATGACTGACATTAAATGACCAAATTTAAGTTATGTCATAGTTAATCTAGGGACTGGTTATGAAACTCTGGGAATTTCAAAAGCAGGAACAAAACAGTCGCAATTAGATGTTGAACCGACCGTGACCCTGCACAATCTTTTGTTTTTGGTTCGCAAGTTAATTGCGAATAAATTAGTCGAAGCTTTTGATTGGTTATCCTGCCGAAAAAAACGTGTTTTTGTCGGGTTTTGTGCA
>NC_090882.1:19541497-19543997 GCF_036669935.1 Montipora foliosa | reverse complement strand
GAAGATACTCGGCAATGTAAATGTGGTTGTGTGAAAACAAGTTTAAAGGGAAAAAAGCTCACTTCCGGTTGTCGTCCGCGTCTCAAAAACGGGCGTCCTTAAGCTCCCTAATATTTCCCAGTACGGCACTGACGTTCAGTTAGTAAGAGGTTAAAGGGACAGTGTCACGCAGTTTTAGTCAAACTTCAAAACAGTAAAAGACGTATTTGCATCAATGAAGACCATAAAATAATGCTGTAGTCTTGTTGCCAATAACCAATGAAGTGCACCGAAGCTATTCTTTGTTGCTTTCAGCCAAGGATAGAGAGGATGGAAATGGATTGAAACTTGAAAAAAAAAACGGCCATTTTTTCCGAGCTTGGAGATGGTGTCTTAGAAAGTGACCCAGGAATGATGTGCGTGTGAGCTAATGTACTAATTTAGACTTTGACCCAGTTTTTACCTAACAAGACGCCTGGAGACGTTAACGTGGGATGCGTTGGTCGTCACTCTGGTTATACGTGGCAAATAACAAATTTAATGTTGATTCAGTACAAGACTACTGAGCAGACCTGCTTTTGGCTCGTCACACAATCTTTCCTCGTGACGAGCCAAAAGAGGCTAACTCAGTACAGCATTTGCAACACTATTACTGGACTCCTTATATTGGCGCTCCAACAATCGTTTTTTTTTTTCGTTGGTTAGTTGGAGATGATTTTGGGAAGATGCAGTAAGTAGGATCAGCGGCATTAGTTGCTTCGTGGAATCGTCCTTGTTATAATTTTTTCAACAGTTTTAAATGCAATTATATCAATGGACATTTACACCGTTTTTGAGGCCATATTGGTTAGAGAGCAAACACGGTTTAAATTACAGTCACAACGCATTAATAGCAAGGTGAACACATCATGACATCAAACCTGGTAAGACCATCACAACACGCATCCTCACTACCATTTCAACTGGATCATTTGTAGCCACGGACAGTTGTTTCAATCTTCGTAGGCATGGCAAGGTTTTAGGCACTTCTTTAAGTGGCTGCGCCACACAGGAAATGTGGTAAGCTGGGTTGGGCCTGTGCGGAGACAGCGGATGTAGGGAAATTTTTCCGACTTTGAATCATTGTAAATCTTTTATAGTCTGACGGTTGTGGTAGCGAGAATACCTCTCAAAAAGCACTTCTATTCAGAGTATTGTCGTGAAGTATGGTAATTCAATTCTCGTATAGTATGCACATTTGAGAGTACGAAGAAGAAACTGAAAGTAACTTGACTGGTTTTAAGACGTGGGATGCCATAGCAAATTTAGCGTGACGGTGCCCCTTAAATATCCAACAAGCACGAATGGAATAATTGTTAACGTTTGACTCCCAAGAGTGATTGATATAAACTTTCTCCTCACAAGCTCAATACATTGTTGAGCAGTCCGGTGAAGAGAATAAAGGAATTTATCACCAGGGTTTTTTGTGTCCGGATACATCATCAAATTCCCATAACTGACATAAAATTAATGTATTTGAGTCAGTAAGGAGAATTAACATTCAGATCTTGGGAATGAAAGAGTTAAGTACTGCTTATTGTTGTACACATCTACCGCACGTTCTTGAAACCAAAAAAAAAAACACTCAATAGTTCTGTGTTAACGAACATTTCTTCTTACTTGACAAAGCGTGTTATCACGAACACCAATACAATCAACAGGAGAATCAATCCAGCGCCTCCAGCACAGACGATGAGGATCATTGTTCCCTGTGGCAACCCTTGGTTTTCCGCATCAACTGATTTATCAGCCACTGCTGTGGTAGGGAAGACTGCAAGACAAAATGTCGATCGTCTTCCTAGTTCAAATGCTACAAAGAGGTTTATCTTGGAACTATTATTAAAAGAGTAAGGAAAAAAAGAATATTCCAGATACTAAAACCATAGGTAATCGAGGGACTTGTTATGAAACCTTAAAACCTTGATAGTGACAGTGCACAATATTCTGTTTTCGTTTCGTAAGGGTTCGCAAATTAGTTGCGCATAATTTAATAGAATGTCTTCCGGAAAAAAAGTGTGGTTTGTGCACTGTTAAGGCCAAAAATACAGACAAAAAGATGACACAAAAAGACTTGTCGAGTTTCATAACCATCTCTATGCATTACCTATGCTAAAACTAATGTACAGAATTCAAAATAACACAACGAAATAGTTTGAGGTGTTAATTGTTCGCATTTCTGGACATATGTCATGTTCAGCTGACGAGAAAGTTAGGGAAAACTTAGCGAGGTTTATCAAAATTAGCAAGCATCAGATCAAACTCTAGGTAACGAGTACGTGTCATGGAAGTACAAACATCCGCAATCGTAATCTACTTTTATAGCTCTGTCTTAAATGGCGCTCATGTTAATTTACGTGAGTACCTGTGTAATGGTGAAAATTAGAACGTAGATTAAGGACGTATTCTATTGGGATCAACTGTTTCAACCGCAAACGGTTTAGGTTAGAGCGAGTTCCAATCGAGTGTCGTAAAACCAAAACCA
>NC_090882.1:19531497-19538997 GCF_036669935.1 Montipora foliosa | reverse complement strand
GATATTTGGACAGCGGACTGCCGCTTTCTCTAACTTAGAGAAGGAGCAGGGGCCCGGAAATGAAAACAACATAGCAGGAATTAATTGCTCAGAGATTTCTACAAAGCTGGAGGTTTCAAATAATGGAGCATGGATGAAAGAAATAACCAACCGCTTCAACAAGCCACCAAACGTTGTTATTGATGTCACTTTTGCCACGCTTTCATCATACATTCTCACAGCGTATCAGACATTACTGTGGAGATACACCCCGTTGCTAACTTATGACGATATTACCTGTTGCTATAGGGATATCAGCCATTGCTAAACTGAATGATTGCCGGGCCGGTTGGTCAACTTTTTGATGACTGTACAGTGACGTTTGGCCTTGACTACTCATTTTTTATTAAAGTGATAAAGTCGGTTAAGTTTGATTTGCGGCTTTAACGACGGTTATATTCCACTTATCTATTCCATGACAAGGTGCACGAAGCATACTATCACTGAAAACGGTTAGTATATCTCTCGACATGTAGCTTCAATTTATTTTATTTAGTACACTAGTTTCCGCAAACGAATTTCCTGGCCCATTTCAGATATATAAGCTTACGCAATGTCTCGTGCACCTTGCCCTGAATTGGTAAGTTAAATATATATACTACGTGATATGATTTAAGAACATGAGTTAGTTAAGAACCGAGTTAGTTATTTAAAGGTGTTTTTTTGTTATAGTGTAACTCCACGTTAACAAATGCCTACCTTCTCGACTAGACGGTGGCGTCTGCACATTCGCGCTCCCAGCTGACGGATGTGGCATTGACTCGGAATTGTTCACCACAGTTGTCGGAGACCCGGTGCTTTTTTTCGAGGCTGCAAATGAGTCAATCGATATGTTTAACCTATCCTCTAGGGTACGTCTTTTATTCCTGAGAATTTGCAACAAGCCTTTGCCATCGACAGCCATAGTTTGATTGGCTCCATCGTTTAATGATGTCATTGTGACGAAAAACGTCGTTTCGACATTAGTCGGGTCTCCGAGTTTGGAGGAAATACTGTAAATTATCACATCTACGTGTGAGATGTTAATTTCAGCTGAGTTTTTACTAAGACGAAGTGCTTCCCTTTTTGTCCTTATTCTTTCAAAGATAGGATTGTTTCTAAGAGTCACTTCTTGTAGTGAACGTCTCCTACGTTTTCCTGAGATGTCTTCGGTCCTCTCAGAGCTTACGCAAAGACTTGAGTTTTCCTGACACGATTTCCAAATTTCTTCTGCTATAATTGATGATACAGCCTTAAGTTTTTGATAAAACCCCGAAACAGTTATATTGGTCATGTTCATTGTAACTCCGTGCCGTATATTTTTCATATCGATGAGATCCATGCAACATATTTTCATATTTATAAGTGCCTCTTCGCAGTTATAACAAAGGCAAGTTTTGTTTTTGATTTTGCATGCTAATGTACTTTTTCCTTGTGTAGGAACGGTATATGTTAATAAAGATTGCACAGAAGTTACAGAGGCAAAAGAGCTGGTATGTTTTACTCGTGCGGATGACCGTGACACTAGCGACACGAATTTACCGCTCGACTTTAAGGCATCGGTACTCACAGTTGACAACAAAGTTCGAGACAGTATGAAGCTCGTGAAGGAAGGTGAAATACGAACATGGAAAGACGTTTGAAAACTTGGCGAAACTTTAGGTGCTGTAGAGCTTAAAAGAGTTGACAAACTCTGAACAATCACGGTAGAACCACCAGTTAATGCTGACAGGCTTGTTGGTGAAAAAGTCATAAACGTTGACGACATTTTGAGAGGCAGTTGTGCGCTTGAACTAAAAACTCCGTGACTTGACAGTAGAAATAGACCTTGAGATGACGCCGATAACAATCCTGGGCCTTGTGTTGTGTGCGTACCTGAAGAATAACGCGATCCATTGGCGGTAAACCTATTTTCTTGTGACAAGAATGTAGATTTACCGCGGCCTTTTTCTAGCGACAGATCATAACTATGATGTATTTTACTTCCCCGTGTGGACATGGATCTATGGACGTGTGGATAATATGATGTGAAATGCGATATAGATGAATCAGATGGGATGATCTTTTCATGAGAAGACAAATCTGAAGAACTGTACGATGAAGTTCCGGAACTAAATGTCACCTTTTCGGAAACTCCAAAAAAGGACGACGTGTATATCAATTTTTTTGTGGAAAATTTTACAATGCTGGTGGATTCGACAAAGTGGTCAACTAAACAGCTAACATGATGCGACGGTGTCAGGCTCGCTCTACTTGCTCCGCTTTCATCTGATTTACTAGGGACACCAAATACGCCGTACTGAAGACAGCTTGTGACCATCATGAATTTGTTTAAAACCGTTACTGTAGACGATGCGTTTGAGAATTGTTTGGGTTGTGGGTAAAGAGCGTCATTGCTTTTTGTACTCTCAACGTTGCGGTTTTTGGTGTGAGGTGTTGTCTCCACAGATTGGCTTGCTTGTGATGTCACAACGATTTCAAGATTTGACTTCAAAGATACAATTTTCGAAATGCGAGTCAGTGATGCTTGATGGGTTCCTGTATTGACGCCAAATTTAGAAGTAAACCCATAGTTAACACAATTACTTGTCATTTTCGGAGAAAGTTGCTCTGCGGAGTACTTTTGAGGCAAAAGAAGTGTTGATCCTTTAGATACACCAGAGGGACTCGAGTTCAAAACGATAGGAGTAGCATCGAGTCGTGCAGAAAAAGGAGAATGATCTTTTGTGGAGAATGAGCTGAAAGATTCACAGTCTTGAAGACATAGCAGGAGGAAATGGATGATAACAACCAGCTGACAAATCCGCAATTTTTCCCACAAGTAAGGCTGCGAGCGACGAGAAACTTTCGCGACGAGCATATTCGATGAATGTCGAGAATTGTATCGAAACGATCAATATAATACGCTCAAATTTACATTCAGGTAACCTGAAAATTTCTATCAAAAAGCGCTAGCGTATTTTGTGGCGGAGAACGATAACGAGTTTTTTTACAGTCTCGGCCGAAGGAAACTGGCAATAAAATATCCATTTACCGACAATAAGCTTCCATCTGTAACTCGTTCATACAGACGGCGGAAACTTGAAAAACAAATCCTGATTGACACAGCTTCTAAGAACAGGTGGCAATCCTCAACTGCTAGCTCAACGATAACAAGGGAAACTGACAGCGAAAATTGCGTTTATATCAAAGAAATCGCTCTAATTTTTAAATGGAAACCAGTGGCTTTACGAATAAGATTAATGCTTGAGTACATGTCCTTTGGCTACAGATATAACAATTCTTAATTGCGATTGCTACCGAGATAATAGAATTCTATTAACAAACAAAAAACCACACGCACTGACAATCACTGGTGCAAATGTACATACGTATATTCTAGACATTAAAAAATCATCAGCTTCATATATCAGTATTCATTTTCGTTTTTTCTATAAGAGTTCGTCTGGTTTATTTCAAGGTAACAATGCAACACAGGACTGGAAAATAAGTCACATTTGTATGATATTTGTGTGATACTATTTAAATTTGTAATTGGGTCAATTTTATCGATTACGTCCTAATACTTTTTCCATCTTTTTTGCCTCTTTAAACTATATACTTCATTCTTGGACTCGCATTCCTAGGAACAGAAAACCTTTAAAACAAAAAACTACAAATGGACATACACTGAAGTTCATCATTTTCCACTCAAAATATAAAGATAAAAATAGAGAGAGTGTTTCTTTAGTTATTAGTTTACTCGACCCAAATGTAAACATTTCGCTTTTCTCTTTTGTGTTTCATGACAGTTTAACACATCGGTTTAAGCTGGCGGGGAGCTAAAAACGATTACTTATTTTAAACCTTCGAGGAAAGTTTCAATGCTTATTAATTGCTATCAATCAGATTAGAGGTTCATTTTTACCTTGTCATCTGCAAGAGATGAGTTCAAAAGTAGCATTTATTTTCATGAGTCAAAACTGAAAACTCCGCGTCTGAATCAAAGAAAAAGCAGTATTTCAATTTGGAAACGGCTCAGCTCTTCGTGTAGCCAAACTTAGCCGGGAATTTCGGCTGAAGAACAGTTTAAGATAGGCTCACATTCAGGAGGCGAAATTTGCATGAACCGGACTTAACGCATAAATTATGAAGTACCTTTTGTAAGCGTCAAAACAGAAATTGTTTAATTAAGCTCCGTTAATCAACGGTTTGGGGAGACCCAATTTAAAATTTTGTGCGGCTTGCACAAGGTTTGCCCTCTGAGCTTGGCTCCGGGGCGTAACTAACGTTAACTGAAATGAAGATTAGTCATTGATTTGGCGCAACGTTTTGAATCTTCTGTTTGTCATATTGAATAAGACGGTTCAAATTTTCTAGTCTGAAAGTTTAATCGCAAAGTCTGGTCATTCAAATATAAGGTACTAATTGGTACTCTCCTTTCGTGTTAATATTATGTTATAAACTGTGCTCCTGATGTGTGAGTAACCATGAAGAGAGCTCAATCTGAGTTTCTCTGGTTATTGCACTTTTTGTGCAATGAAATGGCACTGATCGGGAAGCAGGGCTGACGCAATGGTGAGAGCATTTCGCCTTTCTCTTGTGGCCCGGTTTCGAGTTCCTAGACTCGCCGCCAAATGTGGGTTGAGATTGTTGGTTTTCTACTCTGCTCCGCGGTTATTCTCTGCCGGTGTGCTGCGGTTTTCCCCTGCTCTTAAAAACCAAAGATTGATTTAACTTCACTTAAGCCCAGTTGAAACGTCGAACTTTTCATGTACCTACTCAAATGTAACGAACCTAATTCATTCAATAAAGTACATGAAAAGATCGAAGTTCGAATCAATAAGTTCGACACATCTAATAGACCTTTTTGCAGATACGGCGGCCATTTTGATTTCTACTGTTTCAGAAGACATTATGGGATGCTCAGGGGGCACATTAATATGTATTTGCCCCCTGGGCATCCCATAATAGCTATTCGAAACAATAGTAATCGAAATGGCCGCCGTAAAGGTAAAAAGGTCTGTTTGGGTCGACGCAAGAATTAAGTTCGAGTAGCCTATATGGGAAAATCGACTGTGGAGCGA
Source organism: Montipora foliosa (assembly GCF_036669935.1). Taxonomy (NCBI): domain Eukaryota; kingdom Metazoa; phylum Cnidaria; class Anthozoa; order Scleractinia; family Acroporidae; genus Montipora; species Montipora foliosa. The sequence continues at coordinate 19,533,913 of NC_090882.1, read as the reverse complement.
CTTCGCTTCCATAAAATGCATGAATTTGTATAATTTATTTCTGCGTCCCACAATTCCCTTCTTTCACGAAAGCTGAATGATAAGCATTATACATCGTGATTAGTGATAAATTCGACAAATTAAGGAGGGTGTCTACTATTGCTATTGCGCATACGTTCTGCGCACCTCGAGATACTCAGATTTCCTATGGGTGATGCTTATTAATACAGGGATATTTTTGCGCAGTTCAAAACTATACGAAGAAAGCAGAACTTAGCAGGTGCTCCTGGTATTCACAAAGAAAATTGGGGGTAACCGTGCATTTTTCAGAGATAACTAAACTTCAATTTGGAAAAGAGCGCCATATATTGCTTTGTATTTCAAACCTTTTTACAAATATTGTTGATTAATTATTTTCCAAAAATGCGTGGTTACCCCCAATTTTCTTTTTGGATTTCAATAACACTTGTTAAGATCTGCTTTTTCCGCGTATTCCTTAAACCGCGCAAAAATACCTTTGAATTAGTGGGCACCGTCATTAAGTTCGACGTCTAAATCAACCCTGTGAACTTTACTATTTGGGTCGACCCAAGTAGTGATTTAAATTCGGTACATGAAAAGTTCGACGTTTTAACTGGGCCTTACTAGTTTCTTTCGGCCGAAGAGCCCATTCTGTAATTTGGAAAGCCGAAATAAACAATTATTATTACTACTATTACGATCGTTATAGAATAAAGAATAAAATCAACACTTATTCGTGAAAAAAAAGAGAAGCCACAGCCTATTAGTAAAAATTCCTTAAACTACCTTCAAGCGAGAAGAGCTCACTGAATGCCGCTGTATAATTTCGGAATTCTAAATCAAACGATTCGGAGTCCTCCAGATTTGATTGACATAGAAAAATAGTATTTACCATGGCCATAGGATCTACAGTACGACAAGTATAGGAAAATTGATACAAAAATGGTGAATACTGTTTAATATATTGCACCGGTTTGATTGGATCACTTGCGAAAATCTACCTTTTGATACGAAAATGTATGCAATCATGCAGTTGCTACAGAATATCATTTGTATTAAATAAAAGAAAATAGAACAAAACAAATCAATGCGTTGAAATATCAGCTTGAGTTTACCTGGTTTTAAGTATTACTTAAAAACTTATTCAAACTGCAATTCAAGTTTAAAAACAAATATAAGACAAAGAAATTTAATTTCCTTTTTCAAGCTAATTTATTTTTAGGTAGATTTTTCCCGACAGATAAGTTGAAGTATTGATAAGGATATAAGGTCTTAAAAGGAACCTGAGTTCGACACTAGCAGATCACAAGTTTTAACAGGAAGTTTTTTAAATAGCCCCTTGTGGAGTTTTTTCGTTGGTTTGCTTTTGAGGAAATCGATTAATCTCCTTTCGTTCTAAATATTATTACAGTTCTTTTATTTGAATTACATCCAGCTTTCTTATACAGTGGTTTTCAATTGGACGTCAATTTCATTGGCCAACCAATTAAAACTCAGAGCCAATCCAATAATATTCAGTACCTTTCAGGGGATAAAGAAAGACTTATGAAAATTGACGGTCGAAAGGTATTAGAAGGAGAGACCACACAAAGAAGGACTGCCGAACTCACGACAACAGAAAGGGAAAACGTTAGAAAGTCAGAGAGAGTCTTATAAAACTATATAATACGAGAAAGATCAGGAATACAAAAGAATAAAAATAAAGGAAAACTGCATCACTTAAAAAGGCTGGCAAAAGAAATTAGAATGAAAATCAAGAAAGAGCAAAACGGAGCTAATAAAGTGAGCTGTCGTCTCCAGTGTATTTCACAAAGCCACGAAAGAATAGGAGCGTGTCGGTGAAGTTCAATAACCGAAGAAGACGAAGCACCATCGCTGATGTTACAGATAGAGTTGTCCATGGATCACTAGCACAAATAGTGAGTAAAGGAGACTCGAAAAAAAATTGAAAGAGGCACACATATTGTTATTAGAGAGCTCGCCGACACTGTTGTTGTAAAAGAACTATTATTCTAGAAAATCAGAAGAAAGCTGCGTGTGTTGAAGTGAAGTGAAGAAGTGAATGATATGAGAAAACACAGTACGCCATGGATAGGTTGACAATCTCGATAAACAGGTCAGAGCAAATACAAAATAAAGTTACAAACTTATTAATGAATGATAAACCTTTTAGTCAGTGGGAGATACAAGTGGTTGTTGACATTATTAGATCCTTCACTCCCGGCGAAGTTAATCCAGGAAGACGTTTATGGGACAAAAAAGACGAAACGCGCGAAACGTGCCTGCAAGCGAGGTCGTTTAACATCGTATCAAGGACCCCTCCCTCGCTTTAAGAAAATGCAATCGACAAAGGTGCTCGGAACAAGGGCAGACTTCAATTACATGGTGCTGTAAATAAACTTTTGTACATTCTTTC
>NC_090882.1:19511497-19518997 GCF_036669935.1 Montipora foliosa | reverse complement strand
AGTGGTTCATTCTCGCGCCTGTAGAGGTATGGGCCTTCATTACCAGGCGGGCATGTTGAGAACTTTTGTTTTGCCCCACCAAAACTCGTTCCCAAACATTTTAACTCGAGGCGCGGGGTACGAAATCTATTGTCTATGCCAATATGGCCGCCGCCCGATTAAGACCCATGGTACTAGAAGAAAATTGAAGAAGTTTTTATTGAGAGTGTGGAGTTTATAAGATCCGACTTTTGTATTTGGCTTGTACAACAGCATTACCATCAACATATTTCATCCAAAATGCCACAGACAGACCCTCCGTGCACTCTGTTGGATTAACAATGCAGTCGTCTGTAACATCGTTGATTTCGATGTTGTTGTCTTTCCCGTCTAGTATCAACACTTCTCCAAGTTGTTCGGCAATTGACGTTTTTACTTCATTGTGAACGCGCGCTGAGGCATTCCCCCGCAGGTCAATCAACTTTTTATTTGCTCTTGTCTCATTCATTGGAAAGTAGTGCACCGCTGACGTGAATGGTTCACCTTCGAAAAAAAGAGAGAAAGAAGGTCAGTTGTTGCAATTTGTTTATTGTTGATTCCACTGCAGCAAAACTCAAAGCTGAAATGTCGCATCGCTGACACTGACAATGAAATTCCATTGCACCGATCACAAGCTAAAGTAGATATTTGTGGTCGCTGCACGGAAACGTTTTACAGGGTAACAGGGTAATAGGTACGATTTGTATTCACTTATACATCATGGGCTGAAATACGCAATCAAAAACATGGTTTGTGCTAACGAATGGTTAAGTAGCATCAAAATTGGAAACTTGTTATATAACGACGGCCAGTTAAGACACCGAGGATTACGGCCCCATAATAGAGAGCTTAAGCACGCGCGTTTTTGAGACGCTGACGGCAACCGGAAAAGAACATTTCGCTAGTCAGGACGGTGTTGTCTCCCAGACTTTTATACTAATCATCTCTAATGGAGAAAAGATACTTGACAATGTAAGAAGACAAGTTAAAATGGAAAACAGCTCACTTCCGTTTGCCGTCCGGGTCTCAAAAACGCGCTTGCTTAAGCTCCATAATGAGATTCAGGTTACTTGGTGTAGGTGTCACAAAATGATTCTCTAACCCTTAATTCAAATTTAGTTTATGCCAGCGACCTACGATGTGCTCTTGCGATAACTTATTTCCGCTGGCTCTCGTTGATAAAACATTTTTTTTTTATATATGAAATAAAACATGATAAAGGGTTCTGGTTAAGGTCATGGTTAGTCTGTGAAATGAGTGGGAGAAATTCACAAAGCAACTCTCAACCCCAAAATAGGGTTAACAAATGAAACAAACTCTTTGTGAAATTAAAAACCTTAATTTCAGAAACAGCCAGATAGTACCTGTACGATAAACTTAATCAAGGATGAGAGATGAACAAATACTTGACCATGGAAATTATTCGTTCTTAAAAATAGGAATAATCAATGTGAAAAATCTTTACACTAAAATCTTCGTTCTTTAAAAATATATGGAAAAATACTAAAGAAATCCCATGGAATATGAAACACAGGTTCGACGAGGTAAATCCAACTATACCGAAGGTAAAGATAAGCTGAATGCCTCTCTACAAAGTAAATTAGATGAGAGAGTTGTTATGGCATGGGTGGGCCCTCCAGCACAGTCACAAATGAGTCTATTATCACTTGTCACGTGTCCCTGAAAAAAAACTTAGCAGAAGCAGTCACGCGTGACATGGCCTCTTCTGATTGGTTAAAATTGGCGGTCCTTTGTTTGTCTCGCGCGCAAAGTGTATTTAAAAATAAATCCATTTGTGACTGTGCTGGAACAAGGACGCAAAGTGATAGATCAACACTCTTATCTACGTAATTCACTCTTGTGTGTTTTAGATTAGCAATTTTATATCCTTCAATTCTAAAAATAACTGCTATTTTTGACTAATCTCCTAATCTTAGCTTAACCAATCAAGCCCAAGAATATCGGTACTCGATCGTAGCACTCCTAATTTTCCTCGTCCATCATAGACGACTCTGCGGTGCTTTCATGGAGTGAACATCCCATCATGCAAATTTTTAAAAGACGTACTCGGAGTATCCTTAACAAAAGAAAATCAGGAGAAATGTAAACATCGTTAGAGTCAAAAAATGATTAACTGGAAACGATTGTCACGGAACGTTTTCTTTTGAAAAACCGATAATGTAATTAAAACTTGTGTTCTGTTTCGGTTTTTCCGAAAAAGCCTCCTCCAGATTCACGTTAAAGTGTTATTTCTTTTTTTTGTCTTTCAATGAAGTGCATTGTTCTCACAAAATAACAAACAGAAAACTAAATTCAATAACCTTTTCAGCCGCTCTCAGCTGTTGTCGAAAGATTCACAGCAAAAGAGACCCTTGCCTCGGTGCCATTGTTTAGGAAGAAAATAAGATAGATTGAACCAGTTGCAAAATATAATTTAATCAATACTGACCAACTATGACAAAACTCTCGATTCAACGCAAACGTTTCGAAAAAAAACCCTATAGTTTTTAGGATTTATTTTCTAACGCGTATTTACATTACATTGGTATACATTGCCAACTAAACAGGATATTGACGATACAAAAAGTATGGAAAAATATAAAATATGCATTACATTTCCCCAACATGAACAAACTTACCACATAGGGATAATATTGATACCGTAATAGTAACTGCTGTTTTTAGTGAAAAGAAAACTTATTTTCGGTCGGAAAAAGTAAAATAATTTAAATGGCCCTAGCGTTTGGTCAATAAGACGTAGTAAAGACTTCCCATAACAACCTCATCAATTCGAAAAGGCAAAACATTTTCTTGAATAATTACGGAAAATTGTTGGGATTTAGATCGCAGAAACAACTTTTATTTTTAATGTGTGAAAACTATGGACATTACTCCGAGAAAGACAACAAAAAGGATTTTATTAGGGGGAAAAAATCCACATTTTAAATTTTCCAAGTATTCACAACGAGCATCAGAAAAGATATATGATAGAAAATTAGATTCCGTCGTCGAAGTTTATTACTATTTTTTCGTACCGCGAGCGTTGACCGAAACACAAGTTAGGAGCTGAAGGAGCTCGAGGCTCATGAGAATTTTGCACCAGTTTTTAGGAAGTCTTGATCAGCCGACTTGGGCCCTTGCAGAGTGACAATCGCAGATAATAAAGAGAAACATTCTCGTACAACAGCCGACATTTAAATATTTTGAACGCAACTCAAAATCCATTCACTTCACGAAAAGGTAAGCACTAACCTTGGAATTGTACAAGCCTTTGGTGTCTTGTGATCGCACGGTTTTTACGGGAAAATGACGGAGGAATCGTCGAAAATAGGAGAGCGGGCAGCAGTGTAAACTGCAGAGTTAAGTTCATTTGACGTTCAATTGAATCAACGGACACGAACACCGCAAACTAATTACATTTGAGCTTGTAGATTCAGAATCGTGTTTTTCAATTTCGTAGATTTTTTAGCAGTTTGTGATTCTCGTTCCTTCGACATCAAACCGTGAACCGGAGCAACGCAAAGTGAAGACTGATAAAATTTCATACTGGGATGAAATTATCTGGCCTTAGTTCACCTGTGTCAGTTCAAATACAAATCGAAGCTCATAATTTATTCATTTCTCATCAGCCAAAACGATTGCTGTTCAAAATGCTAATTAACTAACTGCGGATCCTCAAAAAGTGATTTTAAATTTGCACCGTCGATCAATCTTACTATAAAAAGAAACTCCCTATTGCTAGCACCTCACTCGAGCTCTTTTAGATGGATTTACTCGTCGATATATACTTGGAATTTCTGATGCGTAAGAGTCATTTTGGTGTGGCTTTTGGTCCCAACCAGTTGTGGAGTATTCAGTATTCTGAACTATCGATCTAAAGCCGATAAAAAGAGACCAAAGAAGAATGCAATCATTTTTCAATCGAAGCTGTCCTTTAGTTTGTCAAATAACACCTTGGGAGTAATTTTTCAAACAATTGTTAATGAACCAATCGATCGGCGAATTCTCTATCAACGCTTTCATCTCTATACTATTGATTTGATCAGATAGACAAAATCTTTTTTGCTATTTAGCACTAGCAAACAATATCGTTAAGACGTAAACTACAACAATGATTTCATTTCTTTCCGCCCAAAACTGGAGTTTCGTGCTTAAATATTTATATTACTAAAGCCATCCGTAAAGGTTTATCTCTTGAAACATCTCATAGATGAAGTTTTTTTAAAAAGCAGATCCTCCTACGTTCTTAGAAATCATGGAACTGAAAATCCTTCCATCACAATCTCTTTGATGAAAAAACCTAGAAGGCAAAAGTATTAAGACCTAAAAATTAATTTAGGATGAAACAAGTTTTGGTCTAGCCTATTGAAGGTTATTGCCCTCATTACAAACCTGGTGATCATCATGTAAATTTTTACTTTTTTTTTTTACGATGTAATTTTTGGAAGGTACAGCTTTATATGGGGATGTAGTTCTTTGTTACTGTAACCCGTTTGAGGTTTTTCTTAAATAAAGAATAAAGAGTTATAAATAAATGCAGGACCAAAACAACATGGACCAGAACATTTAGAAGAGCCTTAAAGTTCAAGAAAACAACAGAAATTCGAATGTGAAGGAGATCACTGAGAAGTTTTATACCACAGCCAGTAGGTGATAGACCAAGTTTTAGAGGCTTGTGGTTTAGATGTTGCCAAGTTTTATTACTTAGATAACATTGTTTTGAGTATAGTAAATTCCACTTGCGGAAAAAAGATATCCTTGGCATTTGTAAAAATGACTCTTACGCCTCATGTTAACTGATTCACTCAGCCCGGCTTAAACACGATCGCCTCGATTGCCAAAAACAAAACTTTTTTTATCACTGAATAACGAGGAAATAAAATGAGCAAAAACTGAAAAATGTAAAACAACAATGTATGAAATTAAGCACTTTTTGCTTAGTTCAGACAATAGGTTTTATTTTGAATAGCACACGTTTTATTTTGAGAAGTGCGCGACAGGGAGTTACAGTTCTTCCTTGCATGTGGATCAAACTTCATAATGAATACTGAAGGGGACTTCGCAACATGTGCCGTAAAATACCTTCCACCAGTGTCCTCAATTATTTATTCGATTTACACCTGCCTTGCGAAGAAGAAGTTGTTTCGACAAAAACAAGATCCGTAATGTACGACACAGTATAATTACTATGAGTGATTACACGTGTAATTTGAAGACTTCTAATTTCGTATTTTATATATAATGAAAAGCAATTTACGATGTCTGCCTTGTTTGAAAACGTAAAATACGACGGACGTGCTAATAAACCCAATTTGACAGTTTCTTTAGAATAATAAATTACTTTTCCGGTTAAAGAACTTATAAAAAAATTATTAATCCCAAAGAGAAGTGGGTTACCGCTGCACGTGTTAGTTTAGTTAAATTAACAGGTTTATTGAATTTCCAACAAAAACATATATAAAGCGTTACTTTTCCTTCAAACGTGTTTTGTCTAGGAACGATCTTGTTTTACCATCTCAGTATTATTACCCTATACAATTTGGTAACTTTTGATTAGAGTTAGATATTTTCACTGAACTTTGTTTTCTCTTGTTACGATGCAAGACAATTCTAACAATCGAGTTTGTGTGGAAGTCTTGAATTCGAATAAAGCTATTGAGCATCATTCTTCTTTGGTGCGGTTTACTATGTGGTAAAAGTGATTCTAACGTTTGAGTCTGTAAACGAAATTTCTTCATGAATTACGACTTGCCGGGCCGCGTACCTTCCTTTGGTGCAGATTACAAGGCTGTATCAAAAGGATTTCAGTTGTATCAAATCTTAAAATGTGACCACTCCAATGAAAGCTACTGGGGAGTTTAAGATCTACGACGCGACGCAACGAAAACGTCACAAATTTTGCATATTTAATGAGCAAAAACAGTATAGCTTTGCACGCTCTGCACGTACATTTTTAGTTTTTGTACATTTCTTTCACGTTTTCGGCAAATCTGTGACGTAAAATAACCAATTCTCAAGTTTTACGCAGAACGTCGATAAAGGCAGCGAATTTGAATTTTCTGTCGTAGATTTCAATACCGCACCTCTTAATTCAGTGTCTGGAAAGTTACACTAGTTTTTAGACGTTGGACAAGCCGACATAATGACGAAAGAGATTAATAAACCTGACCTTGCAATTTAAAATGACGTTTTCGTTACCGTCGCGTCGCAGATCTTAAGGACGTTCGCGCTAATTGTTTGTGCGCAACGTTACTGCGCAGGTAACGCGACTCTAATATGTCACGCATTACTTCGAGTTGAGGTTTTAAAACCTTTGCAAAAACCGTGGACGATAAGTCTTGCACAGCGTTGGATCAGAGAAGATCGTGATCAGTCAAAATTGATTTAAAATATTTATGAAAGTCAAGTAGAGTACTGCACGACTGATATTCGCGAGGTTTTATCAGTCGTGCGCTAGTCTACTTCACTTTCATACACATTTTTCAAGCATCAGTTAAAATAACATGGCGACAAAAACGCCGTGGAAAAAATTCTAGACCGGCAAAAAAATGGCACATTTATTTCCAAATCATCATGAAACTTCAAAGAGAAGTGAGCGGGAGGATGGAAAAGTTCTGGAAAAGGTAGCTGATCGAGTAGACCAGTGGCTGAAAGTTTCGGGAAAACTCGAGGACGAACCGTTGGGTAAATTTAATGGGGCTTTTTTTTTAAATGTTTTTATTACCCTACGAACTTAAGTTCAAAGTGAATGCATGTTTTTAAAGTTCTTTCCCTTTACTTTCGTGAAAATTGAGGAGTATTTTCGTCCTCGTCCGCTTGAATAGTGCGGACCTGCGTGGACACAATCAGCGATTGAACGTCACAAAAAACACACTCCAGAGGATGAGCATGACGGCAATGGAGAGATATTATACAAAACACCAACCAAATGAAGATGACCCCTGCTTAAAACTTCGTTGCTATGCTCGAGAAGGTTTTTTTTTTTCGGTAGAAACTTTTCATCTCTTCAACGATCGATCCTCTCTTGGGTTCCAGTCCTTGCCCGACAGGTCACGCAAAAGCGTGACAAACGAACTTTCCATGAGTTTTGCAAAATCACATCGATTTTACTCGTTCAGATCATCGGTGACCCCTATTTTTTTAATCATGAATCACTTACTTTACTTACTATCTAAAAAATATGATAAAATGAAAAAATTCTCACCGTAAGAAGTTATCTTTTTTTAACATTTTCTTTCCTCGTGCCATCGAATTCCGGTAGTGGTTGCAACGGATAGAGCTTACGAAAACGCTCGTCGAGGATGAACTCTACTGTTTACCACATCCCTAGCGGCATACAATTATCTAAAATCTCACTCCTAAAAACCTATGCACGGAAACTTTCACTCCAACAGTTTATTTTTATGATTTTCGATGGATGACCAGAGGAGCCTACATCTCGCTATTATGACCGATTTCTTGAAATTAAGGCATTTTTCCACT
>NC_090882.1:19456497-19506497 GCF_036669935.1 Montipora foliosa | reverse complement strand
TTACAAGCCATTTGCAAGAAACCAAAGTTCATGATTTTAAGGGCAGAGCCCTTCTTTTTTTCTCAAGCCCGCAAAAAAGTACAGTACAAGTTCATACTAATCATTACCATATTGAAATTTGAAACTGACCTCAAAAGACATCTTGTCAGTACTTACCACAATAAGAACAGGACCTTGGACAAATTTTCCTCATTTTTCGATGTTGACAATAACGCGACTGTGCAGCGAATTCCTTACAACCTGTGCTCTTGTCTTCACATTCACCGGATATCTTTTCTAAGATAAATCAAAACTATTATTCAAGTGCACGTGCAGCGAGGTGAAAAGAAAATCATCCAAGAAAACCAAACAATATACTGTTTCCAGAAAGTTCCTTTAGCAGCGCTAGGGTTAAAGGTCCATACAAATGGACGCAACATTGCCGTGCAACAACTCCCAACATTGCTGACCAACATCTCCCAACATCGTTGGCCAACATCTCCCAATATTGTTGGCCAACAACTCCCAACATTGCTGGCCAACATCTCCCAACATTGTTGGCCAACATCTCCCAACATTGTTGGCCAACATCTCCCAACATCGTTGGCCAACAACTCCCAACATTGGGGGCCAACATCCTTGGCCAACATCTCCCAACATCCTTGGCCAACATCGTTGGCCAACATCTCCCAACACTGTTGGCCAACATCTCCCAACATCGTTGGCCAACATCTCCCAATATTGTTGGCCAACAACTCCCAACATTGCTGGCCAACATCTCCCAACATTGTTGGCCAACATCTCCCAACATTGTTGGCCAACATCTCCCAACATCGTTGGCCAACAACTCCCAACATTGGAGGCCAACATCCTTGGCCAACATCGTTGGCCAACATCTCCCAACACTGTTGGCCAACATCGTTGGCCAACATCTCCCAACATCGTTGGCCAACAACTCCCAACATTGGTGGCCAACATCTCCCAACATCCTTGGCCAACATCTCCCCACATTGTTGTGTGTTACCTGTTGCGTCCGTTTGCACGCCCTGTTTACATATTGTTGCGTGTTGTTGGAAGTTGTTGCGCGGAGTTTGAAACTGGTCAAACTTTTGAACCAACAACTCCCGACATTCTTTTGTTCCGTAATCACTGAAGCGTAGCACAACAATGTTGCACCCGTTTGCACAACTCATCCAACATTGTTGGGGTCACGCACGCGCATTACAGTGTGGTCTCCATGGAGATGCACGTGCGTGTCTTGCGTGCCTTCACCTTGCTACAAGTTGTTGCATTCGTTTGCACAGCACTACCAACAACATCCAACCCTAACCCTAACCCTAAACCCTAACCCTAACCAACAAGAAAAACCTTAAATAACAATGACCACAACCAGGTTTTCTGAGCCCGCGAGACTGATCATCCCCCAGCAAACCATTTGTTTTAACCAAAACCGCTGGTCAGCAACCTGGTTTTGGTCATTGCTGTCTAAGGTCTTCCGACCAACAACTCCGTTGCGTACGTAGCTTAAGATTTGCATTGACGCTGTTAAATTGAAGGCTCATCATGTTGTTATCATTAAAGCAGTATAAGTTACCTTTGCAAGTTTTAAGGCGAAGGTTGACATTTGGGCAGATGCAGTTGACATGAGACTGGCTAATCTGTCGACACAGGTCAGGATCATAGCACGGGTTGGAATGACAAGGACTCACTGAAAACGTACACTAATATTAGTACCTTACTTGTGAAAAGGAGAGGAAAGGAAAGGAACTTTATTTAAGTGTCAAGTCCTCTAGCACTGGAGCACGAATTGGGGACACTGTAAACTGAAATCAACAAATTAACGCAAATCAAATGAAATATTGGTTTTTGAGGAGAGAGGAAAACCGGAGTACCCAGAGAAAAACCTCTCGGATCCAACAAGCTCAACCCAAATATGAGGCCGTCGGAATCTGGGAACTGGAACCCAGGCCACATTGGTGGGAGGCGAGTGCTCTCACCATTAACGGCGCCAGCCCAACACCGCAGATTAATTTATTTAATCCCTTTCACCCATTGATTTGGAGGGAAGCGCTGAGGGTTACTTCTCTCGATTGAACTAAGAACGCAAAGACGTCTAGTGTTGACAATGGTTACTATTTAACAATTACGATGGCCATGCTGGTGTACCCAACTAATCCTCCGGGAATTGAACTCTATTATCAAGCAAACGTTTTCTTTTGTGTCGGTGGAAAAACAAGCCTTTGGTTAATGATCACGTGAGTGAAAACACTCTATTGTCAGACGCTCAACTCCTCCTCGTCACCTCAAATATTTGGTCATTCATGTCGCGACAAGAGCGGCAAAGGCATACTTCAAAATTTAAAGCTCATCAGTTCATCAAACCGATTGTTTTGTGGTTTTGTAGTTTTTGTCGAAGTCATCCTTGCTTGAGCTCCCTAATTTAAGTGTTTCTGAGATCTTCCAGGAGTTTTCAGCTCTGAGCACGCACAATGAGTTTGAATGTCGAAATTCTCTTTATATGGGTGCTCAGAACGAAAGCTCGTTCATCTCGTTGTTCTCTTTCTTGAATTCAAAGCGTCTCTAGAAAATACTGAAAGATTAACAGTGAAGTCATTTTCTTTCTATTTTTTTTCATAGGTCAGTAGTAACAAGGTGCCGGCGCGTAAAATTTATCGTGTTGCACAATACAGTATAGAGTAACGGGATTTGAAAATACCATGATACACAAACCTGATTTATGGTGGCAACAGAGAACATTACTCTGATCATAAACCACACTGCTGCGATGCACTCCAGCAATATCCAACGCCGATAGCTCCTTTAGCCAAATTGCAAACTGCGAGATCTCAAATTTTCCGTACTCTTTCAGCCTTAGGATATTACTGGGCCGTGCAAGCGTGATGATCGGCGTGTAGTTCTGTTGACGCAACGGAGACACAGACACAGGTTTGTTTGTAAACGTGCTAAGATTCCCATCCTCGTAGTATCGGAGTCCGTTACGAATGTTCCATGTAAAAGCCATGTGAGTCCAAAGTCCAACCTCTTCGTGCAATAGCAGCGACCATCTGTGGTTACGTGTCTCGAGCAGAAATTTAAAGCGTTTCAGACTTTGATGGTAGTAGAGCTGGTATCCAGGTCCGTTCCTGTGGTTTGTAAATGACCCGGACGACATTATGTACCCAGAGCCGTAAACCTTAAGCCAGAAAGTCAACGTAAAGCCGTCTTTACAGGTCGATGGTTCCGTCACGCAATCGGCGTTAAAGCCGCCTTGAAACGTGACAAAAAATGAAAGGAAACAGTAAACTATCTGACGCTTACAATATCGGCACCCAGTAAAAAGTGCGTTTTCATTGACAAAGTCACAGTGTTTCATTCAATCAGATCAATGTTGTTTTAAATGAGAATTGATTTTATGTACCAAGAGATTATGAAGGTAAGAGAAGTAATCCCTCATATTGGCCCTATTCCCATCGTAATCCCTCTTAAGTTATTTTTAGATCTCCTGCGAGTTCCGATATTCCCACGAGGGTTAACTGATAGCCTATCATATGTCCCCATTTTTACCAATAGTTGCGTGGGAATTCGCTCAGCTGTCAACACTGGCAAAAATGGGGACATGTGATTGGCTATCAGTTAACCCTCGTGGGAATACGAGAGAGATCTAAAAATAACTTAAGAGGGATTACGATGGGCATAGGGCCAATAAGAGGGATTATCTCTCTTACCTTCATACTCTCTTGTATGTACTTATAAGCCATATCCTATACTGACTGATACTGATAATCAATGTAAACTGCCGGGAATACGTTCGTTAAAAAAAATCATTTATAGTGCAGTTGGATCAAACGAGCGATGTAATTTATGCAAGGCACGTCCTTCGGGCTTAATGGTAACATATTCAACGAATTATTTGGTCCAGTTCATGGCTTAAACAGGGGTACCCAACGAGAATATAGTTCAAAACGACTTAAACGTAGCATTGTTAAACGTATTTTAGGATTTAAACGGTAGATATAGGCATATTTTTATCCCCTAAAAATTTTTCATCTGTTCGGATTTCCGAATCTGAAAGTCTAGTGATCCGAAAATTATAGGGATCAAAACTTACCTTTTCGAAAATTTCAGCCAGAAAAAGGCTCCCGAAAATTCTAGGTGACCTTTTTAGGGTAAGAATTCGTTAAAAGGGGCAATCATACCAGTTTTCAGATGTTCGAAAATCCTAGGAGAGGCAGGCAAGCAAGAAATTTTACAACAAATGTTCCAAAAATTATAGATCTCAAATCGTCTTCCGAACAGATCTTTTCCGAAAATTGACGTTGGGTACCCCTGGCTTAAACGGTTGACTACATACGTCACATAATCGTGTAGTCGAGATAAAAAAAACAGTTCTCGTGGAAAGTTGCAAAATACAAATGAATGCAGGTGGTCTAGTTGTCTGAAAGTACAACAGGTTTTTTAAACTCTTGTATCCAGAATTGATTCCAGAAAATGGTCCGCTGGGAAGTGCTGGTGATCAGATATGAGGAACACTGTCATCCGGGGTTTTCTAGTTGTCGTGGAAACGGATACCGTCTACGTATATTGTGATCTTACTTCGGCGTCAGACGTATCAACTGCAAGTCGACAGTCACACGAACTGTTAGTACCTCGTAACAGGATCTAAAATCAATCTTTTTTAAACAGATTTCAATTTGAGGTGTAAGCCGGCTAAGCTCGTGGCGTGATGTCCACATCCTTTACAAGTGGATCCGAAAGGATCTCTCTAAAATAAAAGATATAGTAGCGTAGGTAAGATATTTGCATGTTGTCACGAACACGATCATTTCGAAGAGGAAACGGCACATCATTGCCATTCTTAAGAACATGAATTTGACAATCGTGACAAACAGCATAGATTAAAGAGACTGCGTTTTTTCCTTTGTTGCTCTTGCTCTTTTATGCGCATGTGCAAATACTGCAGTCTCCGCGACTCCAATGCATACCCAACTGAAAACACAATAAATACATCGATTAACAAAGATCGCCCGATATCTTTACAATATTAAGTAGAGAGAAGCCGAATTGAGTTGCGAGTAAGAAAGAGACCGGATCCGTCACATATTCAGGGTTTTATCTAGAATTTATTGTTTGGGGGGACACGTCCCGAGTCGCCGAAGGCCACGAGCTTTCTAGGGGGTTCCAGCTCCCACCCGCTCCCGAAATTTTTTTGAAATGAATATGCACTGAGATGCAATCTGGTGCATTTTAAGATACAATGTTTAGAAATGTTACAGTGGTAATTTATTTCATTTTTTCAGTCATGATCACATTCCGATGACGTGTGTACATCAGCGTCTCCTTAATCCATGGTTTTCTGGTTACAAATTTCATTTTAAAATGCTTGGGATAGTCGCGAAGCGATTACAATAACGCGAATTCACATTTAACGATGACGTTCTCGTTGCCGTTGCCGTTGTCGTTGCTAAAGCTCCCTATTTCCTGTGTTCAATCATTTAGTCAGCGGAAATGGTACTGAGCCGATACGTACGATATCGGAGACAAAATTCATTGCATTTTACCAAAAAACACGATGAAGAAATCTTCACTTCTATATCGATAGGAGAAGAATAGACATCGACAGAATGGTACTTTGTATCTGAGAAGGGTCAGCGAGATAAGAACAATGTTCTATTGATTGACCAAGCGTTTTGAGATATCAAAATGAAAGATGACAGTGTTCCTCTCAAAAATTGTGTGGGGAGGTGCGAGGAGTACTTACAACCAAACTTCCGGCCGGGAGGGGGAATCGAACTGCACTCTGAACTCCTTCCTAGCGAAGAGTTGTCAAACGTCAACAAAATAACCATAAACAAGTCAGGAAACACAAAATGAAAAGTAAAAGGATGGCCAATGTTGCGGTTGTGTCATAAGTTACCAGAACTTTTCAGGAGCACAGAATCAATTTTATAGGAAGAAGTATGTCTCGAATTGCCAGAATGATGTTTATTTTCACCACTTGGCTTGTACCCCCAACAAGCAAGTTGCCCAAGCTTTTTTGCGCATCAAGAGATATTGAAAGGCAAGTTCATCCAATGAAATGGATTTATCTGACAAGTAATATGCCGCACGTGCGTCACGGGTGTTTTCCTAAAGCCCGCCGCACACGGTGAGGAAAGAGCTGAGCAAACTGCCTCGCGAGGCGGTTTGCTCAGCCGTTTCCTCACCGTGTGCGGGGAACTTTTGGTGACAAATTCGCCTCGCGAAGCCGTGAGGAAAAACCTCATTGTTTGCCGTCATCGTGAGAATCGAGTTGAGCTTGGTCAATCAAGCATCCAATAAAAATACATGGCATTCTCACGTGACTTCAGTGACGTCGGGATTTCTTCCTCCGACACCATCTTGAACCGCTGGAGTCACGTGAATATGCCATGTATTTCCATTGGATGCTTGATTAACCAAGCTCAGCTCGGTTCTCACGATAGCCGCACACAGTGAGGAATTTGTATCGCGAGGCAAAAAATATCAAACATGTTTTATTTTATCCTCACGGCCTCGCGAGGCGAATTTCTCACCACAATTTCCCCGCACACGTGAGGAAACGGCTGAGCAAACGGCCTCGCGAGGAAGTTTGCTCAGCTCTTTCCTCAACTTTGCGGCGGGCTTAATAGTCCATTTTGCGGGCAAATTAATATGTTTGTGAAAAGATTTGCCCGCATTAGCCTCCATTTCATGCTAGATCCAGTCCAGCCGTGAGAATTCGAAAATGGTCTATTAGTGTAATGTTTCCGGATATTTGAATCCCAAAAAAAAGACATTATCTACTTCAGTTCTGCTTGTGGCGGTTAAAAGATAGCATATCGGCAGCTTCTGATTAAGGCCTCTTGATCTTTTAGGTAAGAACGTGAGGCCGAAGTCCACATTGTTTTGGTTCTAAAACTTTTCTTTTGTTATCAAAGTAAAGGAACAACTAATTTTTTATCTTTTTTTAAAGAAAGGTAATCATAATATTTTCATCAAACAAAATGAAGTTACTAAAACATCATTTTCACTTAAGGAAAGTGTTTCTAAGCACAAAGGTGATTGATTATTGCCGGGTATGATGGTGCAGCCTAAGCGAAGAAATTAGCATGACGAGGACGATCTCGTATTCAGAACTAAAGAGCTGTTTGTGTTTTTGCGTGGGAGGATGCTCCAGTTTCAGTTCAGCCAGTGAACCCTCGCGAAGTTCTTGCACAATTTTATGTCATATACTTTAAAAATGGAGTCCCATTCACACAAAAAGTTAACTTCAGAGAAAGTGAAACTTCTCTTTTTGGCGAAAATTTACACGAAAGGTATAAGTGCCTTGGGTAAATGCAAACTGTTTTCACGGACGTCTCGCTTTGCAAACCGTTTGAACATTCGCTGTAATTTTATATAGCGTGTAAGTCACGATTAAAATTGACGCTATCACAGGACCAAAACTACGTTACACCAAACAAATTTTTCCTGTCGTATAAAATTTTGCTAATGAATTGCAGTGGGAGAAACAATTATAAACCAAGCGTAAGTGTGTCGTAAATCGCATGGAACAAGTCAAAAAATTATCTAACGAAAGGATCAACACGTACCGGTGTCCACAAAGTCATCTTTTCCATCCAAAGATAGCGCATGCCCAAGTTGTGGCACCTTCACGATTTTCCCGCCGTTATACACCACAGTGTGTGCGGCGCCCTCCAAATCTTCCAGAAATCCATCGGTGATGTTATACATAGGCCAGTAGTGGTCAGCGCTTTCATATGGGGAACCCCACCCGGGGTAAGGATAGAGGGAGCCTAAGGGACAGGAAATACAGGAGAGATTAGAGAAGAGGAATCTTGTATACCCTTGGAAAAGTGACATAGGTAATGAGCGGAAGTGTTTAGTGGGGAGCTTAAGCACGCGCGTTTTTGAGATGCGGACGGCTACCGGAAGTGAAGAGTTTTCCCCTTTAACTTGTCTTCACACAACCACATTTACATTGCCAAGTATCTTTTCTCTATTAGAGATGATTAGTATAAAAATCTAGGAGACACCACTGTCCTGGGACGCGAAATGTTCTCTTCCGGTTGCCATCTGCGTCTGAAAAACGCGCGTGCTTAAGCTCCTTAATGAAGTGAAATCAGTTTTATCATACAGAAAATTTATCTGGTAATGAAACCCCTTAAATAAGTGTGATCACAGGAAAAGCATATTTTCTAAGGATGAACAAAGCTTTGTAGCCTGATAAACTTCCCAGACTGAGAGGGTTTTTTTTTTGTTTTTTTTCCAAAAGGTCCATTTACGTCAACGCCAGGAACTAGTGCTTTTAAAGTGTGGGCGAAACGCAAATTGGAGAAGGCTTGGGTTGCTGCTTTGCCATTAGCAAAGAAGGAGGCTACACTGTCCAAAGAAATCGAACCTTTGAAAATGGTGAATTAACCTGAAGCCCTTTAGTGTGAAAGGAACGCCAAACCAGAAAAGATTACAGTTGCGGTGTTGATGGAGAACTCTTCGAATGACCCGACTGTTAAACAAGGAGGGCAAAACTGGTGATCTTTTATGATGAACAGAGCGTCAAATCAGAGAAGAGTTGCTCTAAGAAAGGGACAGGGAAACTATGCTAAGAGCGAGATATACTTACATAACACGTCAAGAAGTGGACAGTAACTGACAAAAGGTAAGATGGTTGCAGGTGAATAGAGTGCCTTTGTACTTTTCAGTTTTCTGTCAGTTGTAATTGACAACACTGAGTGCGCATGCGTGCTTCAGTCAAAAAGAGGACTGATCGTGCAAAATCGTGCTCGAAGCGAAAAAAGAACAGACCAACTTACGGCATACACGCGTCAAAACTAATACAGAATCCACAAGCGAGTCATTTCAGAAGAGTCCAGCGCCATAAAAAAAAGAAAGAGCAACAAAATGTCCTGTCAAACAAGGTTACAAGCAAGGTGTCCCCCTCAGTATGGAATAACGCTTTAAGTCTGTCATTATTGGAGAATATTAGTAAAGGTTAAAAATAATCGCTTAGAATGGCTGAAGGCATAGGCACATCAACGCATTGAGCATACTGAAATAGCAAACGTAAAACATGAAAAAGCTTCAGAGAATACACCAAGAGAGCTGCTCATGTCAGTGGTTTCCATGTAGTATTTTTGTTGGTCTCTTACAGTTTGTTGTTTGATTTAACGTGATAACATGATTCTGTTTCTACTGGACAATGAACAGAGTCATGTGCATCGCATGGCGGGATATTTTATCGCGAGATTACTTAAACACTCGCGAGTAAATCGATGGTTGCTTCCGAGTTGTCGTCGTCGTCGGGCGCGACTGCCATAATTAGGCAGATTTAGCAACAGAACGGGAACGTCAGTGGCGACGTCGCGCGCAGCAAAACTACAATTGGGAATTGAGAATAGAGAAGAAAAAAGTGGAGTCTACTCTATTCTGAATTCTCATTGGTGTTTTTTCTGCGCGCGTCGTCGCCACTGACGTTCCCGTTCTGTTGCTAAATCAGCCTAATGACGAGTAGTCTTGAAATCCCTCGCGGCCAAAACAGAAAGAAGCAACCATCGATTTACTCCCGTGATAAAATATCCCGCTGGCTACGCAGCCGGGTTAAGTCCCTTGTGACCAATTACATTTGCTCACACATTTGTTAACGTAATTAAATTCTGACCATACAATTAGTTGACAAACTCGTACAGGAATACACACCGAAAAGACCGGTGTAAAGATCACTCGACAGATTTGTAAGTACTAATCTTCAACAGAATATTTGTGGGTTTGAAAGCTCAACCAATTTCATCTCAACGGAATTGCTGCAGGTTGGATAGTTAATCGAATCATTAAAGCGAACCACTTCCGCCTTAGCTGATCTTTGATAGAGTGCTTGTGTTAGAGAATCAGAAACAGAATGTATAGAGACCGTCAGATGTCCGTGGTGCTGACATGTGAAAATACGAGTTAAGTTTTAGTAAAGTAAAAGTAAAACCAAGGCTACGAGTTCTTAAATCTCAGCTCAGTCAACAAAGAGTGTTGTTGTTATTACTTGCACGTACAAGAAAGGCAATGAAGTTTGTATCAACACAAAGTCAACTCCAGCCTCGTTTTCATACAACGGCCAGGTGGCTAAGGACCCAACTGCAAGCTTGAGTGTTATTTGCATGATTGGTCATGATTCAATATGTAAGCAAACGAAGTCTCAAAAAGGGAGTCAAATCGAAGATTAAGGAGAAAATGCAGTGACGTCGACCTTTCTTCATTCCCAAATTTTGAAGTTCAGTGTCTTATTTCAAGACTAAACGCTAGTGAAAAATGAAGATATATATATCCGAGTCACCCGTCAATTTTTTCTTAAACTTCCTTTCACACGTTTCGAAGGTTTTTCAATAGTATATTTGCCATTTTTTTCAAACTGCGAACTTGACAGTGACCTAAACAACGACATTCTCAGCCCTTTATCTTCACTTTAATATTTTTCAATATTACAGAATGGATTCAGCTATAACTCTATCAGATTTTGAAGATATTTCGGACAACATGTTCGGTGAGATACATATCCGTTCGATATAGCACGTGCGCTTCCAAAAAATACCAGTCAGTAAACAGAACGTTTAGCTAGGTATTCCAAAAACCTCAGAAAGATGATAAACGTAATCATTAGAAAATTAACTGATTCTTAGGCGTTTTATTTGCTTCATTTTGCGGTAACCATCTGACGTAAACAAAGATCTTGAGATATCGGTCTCAGAAAAGAATAGTCAGTCATTTCCATATAAAAGATTTTGTTCACGATACTGCCGCTTCAGTACTTTTCTAAGACGAGTTTAAGTAGACTCATAAAAATATTGAAGATATTTTTATACCTGCAGGAAGTCATTTCCGAAAGAAAGATACATCGAAGTACAGAACAATCACAGAATCAATATTCAATGCTATTTGTCCCACTTATATTGTTACACGAAAATAAATCATGTAGCTTTGTTTGGGAGCATCAAAATCGGAAAATAGCATTACTGGCTTATTGTTTTGCTATATCTACTCAAATAAGCTGTTTGATTAATCTCTTTTCGTGAATATCCCTGTCTATTGTCCGTGGTGAATGTTTTTTTAAATTTCCCAAGATCCATGCAGATCTGAAATTTTCAATTTGTTTGCAATTCGGTCTAAAGCGATATCGTGAGTAGATAGATATACACTGGGGCTATAAAAATGATACATTATTTATCACTTCCAGAAATACACTAAAACATTTGGGAAGGGTTGATAATTAAAATACATGGATGAAAATACTTTGATGTACGTGCACGAACATTTCTTGGATCGTTTACATCCTGGAAAATCTCCGTAAAAACGCGAAAAATTGCATCGCGTGATTCTCATTAGGGTGATTCTGTTTGGAAGCAATAAATATAACCCATTGTTAGAAATAAAAAAAGAAAAGCGCGACTTATGGAAATATTCTTGTCTGAACTACTCTTTTCCAAGTACGTCAATGAATCGTACAGATACTTTTGACCTCAAGCCCTATCAATGCGGGGAAATATAATATAAAAATCATATTTGTCTACTTACCGATAATGATAACCCAAAAGAGCACTCTGCTGAGGAATGAGAAGTTTCCAAGGATTTGAACCATGCTCGTAACTGCCATCTCATCTCTAAACTGGTGTCAACAGAAAATCAGATCCGCCGGGTCAGAAGCACGACAATGATGTTCCATCGATGATGATCTCGCACCTGAATACGATGTACTTTTCAGTCACGGTTCGCTCTCACTTCCAATCCTGCAAGATAAATTTCAAATATAAATACATCTTTTTGCAGTCAGCAAAGCCCTATGAAGCCTAGCTATCGACTCAAAGTGTTGTTGTCTTATGCACGCAATTAAAGTTTATTTATCCAGGGAAGAAAGTTGACAGAGAAAAAACACACTTTTGTCTACGACTCTGTCGAGATGTACTCGGTGGGCGCCAGAATAGTGAAACTAAGGAAAAGCCATCTTCTGTTCAGTGACTGAAAAACTAGTGTCGTTAAGTTCGAACGATACTATCTGACACTGACACTTTGATATACTTCCAGTGCATTTTCAAATACAATGAAGAACGAACTTACTTCCATAAATAATGTATGTTAAAAAAGCGAAACATTGTTTTTCTCTCCTCCAATAAAATGACACATTTTCTTTATTTATTTCCTGATACAAAATGTTCCTCATTATCGGAAAGTGAATCTAATTTTTGAAAATTAGGCCAATTGATAGTGGAACTCTGCTTTTTGAAACTCGTAAAGTTTTCCCACGCACTTATGGGCGATTTTCAACTTTCTTTTCAAAACGGTGCTTTTGAGGAAAAAGACGCTACTGCTTGGACCTGTCTTCGCAATAAGAAACGACATTAAATTTTAAGTTAAGATTTTGAAGTCATCTAGAGAAAAACGTGATATAGGCAAGGCATGACTCGGACATTTGGCTACGATTTGGTGAACTCATTCAAACATCCAATCACGCACGAACCGCAACTGCAGAGAAATCAGGTTGACCTGAGAGATTTGCCAATTTTCTACCGATTAAATTAATGAAAATGATCTTATTAGATGACAAATCACTTAAAATGTCCTCACTTCAGTGATGTACAGAGATAATCGCACATTTCATGAAGTGTTCTTGCGACAACGTGAGTGGACTGTTAAATTGCCTATATCATGATAAAGAGTAATAGATGGAAATGAAAATTTCAGGCTAACACTTGTTATATTTGAAAAGCGGCTTGGAGAAAAACGCAAAAAATGAACAATGGGACACAGCTGTATGACTCAAAAGACATCCTGAAAACCGACATCGTATCAAAGAGGAATATTCATAAATGTAAATTACATCTCCTCCTGAATTAAGAATTACAACTGAACGAATAATTCAGTAACAAAAAGACGTCACGATTGTCAGTGAAAACTCGATTGATATTCAGCAAAACCACAAAATAAGCGGCATCTGATAGGAAAGACTTCTAACTGTTATTTCAGATTTAATGAAAGCAATGCTAGGGCCTAAATGTTTTGCTTTTTTCGCTGAAGTTTTCATTTTCTTGCTGTTTGTGGTCGCCGGAAGCACGGGTAGCCTTAAAGCAAGGAACTGCTGCGGGTAGTTCGTGAATTGCACAGAGAATCTTATAAATCTTTGTTTCCATTGTGTTTTCTTTGTCAGTGAATAGATAAACTCAGTCATGTTCTTATTGAATGTCTTTTGTCACCGAACTCCGCTAATAATGGTACAATAGCATCGCATTATCTCAACGATTATCTGAAGAGCTAACTCTGCCGTTCTTCAAGTAAATAACGGTAAATTATTCATACTTGAGAGAGCGAGGCTACAACACCTGGCCTCGGTTGTTCAAAAGGTGGATAAACGCTATCCACCGGATAAATCACTATCCAGCGGATAAACACTAGCGAAACCCAATTGAGTTCTCCAGTGGATAGTGATTTATATATATCCAATGGATAGCGCTATCCATCTTTCGAACGTACCGGGGCCTGCCATTTTTTAGAACGTTATGGAATAGCAAATGAAAGATATATACATGAAATACATCATATATTGCACTGCGGGTATGAAATTAAATGAAACCATGTTGTCTCGCCTTGATGAGCGCAAATTTCTATTGCGTCGAGAAGCCTGAAAAAGTTTCAGGACATCAACGGGATTTGAACCCGCGACCTCGCGATACCGGTGCGATGCTCTAACCAACTGAGCTATGAAGCCACTGACGTTGGGAGCTGGTCACTTCTGAGTTCACAAATTCCCGTGATAAGTAATTATGACTGAAAGATATATATATGAAATGTATTTCATATATATATCTTCAAATCCCGTTGATGTCCTGAAAAATTTTCAGGCTTCTCGACGCAATAGAAATTTGCGCTCATCACTGCGAGACAACATGGTTTCATTTGGAATAGCAAATCTTACCTGTTATTCTAAGGGCACTTTCCATTTGACAGAACTGACCGGCCAGACCGGGCATTTTGGAGGAATAACTCTACAACGCCTTCAAATTAACAAACCTCGAGGATGATACATACTTTTCCATAAGAATGTGAGGGATTATCGTGCTAGTGTTCCTTCAAATTGTTGCATTCTCTTTGCAAAATGACGGGTCTGGCCGGCCAGTTCTGACAAAAGGAAAGCGCCCTAAGAGAAGTGACAAATGATGAATCACTTAGAAATACAGAAAGACCAGCTATCGTTTGATTACGATCAAAATTATTTTCAAGTATTTAGAACGCCAAAGCACCAATCGAACTGTAAGAGCTACAGCAAAGATTCGGAGGCGCCACAACTTTTCACTTTTGTTGAAAGTCCTTCTCCAGTCAGTGAGTAAACTGAACACTGAGTCCCGTAGTTGTTGTCGAGAGATGCTCAAAAGTGAGTGGTTAGGACTTTTTTTTTACTTTTTGATCCGGGAATGAGAGCAGACCAGATTGATTAAAGGTCGAAGCCAAATTTTTAACCAAACCCTCACAACGTGTATACTTCGAGTCCTATTGCTTACCAGAGGACTGTTGAATCGTCTAAAAGCTCACAAAAAGAGAACGATGCGAAAGTCCCAGCTGAGGCAAGAATCCAAGCAAGAGTTTGTAAACTATACCTCATGGAAAAAAAGAAAGCAAATAATCCTTTTCTAAATGACATTCCGAACAATGCGAACTTAAAGTTGCATTTCGCTCGCACTGAGTTGCCCTTAATGCCAGAAATTCATCCACTTTCTATGAAAAAGAGAGGACTAGTCAGGTACTCCTTAAAGTCAAGTTTGGCGAAATAATAATTAATTTGCTCTAGACTATTCGACAAGTTATTGTTGTCAAGGAGCAACCGTCATTGATCAATTGAAATGAAACAACAGATACTCCAGCTTTCGTCTACCAAGCGAACGTGTAACCAATGGCTTTAGACCTCAACCGTAGGATTTCTAAGCCGGAGGAAGGAAACAGCATGAACTCCGGAATAAATAATGAAAATGTTTTGGGGTAATCAGTTATCCGCTAGTTGTTCTGGGTGGATGGATTAATCCTCCGGAAAGACTGAATATTTGCATGAGTTGATTTGAATCAGTGGTTTTTCAAGGAGGTTCACGGTGAAGTAAGGTATATTACTCGAGATCCTTTTCGAGGTATGTCACCTTTGGCCAGAAAACCAGATAGCACACAGTTCTTTACAACCTTCAATTTTATTGGAAAGGTATAGGATGTAGTTCTATTGTATTTAGGATTAGACTTAACTGTTATCATTGGTATTGTTTGTGAACCAGTGAAGAGACCTCGTGTTGTGACAGCTGCGTCCTGACTTGAACGCCTTCCACCTGGGGTTACGTCCGATATCAGGATACCCAACAGGAGCTGGCCGGATTAGTGTTAAAACCTTCGACAAGATTCATGTCTAGATGTATTTTTATACGCAAACAATATTGCCAGTGTTACCAGATAAGAAGTCTTTGTAAGTTTTCTACCAGAGAATTTCATTTAATTTTGTAGAACCCTTTCACTGGTTTCTACATGACAGCACAATGATTATTCTATCTTGTTTATATATCATTCAATATGGGCAAAACATTTTACCGTTTGGCCACCTTGTTTGGTGCCGTTTGATCGTGTTTGATTGTGTTTGATAAAATTTGAAGCCCATCAAACATTCGATCACACAACTCAAAACATTTTTTGTTCTCATATTTTGTTCGTTTGGCCAGCCGTATCAAACATGTTTGGCGCGCGCGCATGCGTTCCACGCTTGCTGAGCCGCCTTTTACGTATTTGTGACCCATAGTTCTTTGCTTGTGGAGTTTGATATGAGTTAGATCAAAAATGTTTTAACCGTTTGGCTACTCACTTCAACATCAGCATGTTTGGTCACCAAACAATGCCGGTTTGATGTTGTTTAAAACGCCAAACATTTCCCGTTTGACCAGGCCCTACTCACAAAGAGCAGTTATACAAATCAACGTTATTTGCTGTGTAAAACTCGAGAATAAATTTTGCCACGAAACGTGTTTTTGAATAAAAATAAACAATCCTTAAAATAAACCAGTTCTTTGTCTGAAAAATGAAATTAAGAAAAAAAACAAAACTGGGCAATTTTTGATACGAACCATTCATCTCATAGTAACTGACATGTTTTTGACACCCTAATTTGACCAAATCGCTGCTGTAGCAACGACATAGTTTCGATTCAGTTCTTCAAGCACTTTAAGATGAAAACACCAAATTGTTATGACTTCTAGTAACTTCTAATCAATTTCATCTAACATCAGCAAAGTCTAACGATTTCTTCCATTTTAGCTCAGGAAATTATTCTTCTCGTCCAACTTTTTCATGACTAGAAAATTTCATGTTAATCAAGTTTATTTTATCAGACTTGGAAGACTAAACCAAAGACTTGAATCAGAAGAAAGGCGTCCGTGGCTTTAGGAAACAGAAGCCAACAGCGAAAACCAAAACAATCAACCACGATTTGGTTCCTTGTCCAATACGAAAGAGCCTGTTATAAAGAGTCTCGATCAACACTCCCTAAATTAACGTAAACATAAAATGAAGTATCGCTATTTAATTTTCTCGGGTAATTAAATCAAAGAAAAATTCGGGAAAAAAGGTTCAATCTACTTTTCAAACTCCAGTTGTCTTAAACTGATTTCTTACAACCTAAAATTTGGAAATACTCAATTCCAAATTTTCTTGCCGCGCTTTTAAAAAGATACTCAAAAAAGTATGGCAAGAAAATAAAAACGTCTGCAACGTACCTTTACTGTTTTGCGTCTTAACCAGCATCAATATTTTAAACACCCTCGTTGGAGCTCTGTGTTCACAATATATTTTTGTACTTAAGATCACAAGTAAGCACCAATGGAAGCAGCTACTGTTCGGTTTTCTGCAAAAGAAGATGAAGTGTTTTTAAAAGGCATGTAATTACATCCAAACGAAATTTGACCAATATTCTGTTTCAGACCAAAGTTTATAAACTTCATGTAATAAATGTGTTATCTTAGTCTGGGAAAATAAAAGAGTAGTGATTTTTAGCTCACTTTTATCGAGTAGGAGACAAACGGGATCCTGCAAAAGCTGCTCCTCGAAGACTGCAAACGGGAGCTCTTCGCAGCGGCTCAAAAGGAAGCTGGAGATGCCTTAAAACTGACGAGGTTCTCAGTTAGAGCCGTTTTGAGCGTAAACCCTTCAGCGAATAAATGAAAAGAAATCAAAACAGCTTAGACTCGTGAAACATTTATGAACCTCCTTGGCTTGGCAAAACAGCAAGGGAGGGGAATTGAAAATCCAATGATAAGCCCTTCTATAACCAGCCAATGGATGTTTGAATTGAGTTATTAAGTTCAGACTCACCAATTACCCCCCAATAGAGGGTAAGAATGCAGTAATCTAAATACAAAGATGAGAGATCGACTCTGATAAAAGAGGGGATTACAAGTTATAAGTCAATATTGCTCAGTCGGCGTGAACTCACTTAGCGATTACGAAACTAGACAGGGATGATGTGAACGAACGCGATTATTAATACTCAACTGCTGTGCTAAGTTTTCCTTAAAATGATCCCCGCGCAAATAAACACAAGGGCCAGAACTACTTGTCTTATAAAAAAAAACACACCAAAAACTGTCTACGGTCAGGATTTTTTCTGGAGACAACGAGAAAGAAGAGGACTAAAGAAAAAAAAAAAAATACACTACCGGAAATGTCCCAAAACTGAAAACGAGTTTCAGCTAAGATAAGTCAAAGCATATAAAACTTTATAGTAACTCGAAAGCGAAAGGTCAAATGAATTCTAATTACTTTTCCTTTATTTGTTAATTTTCGAAAACAAATATCTGTAACTGAACACCCTCGTGTCAGTAGGAAGCGACGGTGCTGTGGAGCCAAAACCAGAAAATACCTTCGGAGTTCTTCGTCTGCAAGCAGATAAACTTAACTTATACAGTTGCAGACGCAAAACCTAAACTAAGAATTATATTATATTTTTCCATCGCTGTCACAAATTGGAGCGTTTATTTATAATTTACTTTTATTCATCATTCAGCTGCCAGCATATACAAACTTTCACTCGCGGCTAGAGTTCCGGCATGAACGCTCGTTTCCTTTTACCAGGAAACTCGTGTACTAAAAAGAAATTGAGCTTATCTAAGGACGCTTTCCATTTGACAGAACTGGCTGGCCAGACCGGGCATTTGGAAGGACTAACTCTACAATTAACGCTTTCAAATTAAGACACTTCGAGGAAGATATATAGGCTCCTCCAGAAGCCGGAATACGAGGGATTATCATGCAAGTGTTCCTTCAAATTGTTGCATTTCCCTTGCAAATTGACCGGTCTGGTTGGTCAGTTCTGACTAAAAGAAAGCGCTCTAAGATTCAGTTTCACTCTTACCTTAAATAGTGCATGTTTGAGTTGCTTCTTCAGAGATTTGTTAAAAACTGAACGCCATTAAAATTTCGGTTTTATAAGGCAGTGCTGGTGCAGGTAGCTGGATCATGAATGAACTGATCGGCGCTGCCGGTTGCCACAATTTCGCGCGATTTTTTTCTTTTTTTATATGACACTCTTCATAGTTTTGTCATATATATTTTCACGCGATTCTAGGATTTCTTTTGTTTACATATCACGTCAAAAAGAATCTGTAAAGTAGCCAGAAAAGAGGAAGAGTAAAGTGGCCTAAAGTGAATTTTATCCATTCCCATTATAGGTTAGGTGTTAATTTTAGTATATCCTGTTTTATATAATAATCCAAGTTATTCTCGCATTTTTATTGGTTCTTGCCTATGATCTATTAGATGACAGACGCACGATTGACATCACCATCAGCTTTTATGCGAATAAAGTTTAATTCTATATTATATAAAACAAATAGATTCCATGTTGCCGTGCGTCTGTTCAGTAATAGATCACAGAAGACGTCAAAATGTGGTAAGAACATCAGTGACACACTCGGCTATTGCCTCGTGTGCCACTTTTTTGTTCTTACCGTATTTTGACGTCATCTGTAATATATTACTGAACAGGTGCATGGCAACATGGAATCTATTTGTTACATTCATGTTTCATCTTGTTGACTTGAGGTTTCAACATGTTCTGGTATCCCTTCAAACTTTAGGTATTTCCGATTTCTCCTTCAAATTTGCACGTCGTAAAAAATTCCAGTGAATAACATCATAGTATATTTCAGCTCTAAAAATTATGCTAAAACAATTCTGCTCATTCCCCAGTCAATAACTGAAAATAATGGCAAAATGACAAAATATATATTAATTTTGGTCTGTTCGGGCGTTTCTTTTTTTCCTCATTTACTTATTCATCCTGACCAAGAAATCCTTTAAGGGGGTAGTTTCTAAAGAAACCGTGGTGCTGCATCGGTGGGGAAGTAGTACTCAAAAATTTGGTTTTATCAATGGAGTTGATAATGTAAATTAACCACCGTACTGTCAAGTTTTAGAATCCCTGTACGTTGGTCAATTTACATTATCAACTCCGTTGATAAAACCAAATTTTTGTGCAAAATTTCTTTTGCTACCTCTAGCTTTTGTAGAAAGAAGTAAGCTGAAAGACCGTTGCCAGAGAACGAGAAATATGGGTCAAGAAACGACTGAAAAAGACAACCAATCAAAAGGGATGTTAGATTGTTGCATTATTTTATGCAAATTTTTGAAAGTCGCCACATGTCGCATGCGCATAACAGGCCACTCACGTATTGCCGTGTCAGTCGACAAACCGGGAAAAATGAGTTATTTCTAGATCTTTTAGACAAATTAATTTAAGGTTTTTTTGTTGTCTTAAAGATGTGGAATCTGGTGCAGATGTGGCTTTTTTGCCTTTTAGTGGTACGGGCTTATTTTTGAATGTTTTGAACTTCTGTTCACGGAAATCGTTTGATCACTCGCCGGTAGTGACGATCAAGCTGGAGTCCACGTCTAAATCTATTCATGAATTTGTTAGTCATTTAAAATGAAAATAACCATCGATCGGAATTTACTTTTGCAGGCCTTTTTCCAATTTCATTTTTCGCTATCTGGCCATGTAGTGCAGCTTAACGGCCAAAACTTCGATCAGACTCTCGGTAAGGAAATTGATTCAAATTGTGTTTGGATATAGAGCTGTATTCATTTCATTTCATCTGCGTTGTATGCCATTGTTGATCTGGCCAGCTGACAGGGATTGTTGCTATTTATTTTCTGCTGCATTTTTGTTTTCGGCTTTAAGGTAACTCTTTTTGTCTTTTTCTCTTGTAGCCGAGAACAAGGTGGTTTTTGTCAATTTTTACGCAGACTGGTGAGCTAATAGTGTTGTTTTTTACCATTTTGTCTAATGATAATGATGATGATAACAACTTAGAGGCTTACATGTTTGTTCTTCTCCCGTTGATAACAAGTTTCAAATATCATTTAAGCTTGTATTGACGCCCCTTGTTTTCATGGACTCTTTTATTCCCCCAGAATTAATAGCTAAAATCCCTAGTCATTAAAATGATCCCACTTTGAGTGATTAATGGGACATAGTTTTTTAGTGAGTGATTAACCCATTGACTCCTGGGGGCTACCCATGGATGAGTAAAATTGTCTGGCATTAGACAGAGTAAAATACTAAGTATGGCTTGTTTAGGCCGTTTTAGGGGTGAATGGGTTTTAATTGCTTATCCAGTGCTGTGCAGCCAACCCTACTCCATTTTAATCACTTTCCATTTATGTGCCAAGAATCAGCTTCTCATTTTTTTTTTTAATTTGTTGTTTGTTCGTGGAACTTGTATGTATAGCATCTAAAAGACTGATTTTCATGCCAACGCCACTAAACTGGTTTCAAGATTTTAAGGGGACTCTTTTTGTGTAAAGGAAAGGTGAAAGTTTTTCCTTTGAGAGCACTTGAGACCCAAAGGTTGTCTCCATCTACTTTGTTGATACAGCAAGCTGCTTAACTTAGGCTCTTAATCCAATGTGCTTCCTACAGTACAAATACAAAGATAAACTGACAACAAAAAGTCAGATGTGAATGGAAATTGTAAAATTATACTTGATATTATTATCAATTGTGGTCAACTTTTTATTTTTACTTTGCAGGTGCAGATTTAGTCAGATGCTGGCTCCAGTTTTTGAACAAGCCTCCGACATTGTCAAGGAAGAATATCCGGTAAATTTTCAGTAGTACTGTCAATGCAACAAAACTTTAATTAAAGTACACCCAAATTGATGAATGTCTTTGATCTTCTTGGATGTGTCCTCCTAATCTCTTTGATAAAACATGTATTTTTTTTACGTCAGTACTTTTATTTTGCTGGCTGTGCCAATATTTTGGATAGCATTTACAAACTCTTGGCAATACTTTTTTATCTTATGACACTTTCTTGGCACATAGATGGTTCTTTCAATGCAAGTATAAAATGTTGGGGTTAAGTTGTCGGCATTGGTGTCATTTTCCAACTTTTTGGCCAAATTTCTTCATCAAACAATGCTTAAGTTATGAAATGTGTTATTCTCATCATAACTAACAAAAACTCGGGGCAAGAGGACTATTTTAATTAATATAGCTTGTTTTCATCTTGTTGACCTACGTTGCATTTTTAGCCCAAAGCATGGACTTTGTTACTTCAAATTTGTGTGCAGCTGATTTGCATGTAGTGAAAATTGAATGCAAGTTTGTGAAAGCACCAAAGAAAAGGGAAAAGGTTTTTACCCAGAGCACTCCAATACATGTAGCAGTGGAGAGTCTGTTATGCACATAGGTTTCACATTTAATGACTGTTACTTGTTCCTCAAAGTATAAAAATTTTGTAAATTCTTCAATTACATGTATTTACAATACAATACATACTTAATTGACCGTTCCCCCTAGGGGCTTTTCAGGGTGAAACACAATGAAACAACAGAACAGAACAACAACAACAACTGTTAAGAATCCCAACTGGCCAGAGGCAAAGCAGTTGGCTATTTACAAGTGTAGCTGGGAAGTTGAACCAGGGACTACCAGGATCAAATTCAACGAGTGGTCAGAGCGGGTCTTGAACCTGGGATCTCCGGATCTCAAGGCAAGCACTCTAACCACTGGGCCACAACAAGTAGTGCATCCATTGAGGCTGTGACAATAAATCCTACATGTACCATGAGAATCACCTGAAGATTCTTGTACTGTGTCTTCTGTTTCTTTGTAGAGTGGTGTAGTGATGGGAAGAGTGGACTGCGAAGCTGAACAGGAAATTGCACAAAGATTTCACATCACAAAATACCCAACGTTGAAAATGTGGAGAAATGCACAGGTAATGTATCACTTCATGCTGGCCTTTCTACAACATCTGTGTTTGTCTGTGTTTGTCTTACTCTAAGTTTGAAACAGTTCAAATCAGAGGGTGGCAGAAACAATGAAATTCAAAGAGGTATTTTTGCTGCATTACCTGTGCAGTTGGACCTGTACATTGGACCAAGCTGACCAGCAGCTGTGTGTTTTGAGTTTCGTTGGCATGTGGCATGGACGTCGCTAGTTTTTTATTTGCGTTTCACTAGATTACAAAAAAAAAAACATTGTTGGAAATTGTCATTTGAAAAAAATAATGACAGGTTTTTTTCAAAGCAAGCTCTGTATTATTCTTCTTTTGCAGGTGACAAGAAGAGAATACAGGGGCCAGAGATCTGTTGATGCCTTCTCAAACTATATCAGAGAGCAAATGAGAATCAAAGTCCAGGAATTTCATACTCTTAGTGATCTCCATGTTGATGTAAGTACAAAAAGCATGGATGTCATTGTAGATGAGAGCTTATTAATTTTTGTGGAAAATTCCCATGAAGGAAGATATACATATATGAAGGCGTTGTTTCTCAGAATTATTCAATGGTTATAGAACTAGGTTTTTTGAAAATAGTTTTTGATTAATCTGAAGAATAATTTTATGGTAGCTTACAGTAATGCTACTGGGACAGGTTCTCCTCAGAATGGCAGAAAGGCCAGGGGTATTTACAATGGGAGTGATTTCAATATTGTGACCACTTTAAGTGTTACTAAGTAGAAATCCTAGTCAATTACATGTATGATGATACATGTATGTTTCAGTAATTACTCAAAATAGACCTTCAAAATTTTCCTTCTTGTTTTATCATTCATGTGTGAACTTCTTCATTCAAATAAATTTATTATTACCAACAGGCAAGTTTTTCAGAACAAGAGAGTCACTTTTTTCTATCTGTATTGTGTGTACAGCAACTTGGCCACAATGCAATCAGGCCCAAACCAAACATACCTGTACATTGTACCTGAACCTGCAGGAGGGTTAGGTTAGCTGTTCGCAAATAAGTGTACCCTAGGATAAAAGCATTTTCAGGTTCAAACATTCACAGCTTCCAATCTGAATGGGTCAATGAACCCAGCGCTAACAACTTGTAAGTCTGACTGAAGCTTTAACAGTTACACTGTACTATTCTCATAAATAATAAACCTCTTGATCATCAACTCAACCAAGGTAAACTTTGTTTCCAACTTTCCATGTATACAGCTACAGATGTTTTGATGTTGTCCAGCCATGTGTCTTTTGAGTACGGTATGTCAAAAACTGTGTCCTGTTTAATCTACTTTTCTCAAACAGACCTCTAAGAGAAGTGTCATTGCATACTTGGAAAGTAAAGAGAGTGATAGTTACAAGAATTTTGAGAAGGTACATTATGCACTGTATTTATTTACTGATTTTTCATATTTTATTTGAAGTGGCATACATTTTTTTCACAGCTCTACCCATACATATATATTATTTGCCAGCTGGGAGGTCTGTAAAGTGAAAAACTGTGACCTTGGTCACAGTTTTTCACTCTACAGACCAACCCTTAGCTGGTAAATAACTTATTTATTTTTTTCCTCTCTCTCCCCCTTCCTCTCTGAAATCACTTTTTTAATTGTTGACTCACACCACACTTGATAGCGAATACAGTATAAAGCAACTCACAAACTGAACGTTTTAAAGAGAAACATTTTTGTTTGAATTATATTCCAAACCTCTTGTCTAATACAAAGTAACTTCTGTATGTAAACAAATTTGTTGTCGAAAAAAATGGAAATTTAAGGCCATCACACAAGCTCACGCAACTAGCTAGGATTCCACCTGCCGTGAGCGGGCCGGATGAGAAAATTCTGCCGGCTGCAAAAATCCAATCAGATTGCTGCAGATTTGTCGAATTTCACCCGCTCATGCATTGAGGAAAAAATAATGTACTTAACTTCACGAATCTCTCACCAAGTGTGGCAAACATACATTGTAATTTATTGTGTTTTTCTTAGGTTGCAGAGGAGTTTAGAGATGATTGCCAGTTCCATGTTGGATTTGGGTAAATAAATACCTCACTACCCTTGTTTTCTTGGGTTGTTATTTTTCTTCAATGCAATTAAATCACACTGGAAATGAGAAAAACAAGGACCCTTAACCCACATTTTGGCCCAAGAAAACAAGACCACATAATATTATTCCATCTCTTTGTAATTGACTCGAGCAGGGACTGCATTATAATTATCATACCCAGCGATTGCAGAGTCGTTTTTTATCTAGCTACAGTACATGTAGCATCTCAAAGAATTTAATTTGTCAGCCATGATCTAGTACAAAGAACACTCCACAACACTGGAAATTCCATGCCCTTAGGCTACTGTTTTTTTGCAATACTGTGCTGTGGATTATGAACATTGAAGGGTTGTTTTTCATTAAGTCTGTGAGATCAGGCTTGCCACACCAAAGAATATGATCTACTAAGTTGGTCAGACATGGCACCTGTATTACAGTGTATCTAGACTGCGTCACTTTGGTCCTGCCAATTATTATGTATAATGTAATATTTCCTGATGGAAGTTCTGATCAATGAACTGTTTCTCTTGCAGTGATGCATCTGCTAAAGAACGGCAAACTGGAGATAACATTGTTTTTAGACCACAAAATGTAAGAGCTGGAAAATTTCTAATTTTTCGTGAACCATTGTTAGTGCAATAGACTACGAGTAGTATGTTTTTGTTCCTGAAATCCTTCGCGCAACAGAAAAAGTTAATTATGCAAATTAGGGAAAGAAACTGCTCGCAGGCTATTAGTGCAACACTCCAAGAAAATTGAGTAAATACCTAATAATTATTGTCACCGAAGCTATGGTCAGTCAAATAAAGTACATTGTACATGTATTTATAGGTTAAGTTAGAGGTTACCTGCCCGAGACATCCAGTAGCTTTTGATGTTGGCTGTCAGCTCCTTATGGGGGCTGTTATGGTTACTGATAAATCCCGGTAACCTACGTAGCTATGCAGACTGGCATCTGTTTCACTGTTAAGGGAAGTTAAGGGAAGAATGTAAAGAGAGGATGGTAGAAAGGATAAAACTGCACTGTACATTACGCATTCTTTACTCTTCCTTGTTAAGTCCTACAACACAGACCAGACTCTTCAACTCATCACCTTAGCACAAGGAACCCTAATGCATGGCTGTATCCAGCAGACCATTATAAGTGGTGTACAGTATACTCCTTGTTATGGACTTGATTTAATGCAAATATTCACATACTAAATTTAAATACTATTCACTACTTTTTATAGAAAGGTTCAGAAGCAGAGTTGATATATATGGGAGATCTTAACAACTTTGACCTGATGAAAACATGGATATCAGACAAGTGCATACCCCTTGTCAGGGAAATTACATTTGAGAATGCAGAGGAACTGACAGAGGAAGGTCTTCCATTTCTCCTTCTATTTTATCATCCTGATGACAGAGCTAGCATTGATTTGTACAAATCAGAAGTTGGGAAACAACTTATGCAAGAGAAAGGTAATGGGATTGAAGAGTATAGAAAAAATGGTATAGTCTTGTTTGTTTGTTTTTTTTTCCAATTGGGCTTCCTTCATTTTCTGTGTGTATGAATATGGTGACAGGTACAGGTGTACCCTTATTCCGGCTCCCGGAATGTAGGAAATGCATTCTAAGAGGCCTATGTCAAATTTTTCCCAGGGGAGGATGCACATTGTCTATTCTCCACCTACTCTCCAGGTTTTGCCTCCTGCTAAAGTTTTTATTGAAAACCCTGGAGGTACCCACCTTGAATCAGAAGGGGTCAATATGTGGTCAGGACCACTGGATCTCCATTATTTTGTCCTTTGATGAAATGGGTCATGTCCTCAGCTTTGGTGGTTTTTGATCCTGGGTCTTGCCTCATCCCTGGAACTCTGAGCCAATCGTAACCCAACGAAAGCCTACCCATTTTGCTGAAATTACTGTTGGTAATATTTTTGCAGGTAGTATCAACTTTCTCATTGCTGATGGCTTGAAATTTTCACATCCATTGCACCATTTAGGAAAAGGACCAGAGGTAAATCCAAACAAGTGAATCACTGAAATGAAAAAGTGCATGAAGAATTTCTCCAAATCTTGGCTTTTGTGATTGTGTGTATGTGTATGTTTGAGGTGATATTTTGACACATACACCCGTAGGACTGATGTGTGACTTGCTTTAAAGTTTGTTACCCTTGTTGAAAGCATACTTTGTACATTTTATCCCTTCTCAGGATCTACCATTGATAGCTATTGACAGCTTCAAACACATGTATCTTTTTCCCAAGTTTGAAGACATCAAGTAAGTCGGCTACCAGTGGAAAGAAAAACACTGAAAATACATTAGAGGAAAACTTCGGATTTGAGGCATCAGGACCCAGTTGTTCAAACAATGGATAACGCTATCCGCTAGATAAAAATAATCACTAGTACTCAGTGGATAAAGTCGTAGGGAAACCAATTGCGCTACCCAATCGATAGTGATTTATCCGGTGGATAGCATTATCCACCTTTTGAACAACTGGGGCCAGATCTTTCTTGGGTTTTATTGTTACTCACTCAGTACACAATGAACAGAAGGTATTGTGCAGCTGTACTTGTCCCTTTATCTCAACTGAAACTGCATGATCATGATCATCAGTCTTGTATTTTGTAGACAAGTGTATTCCAAATATACATTGAATTTCGTACATGTAAATGGTCAGTCACAAACTTAGGTTACAGAATTATTGCTTTGGATATTACATTTTATCAGTTTCATATAATCACAGCTTTTGATGTTTTTTATTTCTACAGAACACCAGGAAAGCTTCAGAAGTTTGTGGCTGATTTGCATTCTGGAAAGCTTCACAGGGAGTTTCACCATGGACCAGATCCTGAAGAACAAACGGTAAGAATAAATTATACCCTGTACTTCATACAGCCTGTACATGTACATTAGTCACCATGCTTACTGCAGGAGCTGGTCATTATTACGTACTTGCCTGTGGAATGTACAAGACAAGAAACTCTGTTCACTTTCACCATGATTATCTGAATGAAAAATACAAAGGATCCACAGGGTCTACAGTGTACATGTACGTGTGTGATCAGTAAGTACCTCATGCCAAGTCATTAAAAGAGAAACTACTTAATGTCTAGCCACTGAAAGCAAGAAGCCTCTCACACTGAACTACAGGTACATGTTACATGGAATACTATGCAGGGCTCGAAATTAACGAAAAAATCCAGTCGCATTTTGCGATAAGATACGAAAATTTAGTCGCAATTTCGCAAATTTTAGTCGCAAAATCGCCACACTGCATTGTGTTGTAAGCGGTTTAGCAAAAAATATGAGCCCGCAGTACTTGTGTGTAAAGAAACTGCTGAAAATGGCGAATGATCGAAGGAATGGAGCTGTGCACGTAATATCGCAGTTAAATTACTATACAATTACGCTACCTTCAGAGAAAATTCACAGCGAGAAACAAAATAATTTTGTCATTTATTTATTTATTTATTTTAGCAAAAGTAGCAGCAAAGTGGCAACTGCTAACCCTTTTGTTTCAAAAGAACGAAGGTGACAACAAGTCGCAAATTTGCGACTTCTCCAGATATTTTAGTCGCAAAGGGAAAAATTTAGTCGCAAATGCGACCGTATTGGTCGCAATTTCGAGCCCTGCTATGTAAATTGTGTAAACCCTAACCAAGCAACTATCATCTCTCATGGAGAGCTGGTTTTTATTATTCTTTTTAGGCTGCTGTAGTTTTTTTCATCATGACAAAACTTTCACTAATTGTATTGGTGTAAATTCCTCTAACCAGAAATACTGTTATTATAGTTGTTTCCTTCCCCTCATCGTGATTGATTTAACAAAGCTCCATACCTACATTGTATAGTACCAGCATTATAACCAGCATTATTTACTGCACCTTTCAATAACATGCGGACTCTCGAACTCAAAGCTCAATCGACAAATGCGTTTTGCGCTACCGTCAATCAAATGTTCGGCGACTCCTCCCAGCTTCCGACTACTGTCGAGCGTGCAGTAATCAAATCAAATCGTTGAGCACAGTTCAGACAACATAGTTGGAAGCTGGGAGTAGCCGCCGAATATTTGATTGACTGTTGCGAAAAACGCATTTGTCGATTGACCTTTGAATTTTTTAGTCCGCATGTTATTGAAAGGCACAGTAAAAACATTGAAACACCAATCATGGACATGTCTGTGTCATTATGGTACCACACATGTACATGCAATAAATTATTATTGACTTGCACACTGATGCACTATATTTTACAGTAACAGGGAGGAAAAGACAATGCTGTCTACTTTTCATACGATAATTTATGATTTATTTGTAATAACAATTACATGTAGCTGTGAGGAAATGTTTTTAAATGCAAGCTCTTTCTACATGTATCTGAGGTTATAAACTGTATTTTTAGGGGACTCCAGATACTGACGATGCTGCTGCAACTGGAGTGGACACAGACAACACTGGCACAGAAACACAACCTGAAACAGACAAGCCAGATTCTAGAAAATCTGGCAGTGGATCAAGCAAGAAAGAACAGACCTCACCACCAGAAACAGTGTTCAAAAAGCTTGCACCAAGTTACAATAGATACACTTTACTTAGGGAT
Organism: Montipora foliosa; assembly: GCF_036669935.1. Classification (NCBI taxonomy): domain Eukaryota; kingdom Metazoa; phylum Cnidaria; class Anthozoa; order Scleractinia; family Acroporidae; genus Montipora; species Montipora foliosa. Next base: position 19,477,595 of record NC_090882.1, on the reverse strand, counting down.
GAATTGTGACAGTTGTGAACATTATTTTAATACTTGGCTGTAAATTTTTCAAACAATAGAACATGCCAGTCCATGCTACATGTATCTGCAAGAAAGATACCTTGCATTATGGAAAGATAGAATGTCCCACCTTATGTGGGGTGGGACTATGGATGAAAGTTGGGATAGGGTGAAGAGTGTTTATAAAATCATTTTTTAGAGTTCTAATTTGAAAAAAAAAACCCGACTGCTATTCCTTCCAGCTATAACACAATGTATGTGACCTCTCATGCGATGACTTACGGTCAGGCGTTTGTCAGGGCAGGTCAGTCATCTGTGTAAGGTGTGAGAATGACCTGAGTTTTCATCTGTCCGCGTGCCATGACTGTGTTTAGCCATTTGCACGGATACCGCAAGGAACATTTTTGAGTGAGAGGACTGATCACATATATTGAAAGCAAAATTTTCATGAGTTCAAAATGTTGTCCAGGCTTCATTTGGTTTATTTCCTTATTATTATTATTATTATTATTATTATTTATTTTATTTTTTTTATGTATAATAATTTTTCCTAAATACACAAATTTCATCATAAAAGGGATGAGCTTGATAGCTTCAATTTTGTTTTACACGTACTTATTAACCAAGTTTGTTCACCTGGGCCTTCAGATACCTAACAAATGATTGACAATCTTACTTGGCTTAATTGCAGACGGAGTTGCTACCTAGTATTTTTGGTAAACTTGTCAGTGGCAGGCAGAATGTGTCATATCAAAATACGTTAGATGCTTTCAGTACCTCAGTGAAATAGAACTCTACTTAAAACGTTATGAAGTCATTCAGTTCAAAGCTGATAACAGAAAATTATGATTAACAAATAACATTGTCTGGCTGAGGCAGCAATGAACGGAACATCAATCTTTATAAAGAAGTAGGTTTTCAGAATAAAAACTAATATCCCCTGGTTGAAAATGGTCTTTTCACAATCTGTAGTTGTATTCAACAAGACCATGGATTACAAGGTCAACTAAGTGTACTCGAACAGGGGACGGCTACTCTAAAGGGTTTGTTTACAAAGACTAGTTATATCATAGAGTTAAGCTTTGAAAAATTTTGGAAGTTGGAAACTCTTGAACTCTGTCATAACTTTACTAAAATGAGTATTGAAAGTCAACCTCGACTCCTTTGATCATTATGAATGTTCAACACTATACATGTATCTCTGGAGTTATGGTTGAGATCACACCAGCGTTGCATCGATTACTAATATCATCATGGCAAAAGTCTGTTTCATGAGGAACTGGTTCGATGTTGTATTTTTTTTCCTGGTGCAACCAAGACATAGTTTTACAGCTGAAACCGGTTGAAATTAAAACTTAATAGTGCAAACATTGGTGTTAAATACCAGTTGAACCATATTCAATAGTCATCATAATGGTCAATGCAAATGCTAATGCTAATGGTTAAAATTATAAACATTAACAAAATACTTGCAATGTACCCTTTCCGAAGGGTCCAAAAGCCCTCGATTTCAATATCATTGTTCATGAAGTCTTGAATTATTAATTCTTTTGGTACTCTTTGTGATTCAGAAGTGATTTGGGTCTCAGATTATTTATAAAATATGATAAGGGCTTGACTGCAGCATGACTCATTTATGTTAAACAACATCAAGGTCCATTAAAATACCCATTTACCCTTTCACTCCCAAGAATGCCACTTATAGATTTTACTCGTCAATGGGGAACCCCACGGGGGTGAAAGGGTTCACTCACCGAAAAACTATGCCCCATTAACCTTTTTACCCCTGAACCGGCCTTAACTGCCATTCTTAGTATTTTACTCTAACACCAGATGATTGAAACTCGTCAACGGGTTAATCACTCACTCAAAAAATTGTGACATTACTTTGACCGCTGAACCAGCCTAAACCGGCTATGCTTGGTATTTTACTCTGTGTAACACCAGAGTATTTTACTTGTCAATAAGGAACCCCCAGGGCCCAGTTGTTCAAAAGCTGATTAACGCTAATCACAGATTAAAAGTTAACCAAGGAGTTTATTTTTCTACTGCCAAATGCTGTTCAACGCTGATATTCGGCAAAGTTCTACATTAGAAGAAGTTAATCTGACTAGAAAAACAAAAATGAGCAAAAGAAACTTTCACCAAAAAGTTGAAAACGTATGAAACAAAAGTTTACAGTAATCCTGGATTAAGTTAATCGGCCTTTAAACAACCAGGCCCAGGAGTTTAACTAATACCCCTTCAATCCTGAGAGTGAGATTTAACTCGTTAATGGGGACCACTTCGGGGACAAATGGGTTAAAAGGGGTAGTTCTTGCTTTAAGAAAATGTGTCATGGAAACAGAAGAGAAGTGTACAAGTTGCTCAAGGTATATTGGAGCAACTTCAGTCTACTGAATCCACTGACATCTGTGTCATTTGTCATCTGGACAGCAAGAACCTTTTGTATCATTGTGCACGACGCTGCTGCACATTTCTCTGTACTAAAATCATTTTGATTTGCTTTTGAATGTAAATTGGAAGGGCTTGAACTTGATTGAAATGACACTTTTCCCACTAGGAAACCCCTTATGAGGGCTTGGTTGTTCTTGTTCATGAACAGGGTTACCCCCATTAAATTCGCCAGTACCCATTTATACACCTGGGTGGCGAGAGGCAAAGTGAGAGTAAAGTGTCCTGCCCAAGAAAACAACACAATGTCCCCGGCCAGTGCCGGAACCCGGACCAGTCGCACTAACCATGAGGCTACTACACCTCCCACATGCTCAAGTAGACAATAATTATGTTTTTTATCACTTACCGGTACCATACCTTCCCCACAATTTATTGAGTGGGTGTTAGTCACTGATTTTTTTTTTACAATAAGAAAGTCGACCACATTTTTACAAAATGAAAGTGCCCCGTTTCAGTAACTATGGTTACACAAATTATCAGTCTTCACTCAAATGTCTCTTGGTGGAAACTAATTCCTGGAAATGGTCTTTGTGAGTTTATACAATTTGGCCATCCACCAGATGCTACAAAAGAGCATGAAATTTGTTCAAAAGATCAAGGCATGTTAACCAAATGTACAGACATAGTTTGATATGCTCCTCCAGCGTGAAGATTATTTTGTAACTCACAGAGTAGCAATTCAAGACAAAACGTATTTTAATGTCTTCATCAGGGGTAATGTAAGGCTCAAAGAATAGTCCCTTTTTACTCAGTAATAAAGTCCTTTCCTTTTACTAATAATGATTAACCTGTAACTTCCAAGTTACAGCCCACATTTTTCCTGGTTCAAGTTTGCACTTAAGTCACAAATTTAATTGGAATGTTAAGAAAATGCTGCAATCCACACTATGGCCTGAGAAGTTACTGTTACAATGTAACAAGATTTCTGACATCTCTTCAGGTGATTGAAATTTACAGGAGACCACCCATGAAGACAAGTGGGTGGTAAATGGAATATGGCCCATTATATTAGGGAGCTTTAAGCACACTATATTTTTGTCGAGCGGATGGCAACCGCAAGTGAGTTGTTTTCCCTTTTAAACTGTCTACACACAACCACATTTTTATATTGTGGATCAGTATCCTTTCTCCATTCAAGATTTGTTTAAAAATCTAGGAGACACTACTGTCCTGGTATGCAAAATGTGCACTTCCAGTTGCAGCCCACGTCTCAAAAATATTAATGTCACATGCTTTAGCTCCCTACTGTCTGGTCATAACGTGCACTTTTACACTAAAGAGCAACTTTTCCCGATTTTACTGTCTTACACCAGATGATTTTATTAGTCAATGGGGAAACAGCCTTGGGAAAGATAGGGTTAAAGTCCACCAAAAAACTAGGTCCTTTTAATTTAATTTTAAGCAATATCAATACTATTAATATTTTATACATTAATACATTATTATAAATATTAATTTTATGTTTGGCAGCTTTTCTGATGCTAGTCTAAAAATACATTAGGTTTAAATAAAAAATATTATTGGCCTTTTTTCACAGAGAAGATGCAGTTACAGTGCTGTACGTGGCAATACGATTAGTTTCCAGAAACTCCACTCAAAGAATTTAAAACAACTAATCAAAGAAAAATGTAAATGCTTTGTTTATAGTGGAAGTGCACTTAGCTATCAAAATTGTTCACAGGCACCCCACTTTTAATAAGTTGTGAAAGAAACAATTTAAACTTAGAAATATGATTAAGAACCCCAACTGGCAAGAAGCAACCAGTAGGCTATTTACAAAGCATGGTAGAGACAACCGAAAGTAAATCCAAACCAGAGGTTAGAGTGGGATTTGAACGTGGGACAACCACAACCACAAGCAAACCCAATGCCCTAACCACTGGACCACCACTAAGTTGACACAATTTCAATGTTCCAACTGACCCCTGAAGCAGATTAGTGGGCTTTTTCAAAAAGACTACGTAATCTAATAATAAGGTTGCCCACAGTACATGTACAAGTACGTTTTTTGCAAATGTTGGTTGTGTAGCACTTATATTTGAATAAACTTAACTGATTTGAGTGTAATGTGAAGTGCTAAGTTTCCACCCCATATAAACCACGTGGGCGTTAGCCCTACTAATGGTAATGGGCCCACACAAGGACAGAGAAAAACTCTGATCAGGGTCGGAATTGAACCCACGACCTTCAGGTTAGATCACTGCTGCTCTACCGACCGGGCTGCAAGGTGAGACAGGAGCAGGCCGTGGGAACTCAATTCCCACCCTGGTCAGAGTTTTTCTCTGTCCTTGTGTGGGCCCATTTCCATTAGTAGGGCTAACGCTCACATAGTTCATACATGTATGGGGTACAAACTTAGCACTTTACATTATACTCTAATCAGTGAACACAGTAAATGTACCCTGTCATTTTGTCGCATTTGTGTGGATGATCAAGGCATCCCCCAACTTGTACTATTTGGGTTAAAATAAAAATGCTAACCTTAGGCTTAAACATTATCTAAAGCATAGTGTTAAGGACGGTGCCTACTAATTGAAGATATTTTTGCCCCGGTGTGTGATTATGCAGGAAATGTAGATCTTAACAAGTGTTATTGAAATTCAAAAAGAATTTTCAAAGATAATTCATGAATATTATTTGTAAAAAGCTGTAAAATACAAAGCAGTGTATGGCGTTCTTTCTCAAACTGAAACTTAATTATCTCTCAAAAATGCATGGTTACCCCCAATTTTCTTTTTGAATACCAAGAGTACTTACTAAGATCTACTTTCTCTGGATAGTTTTAAACCGCGCAAAAATATCCCTGTATTAGTAAGCATCGGCGATAGGAAATCCGAGTATATGGAGATACGCAGAACGTATGCGCAATAACAATAGTAGGCACCGTCCTTAAGGTCTGATAGGTCTGACTTGTTTCAGCTATGGCGAAACAATGACCTGCAACCTGCAGTTTTACACCCTCTACTCTATCTCCAATATTAGGTACACAACGCAAAGAACATTTTGAAAAAACACATTGTGGAAATATGGAAATATAAGGGGGGCGGGGGTGGGAACTGTACAGACTCCTTCACTGAGATTTGTCCTTATTCGAACTTAAGTTTTCAAGCTGTATGTCAGTAACATCATCATTCTTCTTTTTAACATATTTTCCACCAAAAAAGCCGAGCACCCCTCCCCCGACAGCAACAGCAGCTCCTGCCTTGATACCCACAGCTAGTCCCACAGGACCACCAAACAGTCCACCTACAGCAGCACCAATGACAGGATACGCGACAGCTTTTAACTTGTTGGCCTGAAAAATACAATGACACAGCACTAAAAAAGTAAAAATGTCAATGATAACAAGAAAACTATATAATTATATAATTATTCTTCATTTTCTGCATAAAGACAGTCAGAGGAATTTTGTTACTAAAATTTGTTCAAGCCTTGAGTTGTCCATGCTTCTCAACAAAACTCAAGATTAAAAACTTTTAATTTTTCCAGCCTGGAAAAAAATAACAAAAATAAACCATTTTTGAACGAGACATAAATATAAAGGAGGCTCTTATTGAGAGTTCAAGTAAATTTTTGAAGGGGGTTGTCAGAGAGTAGGAAAGTGTTGAAAGGATGACGTACAGTAGGGAGGGTATGGAAGGCAAAAGAGATGAAGGATGGAAAAATCTACTTAGCAGTGCCAAAATTGTGGAAGAACAGTCACTGTGATTTTTAAACTCTGAAAAAAGTAAAGTCTTACCGCCCCTAAAAGGTTGACACCCTCCTCCACGTTAACTTGAGCATGTTCAATGTTGTTTTCAATGGAGTCTATCACTTCTTGCTGCTCCTAAAGGTTTTTAAGTTTAAAGTTAAGGTAAAACGAGAATGAATATTCTGCATCACTTGTGATCTAAATGATTTTTACATCAAGTTAATTCACTTACATGCACTAAAGCTGAAAAGTCGTGAATCAGTTCGTTTAACTCCAACAGCCCCTATTCAAAAAAATGCACAGTCACAAGTGCGTCAATGGGAATAGTATTACCCTGGACGTCCTTTAAGCCAACATATCATACAAAAATAATATTACATAAAATTGCCACACATATATAATCTAAGATAATTTACTCCACAGTGGTGAGAAGAAGTGAATTTTATGTTTGCATGGCAAGAACAATATCTGGCAAGTGAGCTGTTGTTCTTGCCATAAATTCATGTCTTCGAGCTAAAATGTAATTTTCTTTTATAATATCAACAATAATTTAATACAAATACTGGGTATTAAATACAAACAAAAAAGGCAGAAACTTGATGACGTCACAAACACTGCAAATGATTGTAATGAATCACAAAATTGAGAATATCTCCAAAAATATTGGATGGGTGTCGGTCAGCTGTAATTTTTTAACAAAAACTTGAATATCTCTGGAACAAAAGAATGAATTCCAAAATAGAAAACACCATTCTTCAAATACGCAAAAGATATCTTTTACATCATAGGCACTTTAAATTTTAAAAAGTGTTTTGCTATGATCTTCTACGATCAAAATCAAATAACAACTTACAGACCTTATTTAAAGAATCCCAAGAAGCTTGTGCATCTTCCTCTACAACAACCTGTGACTGGATATGCAGCTGAGAGCTATTACTTGACTCTGTAACATCCAGGCCCTGTGCTAGATATTATCCAACAAATAGAAATAATTCAGCACCAATAACACAAATCTAATGTACAAGTAGGTACCTAATGTTTCACAAACACGGTGGCCATCTCACACACTGTCATTATTCATCACTCCCCCCACCCCCCCCCCCCCCCCCCTTGTGAGAATAACTAGGAAGTTTAAATTATGACACAATCGATCATTATCATCATCAGTTTATCGTCATTCACTTGCTCCTCTCCACAAGCTGGACAATGAATGTTGACGGCAACATGTTTGGAGGAAAGAATTCACATCATGTTGGATAATGCTACTAACCAAATACATGGTAAATCACTATCAAAAGGATATGAGCACTTGCAAAACCAATCTCATGATTGTGTTATTAACTGGATTGTGATCATTTATCTATTCAATAGCATTACATGCATTGACCCCTCAAAAATTGGCACTTGGTGTCTAAATAAGAAAAAAGTTGAGTTTTACAATATTTAGTGGCTATGCAGACACAGTAAGAAATTTTCTTAACTGAATACCTGTGAAACTTAGATACTCAAAACAAAAATAACAATATCTATTCAAGAACTGAAAATTACCTGCAGAATTCCTGTCTTTGGCAAAAGGCATTCTTTTAGGCTCTTTGTTCAGTTTTTCATGTGTGTACATCTGTTGAACTTCGCGAAATGAGTTTACCCCAGCCTTTACTTCATCTTGTAGTGCCTTGATTTGCTCGTCAAACTGTGGCAAATCTGAGTGCTGTATTTGATTCCTTGTGTTCTCAATTTCTTTTACGTGGGCTTTTAGTTGCTAAGAAAAAGAGCAATATTTACTTCTGAATATAAACTTAAAACTTCATATCAACAAGATTAAAAGGATCAATACTTAACAACTATTCACCAAAGTGGAGGTGGCTGCAGGTGGTGGATATTTACTGACCCGCGAAACAGCAAGGTAAATATAGCCACCGATGCTGAAGTGAATAGTTCTTTTAGTATAAACTAAAACAGTGAGATAATAAAATTAGCACAAAAATATGACTAATTTATTTGTTCCTGCAAAGATTACAACATTTTCGGGCACAAATTCCGCGCAAATTTCTCGCAGGTGAATAGCAAAGGATATCTGGAGTTTGAGTGGCCATGCAATCAGAGCGCAAGTTCAATGCTATCCACTGTTTTAGTATATACTAAATCATAATAACAATAATTTATTGATAAGTCATGACAGCGGCAGTCAAAGGAAACAACATGTAGGTCCACTCAAAAACTAGTCCCCTTTAAACCTTTGATGCCCAAACCGGCCTAAACCGGCCAGACGATTTTACTTGTCAATGGGAAACCCCTGGGAGTCAATGGGTTATAAACCCTCTCCCTCCTAAGAGTGACACCTATACATTTTACTCAGTCTAACACCAAACGATTTTACTTGTCAATGAAGGCCTCTTCAGGGATGAATGGGATAACAACACGTAGGTCCACTCAAAAACTATGTCCCCTTTAACCCTCTCCCTCCTACGAGTGGCACCTGTAGATTTTACTGTGCCTACTAACGCCAGACGATTTTACTTGTCATTGGGGGTCGCTTCAGGGATGAAAGGGTCAATGTTTACTTTAAAAAAAAAGGAAAGTGGTAAGAAAACTACAACAACAATAATATGTAAATACCTGAACAGTCCTTGCAGCATTGATTTGTTCCTTGTTGAGTTCAAACCAAGCCTCTGACCGATAATACTGCAAATCAAAAAATGTACATTGGTGATATTGGCCATTTTTATACTAGAGATGCATTATTTGTCTGGGACAACTTGGGCAACTATTATCTGTGTCTGTTAAGTTCGTTTGCTTTAAAAGCAGGCTTATGTGTCTCAACAAACTATCCACTTTGGTACACCTTCTAAGACATACTAAACTGGATTGTTTGCCCAGATACATTACGCATCTTGTGCCTTTATACTAGACTAATTTAACCCTTTAACACCCAAAACCTGCCTAAACCGGCCAGACTTGCTTTTTTACTCTGTTTAACGGCAGATGACTTTTCTCGTCAATGGGGAACCCCCGGGAGTCAATGGGTTAACAGACACAAAAAAGATGTTTGCCCAAGTTCCTAGACAGATTATACTTCTTAATATATAGTTTGTCCTGCCTTTACATTAGACAGATAACGCAAGAGAGACGCATAATTCATCCAGATGGATTATGTGTCTCTGGTATATTAAAATGGCCATTATAATAATTTATACATAATACTCAGAGCTCTCAAGTCTCACGCATTGAACGTGAGTCTCATGCATTTCGATGCCATCTCACATTCTCACACCAACACAAGCATTTCTCACGCCTTGGCACTCTTCTGGTGCCTATTGAGCTGTCAGAAGTGGTTGCTCCTTCATTGGCACTGAACTTCGGCCAATTTTCGATCTGTCTGTGTGCGACCAATTTTCTTGTTTCTTCAGGACTTTCACCCGTTAATATATGAAGCGTAAGCTGATATGTTGGCTCAGGCTGACCATAACAACATCGGTTCTCTAAGCAAGCCGCATGAAAATACCAAAATGGCGGACTCGACGGTGCATTTCCAGCTATTTCAGAAGTGCAAACTTTTGAAAAATTTTCCGGGGGAGCATGGCCCCGGACCCACCTACAATTTTTTGGCGTCTCTGGCACAAGAAGTACAGGACACTTGTGCTTTTGGCACTATCTCCAGCAAGCTTTGGAAACTTAAGGACTTGAGAGCTCTGAATATTGCAAACTTAATAATAAAGGTATATTGGTGAATGATATTTTGATACTAAACACATGTGCAGACAGCAAGCAATCGTGCACTCTTAATGTGGAAGAGGCCAAGAGTGGCCCAAACTACTGTCATGCAAGTCAAAACTATTAAGCAACCTCTATTACAGCTGTAAGTCTTATTCAAAACATCATTTTCAGTAATGATTGCAGTGTTTCAAGCTAAAATGCCTTCTGAGGCTTATACAAGCACTCACTGAAATGGCCAAAATCACTGCAAGAAAGATGACATTGCTGTGATGGGAGATATTTTCACTGAAAACATTACGACTTTTTTGTTTAACATTTCTTTTCATTTATGAAAGTGAGATTCAAGTCCAAGGTAACCAGAGATTTACCCTGCAAGACAAAGTGATCTCAATACATCACGTAAGAAAATCAAATGGTTGCACGCAGTGGTTTCTCTCTCGGGAAGCGTAGGAGAAACCAACTGCTCACAGGGTACCAGAGGTTTATCTCTTCTGGCCGCTTCCCGGCTCTCTCGCGGCTCAAGAAAAATCTCGGGGACCAGGGTATCTCATTACCTGCATATTAATCCTAGTTACAATGTTACGTTGAGAAATTAGTTGCTTATCAATACTGTTAGGGTAGGTAAAAAACATTACCTTACCTTTTCCATGTTGATCTTGTGCAGTTGAAGCCTTTGGAGATCAGCAGGAAGAGCAACTTGAAACTTGCGTAAAGCTGGTTGAAACCTTCTTAGTGGATGTCTGGGTAAGTTTGCCAATGAATCACCTCCTTATAGGAACACCAAGTAAATAAGAGTCCATTTAATTTGAGGTCACTATATAGCTCTTTTCTGATTGGTCAAAAGCATACAGTGAATTTTCGAAATCAGTGCCTGTGATGCCGTCTAGCTGCAGACTATACAATAATCATGTCAAGGACACTAAAGGTCACGGGCAATCATGTCTTGTATGACCGCAATGCATGATTTCGAAGTGTAATCACATCAACTTTGCAGGCTTGTGTTGCTTGCCGTCAGTGAAGAAGCAAAAACATGACTTCCAGGTTTGTTTTCTTCAGTTAGCCTTATTTATGCGCCAATCAAATCAAAACTTCAACATCCCCCCGCCAGGCAAACCGCAGGTATTTGACTATTTTCTGTGCCCGGGGAGTGGGCACTGGGTGGGGTTGGGAAAATTGAACCGCAAGTGTCAGGTTTCAAATGATTTTTTTGGGGTACCGAAGTTGCTAACAGCTATAAACACATGCTTGGATGAGATGGAAGAGTTTAAAGAAAGAGATATAGCATTTGTGAGCAATTGGCTTACAAAAAAGGTCTTCAAAAGTTGTCTTCAAAGGAATTTTGGTTGCATAATTTATCTTTGTCATACTATAGAGTGAATACCACATGGAACGTTCTCACACCCCCATTTCATTGTTAAAGCTCTGAAAGCTGTAAGTTTCTGTTTTGGCTATCAACCAACACTGAACAATTTAAAATACATGCAGTCGTAAACGCTCTAGGCTCTGTTGTTGATAAGTATACAATACCGTTGTTAAACAATCTTTGCCGTGTTTTGGAGTTAGAGCATCTTATACTTGCTTATTGACATTGTTTGACTTAAACCATTCACCACTAAACCGGCCACACTAAGTACTTTACTCTGTCTCACACCAGACAATTTTACTCGTCAATGGGGAACCCCCAGGAGTCAATGGGTTAATTCATTCAATTTTCAAGTCATTGTTAATAGTTTCAATATTAAAGTTATGTTTTTCTAGTAGCTCAAGTGTGGGAAAAACAGCATCATCATATAAAGGGTCACGAAACATATGTTGCCATGTTTGTACAAAAGCTCTATTAAAGATGACCGGAGATAACGACAATTTCTGTTGGGCATTTGAACACCATTTTGGCCTGAGGGGGTGGGAATTTGAATGATGCAATCTTCAAAAGTTCAAATGCCCGGGGTTTGTCCCAGGAAGGGGGGGGGATGTTGACGTTTCAAGTTGATTGGTGTATTATTGCTATTTACTTTCACAACCAGCTTTTATTTAATTTTTTACACGTCAATAGGCTACTTTCGAATTGTGCAGCAACAAAAGAACAGTCAAGGTTCAGGGGAATAATTAGCATTTTGTATTGTTCAGAACAAAAGAAAATGCAAATTATTCCCCTGAACCTCGACCCTGTTCTTTTGTTGCTGCACAATTTGAAACTAGCCTATTGAATTATGTGCCGCTGATTTGTGTATTTTCACATGTTTAGAAATAAATAATATCAGTTCCACTCACTGTTGTGACCATTTTTTTTTTCGTTCAATGTATAATAAAACAATAATTATTAGATTCGGTTTTGGTGATATCCAGAATAATCAAGGTCTCGGTTTCTGCTAATAACCCCTACCTCGACCTTGATTATTCAGGATGTCATAAAAACCTCATCCAGTAATTATTATTGTTTATACGTATTTGTTTAAAAACATTTAATTCTATGTAAGAAGAGATTCCAGTATTTAGAAGAAATTACTTCGATCCTTTTACGACGAGACTAACCCTCATAATATTCGTAGAGAAAACTGACCTTTAAAAATCGGCGCTTATAGTAGACCTACAGTAGTTATCTGCAGACATGCACTGCCATAATTGAAAGCTAACCATTCGGCGTTATGCAAATTTTATCACAGACTTGTTAGCTGTTAGTTATTGTTGCAAGCGTACATATGCAGTTATTACCTTCAAATACAGTACCGATTTTATAACGTTCGGCATGCCGTCAGGGATATAATACTTACGACTTAGTTCCGATGAATCAAAAGTTGCCATCCTTGTATCCAGCTATTAAATTAACTCATCCTGAACTCGTAGAATGAATAAATCTTGTTTATAAAGTCCACAGTCGTTATGCTTGATAGGCAAAAATTTAGTATTCACGTCACGTCATCTGATTTTACCCAGAGGCTGCAACGAGTCTGCGTGCATCTTGGGAAAAAAAGACTTGGTCCGTTTTAAAAGCACAGACTATCCCTGGTGTTTTGTAGGAATCTATGGGTAAGATTTCGCATTATTCTTTGCCGTTGCGGACACGTATTCTCTTCTACAGCTGTTGTTAACAGCAAGTACATCATATATTCTAACTTACAGTGTACCGCAGAAAAGGCTCAAGCCACCAGCCTCTTTTTCGCTCTCGTTTCGCCTGTAACGAAGAGACACCTCAAATGGGCCCTCAAGTGCGTCTGATCTTTTTTTGTACTCGCCACGTTACATGCAGGCCACCCTCTCTTGGTACGATTAATGTTGGAGAAATGTTACGGTGGATTTTCTTTAAAGTAACTAACGGCCAATTCCCATGCCACTTTTACCACGTGCATTTTTTTGACCAAAGAAAAACCCTTCTGTCAGAGCGGCTTTTCACAGTTAGACTAGTAAGCACTTAATGACTGGCCTCAAGGGAAACAGTGAGTTTTGTTTCCCCGAGACCCTCAATGTTCCCCGAGGCGAAGCCGAGGGAAACATTGAGGTCGAGGGGAAACAAAACTCACTGTTTCCCGAGGGGCCAGTCATTAAGTGTTTTGTTATACCTCCCAACTCAAAACAGGACAATACACAGATAAAAATTATTTGCTTGACGTCGGCTGGCGTACAGATTTACCGCCGTTTCAAAGGGGCACGACCTGATCACGTGTGAGTCGAAAGTTCAAGTTGTTGTTGCCCTAGGGCGTCATGAAGTTTTGTTCGCTCTAGGGCGTCATGAAGTTTTGACCAATGACACTTGACACGTTCTCCTTCAATCAGGAAACGTATTTGAGTTGGGAGGTATAACAACAGTAATTGTCTAATGTAAAAGATTATACCTCTGTCGATCTTATCGAAAAGGCAAAATTTATTAAGGATGTCCGCAAGAGCCCAACATCTTTCTTCCGGAATACAAGAACAAATATTAGGAAATTCTGTCCCACTGTCATTGGTATAAAAATGCTCTGTTGTAAAACATGGTGGTTCACGAGTGAAGTTGTTTCACTGGCCTTTCTGTGGACGAATTCCAGGATCTACCGATACAATTTGGGCAAGTTTTGAAAGCTAAAAACTTCAGTTGATGCTGTATTTTATTGGTATGACTGGGTGACCCGACACTTGTAAAAAAAAATTAATGAAATGAGAATTTGTCGTGGAATGGAAGAATTACCCAGAATTCTTTTCGAGCATGAACGAGGCAACTTGAGAAGCACGATAATGGCCCTCATCCAATTGTTAAAGCGCGGCCGGAGGAAAAAGTAGTGACAAGAGGATCTCTAGCCAGATACTAAGGAGTAGCGCTGGTGTCTGCTGTTAACGTAAGACTTTTGATTTCTCAACAAGTACTTTTTGTTATAGCATATTCGCGACAAAGCAGTGCTTTTTTCTCGCTGTTATCCTCGCAGCAAATTTCTTGTCAAAGAAACGGTATAATGTAAATAAGAGAACACTGAGATTTGTATTTGCAAATTACCTGTCCTCTTACCACTTAAGTCAAACTCTACATCTCTATGCAATAAGCGCATTCAAAATCTTCTTATGCGTGATCTTCGCAGAAATTACATTCTGTCCCTCAATAAACCTGAAACAACCAGTTATGGTCTTAATTTTTTTTCTTACGTATCAGCTAAGTTGCGGAATGCGCTACCTGATTTTGTCCGTACCACTGAGTCTACGGGTTTTAAACTAGAGAATCCAAGACCGCATTTTGTACGGCGCCTTTCCTTTTGAATTAATATATCTTTAACTATTATGTATTTAGTTATGTATCTGTATATGCTATGTATTTTAGATGTAGATGTAATGTGTCGAAGACATTGGCTCTTGCAGTTATTCTGAAATTCGAGTTGAAATAAAGTTTATGCATGTATGTATGTTACCTTCAGCATAGCGCGTGCGTGCATTTTGTAATCTGCGACTGCAGTGCTTACCATATGTCAGATAAAATTACTTTAACATTGAATATATGAGCTTTCGAAATCTTACGCTATATTGTAATGACAAGGGCGGTCTGAGAAGCTGTGAGTAGGCGTGGGATTTGTCTCATATGATTTAGGGGCCGACATATCCCTCCCTCAATGCCGTACCGGGAGGCAAGGTCGGTAGCAGAAAGCAGCGAAGGGCCAACTGCGTCCAAAAGCGATCGCACGGGCCGAAATCCCGGGATGACTCGTTTAGTACGACGCTCCAGCGCCACGTCTGGAGGTACTGCATTTTTCTCTCGTGTTCAAACATTCCGTCAGCGCATGCGTAAATTAATGTTCAGGCTCTCCGATACCTAGACTACCAAGAAAATGAAGATGCTGGTTAACTTTTTACAAGCAATTGAGATTTCAGTTGATTGTACAGGCATAAACGTAACGTAAGAACCGTGCGTGTCTGGTCTTCTAGAGACAGAGGTGAGAGATGGTTTCATGCAGACTGGACGCCTAAAATGCTCTGTTGTAAAACATGGCGGTTCACGAGTGAAGTTGTCTCTCTGGCCTTTCTGTGGACGAATTCCAGGACCTACCGATACAATTTGGGCAAGTTTTGAAAGCTAAAAACTTCAGTTGGTGCAGTATTTTACTGGTATGACTGGGTGACCCGACACTTATAAAAAAAAAAATTAATGAAATGAGAATCGGGGAGCTTCCCTTTGTCGTGGAATGGAAGAATTACCCAGAATTCTTTTCGAGCATGAACGAGGCAACTTGAGAAGCACGATAATGGCCCTCATCCAATTGTTAAAGCGCGGCCGGAGGAAAAAGTAGTGACAAGAAGATCTCTAGCCAGATACTAAGGAGTAGCGCTGGTGTCTGCTGTTAAAGTAAGACTTTTGATTTCTCAACAAGTAGTTTTTGTTATAGAACATTCGCGACAAAGCAGTGCTTTTTTTTCGCTGTTATCCTCGTAGCAAATTTCTTGTCAAAGAAACGGTACGGTAAATAAGAGAACACTGAGATTTGTATTTGCAAATTACCTGTCCTCTTACCACTTAAGTCAAACTCTACATCTCTATGCAATAAGCGCATTAAAAATCTTCTTATGCGTGATCTTCGCGGAAATTACATTCTGCCCCTCAATAAACCTAAAACAACCAGTTATGGCCTTAATTTTTTTTCTTACGTATCAGCTAAGTTGCGGAATGCGCTACCTGATTTTGTCCGTACCACTGAGCCTACGGGTTTTAAACTAGAGAATCCAAGACCGCATTTTGTACGGCGCCTTTCCTTTTGAATTAATATATCTTTAACTATTATGTATTTAGTTATGTATCTGTATATGCTATGTATTTTAGATGTAGATGTAATGTGTCGAAGACATTGGCTCTTGCAGTTATTCTGAAATTCGAGTTGAAATAAAGTTTATGCATGTATGTATGTTACCTTCAGCATAGCGCGTGCGTGCATTTTGTAATCTGCGACTGCAGTGCTTACCATATGTCAGATAAAATTACTTTATTTTTGAATATATAAGCCACCGAAATCTTACGCTATATTGTAATGACAAGGGCGGTCTGAGAAGCTGTGAGTAGGCGTGGGATTTGTCTCATATGGTTTAGGGGCCGACATATCCCTCCCTCAATGCCGTACCGGGAGGCAAGGTCGGTAGCAGAAAGCAGCGAAGGGCCAACTGCGTCCAAAAGCGATCGCACGGGCCGAAATCCCGGGATGACTCGTTTGGTACGACGCTCCAGCGCCACGTCTGGAGGTACTGCATTTTTCTCTCGTGTTCAAACATTCCGTCAGCGCATGCGTAAATTAATGTTCAGGCTCTCCGATACCTAGACTACCAAGAAAATGAAGATGCTGGTTAACTTTTTACAAGCAATTGAGATTTCAGTTGATTGTACAGGCATAAACGTAACGTAAGAACTGTACGTGTCTGGTCTTCTAGAGACAGAGGTGAGAGATGGTTTCATGCAGACTGGGACGCCTAAAATGCTCTGTTGTAAAACATGGCGGTTCACGAGTGAAGTTGTCTCTCTGGCCTTTCTGTGGACGAATTCCAGGACCTACCGATACAATTTGGGCAAGTTTTGAAAGCTAAAAACTTCAGTTGGTGCAGTATTTTACTGGTATGACTGGGTGACCCGACACTTATAAAAAAAAATTAATGAAATGAGAATCGGGGAGCTTCCCTTTGTCGTGGAATGGAAGAATTACCCAGAATTCTTTTCGAGCATGAACGAGGCAACTTGAGAAGCACGATAATGGCCCTCATCCAATTGTTAAAGCGCGGTCGGAGGAAAAAGTAGTGACAAGAAGATCTCTAGCCAGATACTAAGGAGTAGCGCTGGTGTCTGCTGTTAAAGTAAGACTTTTGATTTCTCAACAAGTAGTTTTTGTTATAGAACAGTCGCGACAAAGCAGTGCTTTTTTTCGCTGTTATCCTGGCAGCAAATTTCTTGTCAAAGAAACGGTATAATGTGAATAAGAGAACACTGAGATTTATATTTGCAAATTACCTGTCCTCTTACCACTTAAGTCAAACTCTACATCTCTATGCAATAAGCGCATTCAAAATCTTCTTATGCGTGATCTTCGCGGAAATTACATTCTGTCCGTCAATAAACCTGAAACAACCAGTTATGGGCTTAATTCTTTTTTTTTTACGTATCAGCTAAGTTGTGGAATGCGCTACCTGATTTTGTCCGTACCACTAAGTCTATGAGTTTTATTTAAACATTATTGAAATGACCTTCCTCTTTCTATTCTCTTCAAAAAAACAATTTTTAAATATTATTTTGCTCAATATTAATTTCCTTTCTTGTTGTTGTGGTATATTCTGTATGTTTGTGTTCGTTTTGTTTCCATTTTTATATATGTGCTGTGTGTATGTACATGTTTTTATGTGATTGTCAGTACGTTTCTTTTTTGTATGCGAGTTATTCTGGGCACCAATTAATTTGCACTATATCGAGCCCTTATGTTCTCATTATATTTTTACGTTGTAATTAGTATAGTAGAGCTTACCGTACCTACTTTGGATTGGAGTGAATAAAATAAATAAAGACTGCTAAAAGAGAGAATATTTGTTTACATTTTTGCCACATTACCATAAGTCAGGAGCCCACCCTTGTGATATACCGTAGTGCTGTATGGGGTAGGGTTGGGTAGGGCAGGGTTGGGTAGGGTAGTTAAGTGTTGTATAGTTTAGCTGGGACAGTGTAATGTAAGGTAAAGACGATTCTATGCAAGTGACGTTAGGTCATGTAATACAACTTGGGAGTACTAGTTTTACAAAACTTTAATTACAATGACACAAAATTTCATCACATGCCTTAAAATTCTAAACCATTCACGAACGGTTTGCCTTCGTTTCCAAACTTACGGTGACTTTTCAAGCCAATACTGAGCTAAAGGCCTACTTTGAGTGGGTACGTTATATGTTACGACCATAGTTGGTGGTTTAAAATATTACAGTTTACATACTACGATAACAACATATTGAACTCTTCAGTGTCTAGACTCCAACGCCGGACCATTTTTAATTAATTTCTTCTTTGTTTCGAATTGACAAAGTCATCTTTCAAGAATTAAAAAAAGCGTCGTGGCGCAGTGGAACAGTTTTTTTTCACCATCAGACTCTAGTGAGTCTTATCCCTTACTTTCCGTCCTTAGTCTAAGAATTATCTTCCTGAAGACCTAATAAAAAGGGGTAACGCTTCCACCTCTGCTTCAGCAATTCAACTTCTTTGAAGCATATCCAACTGATGCAACGACAAGGAAGACACTTGTTTTAACTCTACCTTTTATTTACGGTCTCAATTTAGATACATGTATGATGCAGTTCTGTGCCCGTAACTATCTTAGTGTATCTTTACAGTCTGACCTAGATTCAAGTACAGTGGAGCTGCCAAGTCAACAAACAAAGCAAAGAAAACCTAAGGTTCAAATGAAAGAGAAGTTGTAGAACAACAGCTGGGTGAAAAACCTCCTCGTGCGTCCACTTGCTCCTAGGAGGAAAACCCCGGGCCAGCTGAACCCCTCAAGCAAAGACCTCCCCGGGCTGGGTCAAAGAGAAGTTTGCAAAAAATCAATTTGAGCCAAGAATGGACAAGCAAAACAATATTCTTAGAAATACCTGTTTATATGTAACAATAACAACAAAGAAACTCGGTCTGGAAAAAAACTGACCCCGATTTGATTATTGCACCGCAACAAGCCAGAGTCCTGACTTGCCTGTTTTTTCCTTCGCCGGGCATAGCCAAGGCACTTATAGGCACTTATAGTGAAGTTATTTGTCTAAATAAATTTAATTCCAAACACTGAGGGTGAATTCTGATTATTGCCTTTATGATTTGATAACTTTTTTTAGTGTTATTTTACGCGATATTATGACCTTAATTCACTAGAATTTAACGAACGCAAGCGAATAAACGGTAGGATGTCATAACTCTTAATTTACAAATTTTAAGGCGCCCCAAACTTTATAGTACGATATATCTAATCCATCTTATCGTACACAGTATAAGCCTTTACTTGGCGCAAGCAGCTCATTAAAATGCATGATAGCATCACCGTCCACTTATTACTTTACTTGTAACTAACGCACGAACGTACTTATGTACTTGCATATGGTTTGATAATGCGTGCACGCCATTAAGCCATGTGATCTGATCGCTTTATAGTGTGTGCACTCCATTAAAACATTGTGTTATACTTTTTCACAACGGCCATAAATAGTAGGATAATACCATCAAGTGAACTTGTTCATTTCTTAGGTTCTGTAGTAACATGCGCGTGTCATTTCATGGTACGATGTTATTGGTTTCTTCTTAATTGTGTTGTTGGTGCATGTGCGTTTCTTATTTCAGATTGTACTATTAATTATACTTACTTACGAGCATAATGCCAATATGCGTGCGCTATCATCGTATCATTACTCTCTACTTATCTACTTGCAAGGTTTTGCTAACGCACGCACACCATTATTTATCCCCCTTGCCTTAAGTTTATAGTTTATTGTAAGTCATTTAAAAATGGCGCATCATTGTATCATGGTACAGTTAGATAAGTTTTTTTGACCATCTACTTATTCATATACAAGATTCTTCTAATGCGCTCAAGCTATCAGTACTATTCCGTTTACTTACTTACTTACAATTTGTTTGCTAACACGCACACCATCAGTTCTTTTGATATTACTGGTATCTAGTTATTAGTATCCTCTATTATACCATTTGCGCGCAGTTTGTTTGCTAATGCGCTCACGCTATCGAATTATTACCCTCTACTTATTTAGTTACAAGTTGTTTGCTGAAGAGCGCACACTACTGTGTCATTCAATTTCAGTTTATTTACGACCCGCAATTAGCATTTGCAAGTTGTAGAAAAGATTGTGCACCGACATGTTGTATAGTGCTATTAATTTCTAGGTATTATAAGTAGTAAGTAGAGTACGTGCATTAGTTTCCTCTACTTACTTGTAAGGAGAGAAAAGGTATACTATGCTAATGCGCGCGCACCATCATAAATCTCTACTTCGTTAGCTGTCTGTCGTTTGCTAATGCGGACATTTCATCTTATTGTATGACGTTATTACCCCCTATTTACTTACTTTACAGTACGTGTATTTCATTAAATTATTTGAATGTTATTCTTTTCCGCGGCCATAAACCTTCTTCCAAAATGACCGCCATTTGTGAAGATATCATGTTTTCGCTTGAGAGCTCCCCTGGTATCTCATTGGTGTTTATGTAATAAATTCTACTATTTTAATACAACTTATTCCAAAATGGGCGCTATTTTAGTATTCTTTTGTTTGATTGAAAATTGGCCCTTTTGGCCTCGTCCAAGCTTAAATATTTTTTGAATTTTACGTTTGAAAGCGAGGCCAAAAGGGTCAATTTTCAATAGCGCCGTTGTTCTACGTTAGGATTACAAAAAATATTAAAGTAAATATTAAATGGTTTGGTATTTTATTGGCGATCATGTAATAAACAGAACATTACATGACCGCTTGGAGATACCAAATTTCTCTTCTCGTGTTGAAAAATATTTCACGAGTGAGTGCAGGAAACGAGTGAAATATTTTTTAACACTCGAAGAGAAATTTCCTATCTCCGCGCGGTCATGTAATATCCTCTTTTTATCATCACCAGCTTATTTATTTTTAATTCTTTGCTAGCATGCGCATACCATTTGGTAGTAAGATACTCTACTCAGTTACCTGTATGTTGTTTGCGGAGGGACGCACGCTTCCCATCATGTCATCATGTCATATCATAATACTCTTAGTTTGCTCCCCCCAAATTTTG